>NW_008824032.1:3449115-3457737 GCF_000699105.1 Pygoscelis adeliae | reverse complement strand
GCAGGAGCAAAGCAAGAGAACAGTGGCTCTCCCTGAAAATCCTGGCCCTGCACAAGCGCTAGTCACTCTTTACGGTATCATTTGACTCCTCAGTGACTAACTGCAGCCTTTCAGCTGGAGTCAGAGGCAGCCAGTCCCGCTTTGATACTGACAACGCCACAGCTGCAACAGCACAGAGTGCATCTAAGTCACGCAAGTACATGCATGCCATTTCTTGCGTAGACTGATTTCAGTATACTGAAGTCATGGAGCCCAAAGCTACCAAAAACATTAGCTGGACTTAACTGCAGTTTGGGCCTAAATAAAAAGAATAATTTGCTGGACGTCCTGTGAAAACTCAGTGGATGGCAGACAGGAACAAAGAGAGGCACTAGAACCCTTCTGCCAGGTGGAGTATCCAGTATTTGCTGTGCGACTCTGCCCTTCGAGGAGAAATAACTGGCAAGCACTTCTCTTCAACATAATAGCTTCAATTCCCCATTTCACAGAGCCAAATAGCTTCCCTCCCCTGTCCTCAGACCTTGTCTGGAAGAAGAGCAAAGGCAGGTTCAGTTTGGGTACTTCCGGCTGGGAAGAGACATCATTACTAATCACGGTCTAGACAACACTTTTTCCCATGCCTGAAACAGGTGGATCCCACGGTCCTGTCTGCAGGTGTCTGCGGTACTCATGCTGGTTCAGTATCTCCGGTACATACTCAGGTTAGCTGCCCAACTATGGTGTACATGGCCCCTCTGATCTACCAAGCATTCCCCACAGGTCAGAAAGGAGAAGTCATCCAGGCTCCGCCGGCCTTTCTTTAAGAACAGCTTATAACCTTCTTGGAACAGGAGACACCTTCATCTCACCGCAGCACCTCACAGAGGCTATGGGAACAGCTGGCAAAGGAACAGATGACCAAACCACCCAAAGGACACGGTGTTCAACCCAGAGAAGGTCTAAACCCTGCAACCGTGCATGCGTGGAGCGTGAGAGAAGCTCCTCCCTGAGGCCTCCCCTGGAATGGAGCAGAAGAGCAGTAGAAAGAGACTATTTCTCTCAGTTCTTGCAAGAAAGTTGAACCCCAGAGATCCAATGACAGCATCTGCTTGGGCTACAGAGACCACTAATGCAGCATAGAGGTCCACCTGCCCATCAGCAAAGAACAGAACAACAAAACCACTGCAACACATGAGGAGACACTCATGGAGCTTAACTCCCCCTGGATTCGCTTACCTTTTTGGAGTACGTCAGAGGAAAGCTAAATACCTGAGATTTGACAAAGTGGGCACAGAATCAAGCCATTTCTAAGCCTTAGCATTAAACTGAATTTGACTATATGAAAGGAAGTAACTATACTTGCTTCAGCTGAGAGATCAAGTGGGACAGCACATTTGGAGGTTATTCTGAACACGCAAGAAAGTACACAGAAAAAAACCCACCACCAAAACCCCACTATTCAAAAGTATCCTCTCTTCCACAGACAACCTGCAGGTGAGGAGTGGGGGTGGGAGGAAGGTTGCTGTGCAGAGACCATGGCAAGGAGAGATTATTTTTAATTAAATTTTGATCCCCTAACAAAGCCCTAAGTTTTAACCAAAATTCCTCCTTCAACCTGCATTGTTTCCCAAGGTGGATTTAGGCTGCTTGGCTCTCATTAGGGACTTAACTGCTGACCATACAATTCCTAGGCATATTTTAACTCCATGCCATTGCTGGAGTCCACACTGAAAACTGTTGGGCAAGGGAATTCTAGTAATGTGGATTTCAATGTTTAAACAAGGTTTAGATGTGTACAAGTTTCCACTTCCTAGCACAAGTGAATAATTAACTCTTCATCCTCTGTGTTTGAAAACAATAATGCCCGTAAAGCCACATTGTGTAAGAACACATACTACCACGAAAGTGGAAGAGGGGTGCAAAATATATAGTAAAAAATGTTTTTGAAATTCATTTCAAGGCATGAAATGTGTAAGTTTCAAAAGCAGCTTACTGCACAAACTAAGCGTGCAAAAACACTGCCTACAAACTACTTACAGCTTTCAAATCCATTCTTTGTAAAGTCTGTGTAATGAGAACACTCAGTTATACTAGCTAGGACATAAAGCCCCAACATCAGACTACAAACTGTCTCTAACTAAAAATCCACTAAATAAGATAACTCCTTCAGTGGCAACAAAGGGCTTTTAAAAAATTGTTTTCTTTTTACCTATTTTCTGAATCACCTTTTTGAGGTCAGTAGACTAACAACTCACTGGGCCCAGTCTTTCCAACATCAACTTAAGACATTAATTAGACGGTAAATTTATTAAAAAAGCACAGGGAGGAGGTTTTGAAACTATAAAGAAACTTACTGTAAATGCAGCAAAGATATTCTTATAGCTTCCACTGAAACACTGCTCAGTAGGCAAAAGAAATCTATAACTCCCGTCCCCCAAAATACAATTTGCTAGAAAGAAGGATCTAGCCTAGTCTTGGCTGAGCAAGATGGAGAAATTAACAACAGTCATTTCTGCATGAAATTAAAGCATCTAGAATTGTTTGAGCAAAGCTAATCACGACACAGGCAAGGATTTTCAAGAGACACAGCCCTTTTGTAGTGAGCACTGACCAGACCACTGGGGCCACAGTTCGTTCCTAGCTCATGTACTCCTGGCCTGATTTCCATGTTG
The DNA here is from genome assembly GCF_000699105.1 of Pygoscelis adeliae. Taxonomy (NCBI): domain Eukaryota; kingdom Metazoa; phylum Chordata; class Aves; order Sphenisciformes; family Spheniscidae; genus Pygoscelis; species Pygoscelis adeliae. The sequence goes on along the minus strand of NW_008824032.1, from coordinate 3,455,086 downwards.
TACTAAGCCCGTACCTAGAGGCCAAGGCAATGCTGGCTCTCGAGCTGTCCTACTCGGGGGACAGTTTGCTGCTTGGTAAGATGAGCAAGAGCGCTGCTGAGCTCTGCCCTCCTCACAAACGAGCCCCTCTAACGAGGCAATCCACAACATTTACCATAGTTTTTCACGGGAGGACCATAACAGAGACGGGAGTGAGCTTAGTGAATACTTCTAACTAACCTTTCACACTAAGGCCCAGTTTTTCTGACAATCATTAATCTGCATAGTCATTTGGACCAGCCAGCTAAGGTCTCGTGCATCACTGTGTACACAGAGGGAGAACTAGAATTTTTCAGTACTTTCAAAAGTCAGTCCAGGAACTTAGAAAAGCCAGAGAGCAACCACCCTCAACAAACATAAGCTCAGTTCCTATTTTTGAAGTTAGAATAAATGATGTACTTCCAACCTGCGACACAGGATCTGGCTGAACGAATTTCAAGAGGGAACAAACACTAACAAAATCCATCTCAACAAAAACTGAAAAAAACCCCATTTGACAGAATAACTAATGGGGGCTGACACTTTCTCTCCTGCCTTTTAGCAATGTTTACAAATACACTAATAAAAGACCAGAGTCCCTTTCAGCCTTATATCCAGCAGGCCCCTCGCTCAGCACAGCCAGTACTAATTGCTGCCAAGCAGCAGCCGGCACGCCAAGCCCATCGTGTGTCGCTCCTCTCTAGTGGAAGATTTCACACCACTGGGCTGTAGGGTGGCTGTGTAAATCCTTTTACATACGGGAAGGGAGTGGGGAAATGCTCAAACAACTATGAATCGATTCAGGTGGTGGCAGCAAAGTTTACCGTGCCAAGAGACTGTACATTCTTGCTTGAGTATGTCCTTGAGGTTTCCAGGTCATCATACAGCACAAAACAAATCAAGAAGCTCCAAAACACTCAGTAAGTAAGAAGAGCCCACTCCGAGCACTAGAGGTATTTTTGATACCCTATCAATTACCATAACACTTTCATAGTCATGTTTCAAGCAGAGAATGCCTTCTCGCATAAAAGATACTCCAATTTTCAATCCACCCTGTTTCCCCACAGATGCTTCTTCGGATAATATTTAACAGCTGACATCAAACAGATGCATCTACATAGGTAATCTAAAAAAGAAACAATGAGCCTGAAATAGCTCCAGGTCTTTTTAAGATAAACTTTTTAACAAGAAATTTCCAGGGCAGTTTTGAGGCTCATGCAAGGGAAGAATTTAAAGGCAGCCGACAATACACTCCTGTTAACCCTGTTCTACAATTTGCTAATTCCTGAGAGAACTGCATAGCCTTTGCTGACACGCAAATTTAAGATCAAACGGTTGTCTGAAAACTATTTGCAAAACGTTTGAAGAGGGGAAGAAAAAGGGAGGCAGCAAGCAGATTTCCTAATGCTGTATCTTTATCAAAGCTTCACTTGCCGTTTTTCCCACACTGTAACAGCAATTCTTAAGTGTATGCTTGTCTAACATGCTTAATACTACCCACGAATAAAAGCAAATACTCTGGTTTTCATTGCATCTAAGCCTTTACAGAAAACTTGGATGAAGCCAGTTAGGCGTTTGAGGCCTTTGATCCCAGCCCTTGCACAACTGGGCTTTACTAGAGGAATCCAAGCAAGAAGGAAAGGAGCATGCACGGCAGACGCCTGGAAAGAGCCTGGCTCTTTTCCAAGCTCTTTCCGCCTGCTCCTGGTGCTCTACTGAGCGCGAGAATATTAACCAGAGGAGCAAGACTAAAGTCAAAATTCACATAATGAAATTCAAGGTATCGACTGCATTTCGCTAAGCTCTTGAGAATTTTCCCCTTTACAGGACACTTGCAAGACATTTCCCCAAGCACGCACACTGATGAGGGCAATCCATGCACCCTTAAGCCAAAAGCCACAGCTGGACGGTGAAGATCAGAGCTGTATTTTACCAGACTTGCCAAACAAATTTTGTCCAGAACGGGCACAAGCAGATGACCACATTTCTAGCTCCCTAGCTATAATACACGATGTCCCTTATCGCATCCCCAGCTGGATCAGCAGAGGAAGGATACACACAACCAAAGGCGCGGTGGGATGTCTATGCAGATCACAGTTCAGGAGCTGCGAATCGAGTCTGAGAGAGACTGACTGACCGTAACATCTCACACCGAAAACACAGCAAGGTCAAGGTTGGAGTGAGAACTACAGAAAAGATGACACTTATGTCTACCTATGCTAAGCTCATCTTTTATCTGGCAACAAACAGGAAAGCAATGCAAAGAGGGCTGCTCTCATCCATCTGGTCCATTTTCTACTCTAAATTCACAGCAACAGCAAATGCTGCAATTCAGGTCTTACACTGTACTGACACTGCTAGCTGACAGTAACTGGGGTGGTGGGCATGCAGAAGGAACCTCAACATGATTAAAAAAAGCCCTCAGCAGGGCCCACATTTATCTTCTTTCTCAGAAACTTAAGAGGCTGTTGCAGGTCACCATAGATACTTATGGTGGAGTTAGGAGGAAAGAGCATTGCATTTTCCACAATGCTTCCCTAATGGAAAACGTGAAGCAAAAGGTATTCATCCTTGGTGCCAGCATGCTACGACCACCATCACCCTGCTGCCATCACCAGAGCAATCGTGATCATCCACTTGTGAAGCCATTTGAAGGAAGCTTCAAGCATTAGGACATCTACAGGTGGTCCCTTCTACAACAGCCTAGGAGGCAACTGATAATTGGGCGAAAGGCACATGTGTTTCACAGGATCTTGCACTGCACACAAAGATTTGCGTGGGCAAGGATGGGGCAGATGGCCAAAGCTGGAAGGAGTAAGACAAGACAGCAGCAAGACTGGCTGTGGTTCTTATCGCTGTTCATTAACTTGCCAAATCACTAGGAACATGCTAAGAAAAGTTTTTGCACAAAATGCCTGACCCCAGCTTGCTGCAAAGTTGTGGCTTTATTATCTTCATGTGAGTAACAACACATGGCACACATCTCTCATTCCAGGGCCTTCGCATTTGTAGTTGCCAGCATGTTCCTTCTTCTTCGGCAGATCAAACCCATCAGCTTTCCATTCTTTCAACTCCACCACGTAGACTCCTTACCTGCTGTATTCCTGGCCTTCATTAAAACTGATACACTACCCCTTCAAAAACTACAACAGGAAACTGTATGGGGCGCAGAGGAAAGACGTGAGGCCTACTTATCATGAATTTAAAAAAAAAAAAAAAAAAAAGAAATCTCATCAGAGTTCAGACATTCCCTGAAAACACAAGAAGTATTTCTAGATCTCTGCAACTCTGCTCAGCTCTATAATCACTGACTGGAGCAAATGGGAAGCTGCCAGGGTCACAGGAAGAAGAGAACTGCTGGCCTCAGGAACTCTAGTACCAGCAGGAGGAATGTGTCTGGTCAAAGTGCTGCCTGCATTCCTCTGTGGTCTCAGAGACCACGAGACACGAGAAAAATTTCTTTTATGGAAAGTTGCATATGGAAAAAGGCTCAAAGTCTTCGCTTGCCAGCAACAGCGAGATGGACACTTGGAGCTTGAGCTGTGAGGTTAACAGAAGCCCCAACACCTACACCAGGTCCCACCTCCTGTCCCAGTATTCAGAAACAAATAGGAGCCTCCGTGTTGCCCTGCCACAACAGCTGGCTCTGCTCTGTCCTTGCTCAGGCTTGTTTTACTCACTTCAAGAATATGCACTCTCATGCTGCGGACACCTCTTTTGTTGGCAGGCAGGAGGAGGGTCTGGCAGCAGTTTCTCTCCAGTACATAGTTACTATCTTTTTGGCAAGGGTGTCAGGTCACCGGTTATCTGGCTCCCAATGAGCAGATTCAGGATTTCCTCTGGAGGAACATTAGATTATAAAGTATTGTTTTCTCCCAGCTCTGGCAAGCAAGTGTGCTGCTCCCTTTTGTTACTTAAGCAGTCCCAGATACAGAAGAGTCACTGATGGCATAGTGGTAAAGAAGCTGCCAATCCTGGTGAAGCACAGATTTGCTATCTTGAGCTAAAGTTCAATTATATTATGGTGACATGTTAGCAGTCATTACGTGGGCAACAGACACAAACAGGGTCTAGTCTAGTTTTTCTACCTGACACATCACTTTGTAACGATAAACAGATAGTTCAATAGCCTTGTCCGCATTTGCCCTCTCAGAATTGTCATTCTAGGGTTCAAGCATGACCAGCCCAAGAAAAGCTGCAGGGCGGGACAAACAGAGCCCTGCTTCAGGGCAGGCCAGAGGAACAAGGCAGAATAACCATGCAGCAGTAGTTTGACAGCAGTGCAGCACGGAGCACAGCACACAGCCCACTGGGGCACCACGTGCAGTGCTACGCAGCCTGGTACGTTCCCGGGGTCAGCAACAAAAAGCAGGACTGAGGTTTGTCTTCTGGGGGGGTGGTGGTGGAAAAAGAAAAAAGAGAGAGAGAAACCACAACCACAGATGAGAGCATGTAAGCAACAGCAGGGAGCCTCTGCCTCAGAGGTGGGTGCATCAATCAGATCCCAAACACATCCTGGATGCTACTGGGCACGTTATGGAGGCAACGTGGATCATCTCCCACACATAACTGCCCTCCTCCATTGGCCTTCTCTCCCATGAAGTTGGTGCCACTGTCCTCATTTCCTGCGTTATCCCTGAAGCAACTGCTTCTGAACAGAGAGAAAGCTGAGCGTCCTCCTCCTCACGACAGCCCCAACCTAGGACGCAGCCCAACTTTGCTGAGAAGGGCATGGGCATTCTCTAGCACTCAAAATGCCTCATAGCATCTCTCAAACTTAGCTTAACCCCGCGTTGCTCCAGATCCTCAAACAGGTGCACGCTGTGCCATCTGGGCAAAAGCTGCATACCCAACTGTATTACACTGCAGTGGACAAAACCATTTCCTGCCAGCACTCAGGTAGTTCTGGTACCTCCAACCTAGGACCATGGGAGACAGCACCCCACATACAACATTCTGTGCTTCCACTGGATGCAGCTCTGCTGAGCCATCAGGGCGAATCCAGCTACTTAGGGTCAAGGTTGCTGGAATTTGTGTAAGGGAGGCTGCCTCTGGCAAGTCCCTTGGCAAAGAGCTGGGGTGAAGAAAGTTCAGACCCAAACTCTTAGCACAGAGCCACACGGGGGGTAGTCTGAGGCTTGAGAAACCAGCAGAACACACCGAGGTGCCTGGGTGTAACACACGAGTCAGAACACAGTTGCCAGCTTGCCCAGGAGGATGGCAGGCTTCAGAAGTATCTATCCCAGGTCAATGTGGGCAGTTAATACCCAGTCCTACCTAAGATCTGTTCCCACCCCACCAGTGTTCCCAACTGCCATGATTCAGCCACAGGTTTCTATGTCATTGGCCTGCGGTGGTTTGATCTGGCCCCAGAGCCAGACATACCACTGCACCTGAGCACAGCCTAGGGCTCTACACTTCAGAAGATCCGTCAGCTGATCTCTCAGCTCTACATGAGGCGGGTGGGTGGAGAGAAATACAACAAAAACCCAACCATGCCAGCAAGTACCCTGATGAGACTGGAGCTGTATCAGCAGAAAGGCCCTATTGTTTGCATAAGCTACAACCAGATCTTTATTCTCCTGTGCAGTCCATCATGCAGCCGTGAGCTGCATGAGACCAGGGGTTTTATTTTGCTCTCACCTAGAGATCCGTATTAAAGCAAAGCCATGGAGCGCCTTCTGCATGTCAACACTCGTACCAACCACACACTCCCTAGGAGAGCTTCCCCTGCACCAAGGCAGCCCAAGGACTAGGAAATCATGAAAGAGTCGCCCCTTTTGCGAGCGCAGAAGGCCCGTTGTCCGCCCAAAGAGCGGCTTTGAGTTTTGTTAACTCAACCTGACGAAGAGGAAGAGACACGTTATCAGCAGCGGTGCTTGGAGACATCTGAGGCTGGACAAAACTCACCCCTCCCCGAGCGGGAGCGAGACACGAGGCGTACTGCCGGCGG
>NW_008824032.1:3436690-3448029 GCF_000699105.1 Pygoscelis adeliae | reverse complement strand
CGGAGCGGGTTGCCGTTACTGCCCCCGTGGGACCGTTACTCACCCCCTGGGTCACCGTTACAGCCCGCTCCCGGCGGGCCTGGCCAGCCGGGCTGCTGGAGAACCGCTGGGTGCCCGCGGCGGGCCTGGAAATGGCACCTGCTCCCTTCAAAGGGTTGTACAGCGGGCTCGCTGAAGTTGGGCAGCGCCAAAGCTCCGAGTCTCTCTGACTGAAAAATTAAAAAATAACCTTCCTCCTGTCCTTTTCACTCATCCTCAGACCGCGAGGGCAAGGCGCGCTCTCTTCCACCTGTGCCCAAGGCCTCTCTCTGTCCAGGGTTTGTCTGCTTTGGTCCTTGCAGTCCTGCTGCTGCTGGGGCACCAAAACAGAGGTGCCTCCCCAGAAGTGCCTTGGTGCATCTCCTTGCCTGGATGTGAAAAGACAGCTTTAATCTTGAGCCAGGGCATTGGCAGGAGTTAATCCACAACACCTAAGGCGGTCTGTCAGGCGAAGAGGCCTGATGCAGGTTACAGGCCGATATGGAGCGGGCCCTGGTTGTACCATATACGAACAGGCAACACAAAATTTGTGATTTCAATTCATCGCCCTTTGGACACAGGTTAACAGCGGTGTAATCAGTAATCACCCGTTGGAAGAAGAAGCAGCAGCAATGTGTGATGACAATGAGAAGATTAACAGCCCAAGGGAACTTTTGCCCTGGCATAGTCCGGGCTTAAGAAACAGACTTGCTTCCTTGTGATGTATACAGGAACTAAAAAGAAGGGAGCGGCAATCTCCCACCCGCTTAAAACACTTCATATACACAAAAGTCTCTGCCATCTTAGAGTGGAAGAAATGCAAACAAACCATGGTTGGCTTAAAAACAATGCATGAACTAGTAACGATGCTGAGTTTGAAGGTGTCCGGAATAGTGTGCACAAAACCCATGGTCCACTTGTCCTTCCTTTGGCGCTCCTATGAACACTGGGTTTTACCACTACAAATATTTTGAAGTGACAGAGCAGGGAGTTGTGAGGGCTATGCCCAGCCTTCAAGAAAGGGTGTGTCGTAGCGGGTGGGAATGAACAGGTCACCTTCCATTGGACTAATTTCATTTGTTTTATAAGGCTCTATGGATTCACAGAAGCAACCCCTGATGTGAACCCAGAGAGAGCTGCGTAAGAGCAGACACTCTACCAGTATAGTTATTTCTTTCAGTATAGTTATTTCTTTTCAGTATAATTTTGCCCACTCTATAAAGGTCGTGCTGTTTCAGCTGGATCAGGATAGTTTGTGGGAGGGTTTATGTAAGCACGAGAGTAAGGTCATCTGGATTTTGCTCTTGTCTCCTGCAGTGCTTTAAGCCTGTATTCTCCCAAAATTGTGTCCTGTGAACTGGTTCATTTTTTTTCAGGAACCGAGTCTTATTATAGATCAGTTTCCTCCCATCTTCAGAATTAAAGTTAATAAATACGTTTCAAATGCAGTTCAGAGCCTTGATCAACCACTTAAATGGCCTATTTCTCACTTTCAAGCTTAACAGTGCTGGAGAATTGTGAACTGATTAAGTGTATGTAGCTATAGTGCAGCAACTCGCTAATACTCAGATGTGCTTAACTCCATAAACAGGTCAGAGTTTTTGCCAGGCCTCTGCTAGCAGTGGGCAACAGACTTTTTGCTCTTCCGCTCTCCCACCCCAAAACCATTTTGCTTCAGTAAGTATGCATGATGCACAAGGCAAAGTATTTATAGTGCCATCTAGCTAAATTCGTGACTGACACTTCCTTTCATCCCTTCTTAAAATCCTGGGAAATTCTAGCAGTAGAAATTAAAGTAATAAAGCAGACCCACTTTGCAGTTGAGCAGTGAATGGGCACGGAGTGCCACAGTTAAGAGTGCATACACAGCAGCTGGTACATGCTAAAGAGGTGATTTGGTGTGAAAAGTAACATTTAAGAGGCAATGTTGAATGGCAAGACATTATCCTCCTGTTATACGACACCATTAAAGGCCATTTCATCATTCAGTTCAGCAAAGGTGGCATCAGTCAATCCGCCCTGTCTTCATAAGGTCCTTTCAGAAAGAGGAGGGACCTCAGGAAGGTCACCAGCCTGTTCTCCCATCTTAGGCTAGGACCAGCTATACTTGGGTCTATTCCTGATAGCTGTTACTCTAGTCTGGTCTTAAAATCCATACAGGGAGGAAGTCCGTGAAACATCAAGGAAGCATCTTCCAGTTCTTTGCTAACCTTGGCATTCAAAAGCATTCCCTGATGTCTCATCTAGATCTGCCTCGAGTGCCACAACTGAAGCTAGTGTCCCATCCGCCACAGCGAGATGGGCATGTTCATCTTGGTAGCAGTCTCCACCTGAAGACAAACATTTAGAGCTTTCCTTTTTAACTGTGCCTAAGGCTTCTGATCTGTCCTTGTAAGCCACGTTTTCAGGGCCTTTAGTTACTGTTTTTACTTGCCTCTGGGTTCTTTCCACCTGATCCACCCGTTTTGTGAAAGGCACTGCCCAAACCAGAAGGTAACTCAGCTGAGGCTCCCCCGATGCCACACAGGACAGAGCGATTGCCCCGTACTTCACTGCCTGTGTCCCTCTGTACTCTTCCCGTTCTACAAGGGTTTGCCTTTGTATCGGCAGCATGACCCTAACTCATGTTCATCTTGTGATCACATCACACATATAGAGCTGCTAGGTTTTTCTTTCCCAATGGCACAGGCGGAGCGTGTGCTGGGGGAGCAAACGGGGGATACCGAAAGGATTGTGGAGCGATCTCATCATTAAAAGCGCATGGCTGGGAGGCAGGAGTCATGGTTGCCACCTGCATCTCTGCCACTGGCTCGCCAGACGATTGCAACTTTCCACTTCTCTCTGCTGTACCTCAGTTTCCCCAGCTATAAAACAGAGACAGCCGTGTCTCACATTTGTCAAGCGCATTGAGATCCATGTATAAATGTGCAAAAAGACAGCTCATTTGTTTTTGGAAAACGAGGAATGTGGCTTGTGAGAAATGAAACAAAACACGTTATTTTTTAAATTTTGTTTCATTTATTTGGCAGTAATATCCAAACCCCCCTGCTTCAAAAAATTACAAAATCAAGTAAAATAAGTGCACTAAGGAAACCTACAGAATACTGATAAATTTCACACACGTACAGGTGGGAATATAGAGGGAGGAGTGGGACTTTTTTGTTACTTAAATTTGGCTTTTTGGGAGGGAAAAAAAAAAAAAAAAAGCCTTCCCTGCCCCTTGCAGTCTGTACAGCAATTGTCCCAGAGGGCAATGGCTGGAATTCAGCACTTCCTTCCCCAGCAGCCAAGTCACCCCGCAGAAGTTCGCGACCGACCAGCCTGCTGCGGGGTAGTCTGGGCATCGCTCACCAAACGGTTGCCCTTCCCCTCGGTGTGGGGAGGCGAGATGTTTTGGTCCCTTTTGGGTACCGTAGCCCTTAGAACCGGCACCGCTCTCCACAGCTGCGTTTCCCTTTGAGGGCACAAGGAGGAAACCGCTCCACAGGCGGCAGCCCTTTCCATGGAGGCATGTTCACTGCACTCCTGCCCTGCTGCCCCAGGCTATCCTAGGATATGTCGTACGGCTTGCCGGAGAGCTCAGCTTGCCTTGCCTGAGATAGCAGCCCATCCCTCTGCCTTCAGTGCAGGCGAAAGCTCTGTAAACCTCAACTGCCAGCACCCACCTCTCCAGCTGTCCCCACCAGCCATCCTCGTAGACTGCACATCCACAGGAGACAGGAAGGGGACTAGAGAACGTATCGCATAATGCAGCCTACAGAAGCCCTTCAGCCATGGATTAGCCTCCCCTTCCTGCACATGCTCTGCTTCTCCCAGTTGGAGATTTTTCTGACTGGACAATAAGATCTTCTCCCCATCCAGGGAAAGCCTTTAAGGCAAGCTGTTGTGTTTTCTCTAAGGCACTTTAATGATCCAAGCTGGAAGGAAGTGAGCTGGGAGGCACGAACTACCTTTCAGAGCAGGGTCGGAATAAAGCAAAACATTTATTAACAATGTTCCTGTGACTCCAGATCCAGCACATGAAGCTGTTTCGCTCATACTGTTGGGGAGGAGCGAGGGTATGTCTAGTGGGTGCTCCTATTCCACCAACCACTTCCTCCAGTGCCACCAGAACACAAACAATGACTCCATCCCAGTGTAGCGCTGCCCACATTACCCTCAGCTCCTATGGACTCATTGCACTCACCTTCACAGGTGACAGCTTCTCAAATCCAGACCCTCATGGGAGAAGAACCAGCCCCCTTCTGTATTTATTATGCCAAAACTTCCGAGCGTGGGGGCTAGATTATGATTCTCACCGGAAATGTGGCACTGTGCCAAAGTCAATGGAAGTCCTCTGGGTTCACATCAGGAAAACAGCTCAAAGACCAGACAGCCTTTAACAAATCTGGCTCACGGGCGAGACCACAGGAGGGACCAAGCTTTCTTCTTTGCCTACACTTGCTAGGTACCAGCTCATTCTTCCTCTCCAAGGAAAGCACTGTGCAAAAAGGGGAAGTCTGGGACAAAAGCCCTGCTAATCTTCACTCAAGCAGAACATGCTTTTGCAAATGCAAGTGGAGTTTTGCTTGAGTAAGCACTAGGGACTGCAGGATACCTGGCAACAACTGCTGAAGTTGCTCACAAACAGGAAGGTGGAGTCACAAGCAGTCATCTCGACTCAAGGTATGTGCAACTGCTTGAGATGCACAGCAGGGGCGTGAAGGGAATGGGGAAACAGGATGTTCAGGTGTGTGAGTGTATGAAGTACACTTGACAGGAGAAAATCAGCTGGGCTTGAGGTTACAGAGGTGATTGTCAAAAAAGCAGCATTTCATCTATATCTAGGACCAATGCTCTGAGAAACGAGTCAGATGAAAATGACCCATGAAGGGATGTGAGGGTGGTCAAAGGTGGTCTGATCAAAGACACTGTGAAATGCGCCAGTAATGAGGCTTCCAGCCCCGACTCCAAACCCAGACCTGGAATCAAAGAATAATGCTGCTGCCTCACCCCAGGAGGAGATGGAAAGCCCAAAATGATGGCTAACAGCCCAGACTCCAACTAAACAGTTTTCTACATAGTTAAGCCTTTTAAGATACCCTACTAATGGGATTGCCTGGTCCCTCTGCCTCTAGACTACTTGGCACTTCCCTCTGGGCAATTTAGAGAGGCATGAGCATGGACTTTGAGCACACGGTCAATGCTAGCTAAGGGAGCAAGAGCTAGAGAGCTGCAGTGTCAATCTGTGCCTGGTGAAACTCATTATATCCAGCCCTGTCTCTTCTTCCCATGAAGACACTGCTATCCCCAGCTGGGAAATACCCTGTAGTGCAGGGCTCACAAGTTGCTTGTGGTGTTTGCGGTGGCTGAGCACAGTGTGGTACAAACTGTGCACGGGCATTACAGCACTGTCAATAACAAAAACCCACAGGCTGGGTTTTCTTGAAAGATCTAGAGCTACGAAACATACAAAAGCTGAATTACTACCATAGGAAATAAAGTAATTAAAAAAAAAAACCACAAAAGGGGGAGTCAGCATGTGAATGTGATAAGAAAAAAATATGATAGCACCTCTAAGGAGGGGGCAGGGAGAGTAAGAGTGAGATGAGGTCAAAAGGAACCATGTTGTGTTGGAGCCCACAATGTACTGGAGGAGCTGCTGGGGACAGTCTGGTGGAAAGCAAGGAGGAATGTGCTGGACTCATGCCAGCAGCATGGCACCACAACTTCCAGGTGTCACACCAGGCTGACCAGCTTTGAGGAGCTCGGACCAAAGGGGAGGGTAAGCAGGGCAAGGTCCTTGGCTAGTGATGCCCTGCAGTACACGTGCTAAGCCACGAAACTGCCAGGCCTGTATTTCTGCAGCCAAGGCCAGTACTGACAATTGTATCGATTGAAGACCCCCTTTTCCATCCAGCACTGACCTCCGTCCTTTCCCCAGATCCAGGGGAACAAGAAATCCCTGTTAGCTCTTGGAGGGAGCAGCTGTCTGCTCTGGGAAGGGGTCCCAGAGGCTGCTGTAAGTCCCTCCCAACCTTCCAAGGCCCCAGCAATGAAGCTCCCTGAACAGGTGGGCTCTCCTCCCCTTTCCTGGCCCCATTCTCTGTGTATTACAAAACAAATAACCCATCGCTATACAATGTAAATATCTGTGACTGGGCAACTGTAGCAGACACTTGTGCATACTGAGATCAGCACTGGAGGACAGGGCGGCAGGTTGGGCCCATCCTCCTGGGCTCCTCCGGTGTGGAGGCCCCTTACATCTCCTTGGTGCTCATTCTCTTGGTCTTCTCGGCCGTCTCCTAGAGAAAGAGAGCACAAAAGTGAAGCTCTGCACTGACACAGGAGCTGGCAGTGCCCTGAAGCCTTTGGTCCATCCACAAGCAGTGCCAACACTGGCTTATACGTCGAAGCCCCACACCTGTAGTTGTCCCCACAGGCAACAGGGATCCCCCTTTACTGTGCTCCCCCTTCCACCGGAAGTCTCCAAGTGACAGAAGCAGAGGGAACCCCTCTAGCAAGGAGAGACTTAGTGCAAGCAGACCTTCCCAGCCTCACGCTAACCTGATGCTTCTGCAGTTCCTGAACGTATCTAGCCAGCTCCTCCTCAGTCAAGTCTTGATCAGGTCGCTGTCTCTGAGCAGGCACCTTCTCATTCTTCCCTGCAAACAGAAATGGAGTTCAGCGTTACCACAAACGGGGGATGCAAATTTCAGAGGCTGAACCACAGAGAACAAGAAGAGGCAGGTTGGCCACAGCAACCTCAAGCTTAGGAAAGCTTTGCTGGAGGAAGGTATGGGCTGGCTTCTTAGGAGAATGGGGCCTTGTGGCTCCCTGGGAGTTCAGAACCTGGGTATCCCATCTGTCCCCGTCTCTCCCTCCCACGTGATAAATCATAAAACCACAAGGAAGAGGCTGCATATTATTTAGAAGAAGCACCTATAATTAGTTCAAACATCTTGGCCTCTTGTAGGGAATAAATGGAAGCTCAGTGCTATCCAAGTATTGATGCTTAATGAAGAGGTAATTTCGCTCAGTGGAGATGCAACTGGCTGATGTATCTGATCTGATTCTTTGGTTTCATTATCCCTCTAACAATAGCCTCTAACCCTTCTGCTGCTCTGACAAAGGCAGAAAGTCAAGGAATTGTCCCATTGCATGTTTCTGCCATGGATGCAGGGAACAAAGTAGGGAGCAAGACCGGGTGTTGCATAGCAACTTTGAAGGTTGTTTCTGGGGAGGCAGCAAAAACAGCCTCTCATTCAGTTGCTTAACCTCTGAGACCCATCCACAGCTTCTCTGGCAGCTTTATTAGTATTACAGGTATCTTTTCTGAGGTGAGTTCCTGCTGCCACAGCCAGCAAATCTGGGCTGAGGTGATCGCGAAGCCTCTGCTGCAGAAGGCCAGATAAACGTGAAAGAAACTCTGTACATACTTGTTGCTGTTCCCCTCTCTCCTTCATCTGCCCAAGCTACTGGCTATAGATCTGAACTAACATACTGCTGACAGCTCCCGCACAGCACTGAAAACTGAGCACATGCAAAGGCCTGGTTTCTAGGGAAGAAGGCCAGAAAAATGCAGCACAGTGCTGGCAGGGTGGACGTGGCCCCTTGAAAAGGACCCGTACATTTCCCAAGGCAGGGGAAAGCTGGCTTTCCACTGACCCTGGACCGTCTGTGAGAAGGCAAAACGGAGAGCCGTTGTTCACAACCCCACCATGACTTCCCATAATTGTAACAAGGCTGTGCAAGTTTAAAAAGGACCCTCCAGAGGAAGGACAGACCAACAACCCTGCCTTACTATGAACACCACCTCCCTTCATCTCCATCACCATTATTTTCTTTCGCTTCTTCAGTTCTTAGGGCAAGAAGCTAAAGTGCTTTCTTGACGTTACTAGATGAAGTCTCCTATCTCCTCTCTGGGGCAAGACAAGACCCTAGCTCCTGCTTTACAGATACCGTAAACACAGATGCAGCGAGGATACTGACACACATACAGGAAAGCTGACTTGCTCACACCTACACTTATGGTTTCAGACAGTGACCTATTTGGTCTGTGCATGCCCCAAGCCAGCTGGATGCAGAGTATCTCTGGTCTGGAAGGTTTGGTGCTGAACTTTCATGACACCAAATCCAAACCACAAACCCCAGCAGCATTGCCCCCAACCCAGTAACACACCTTCTGACTTCTAAAACAAAACCAACTTGGGTTTGGCCAACATGGAGCACAGGAGGGTGATGCAGAAGCCACCCACAGAGAAGCTGAGGAAGAGCTGGAGGGAGAAGAAATCTGGATAGCTGGTGTCCTCGGAAAGATAGAAGGCAAAAACCCCTTTTGTACAAAACCAAATACAGTAACTGTCTGGAGAGCATACGGACCCTCGCATGTCATTGCAGTGCACACCCAGTTCCCACAGGCACAGACGCAGCGGTTGCACTCCACCTGGGTCTCTGCTCCATCCTCATAGGTTTCATCTTCCAGGGCACACTCTAGAGAGGCACAAAACAAGGGCAGTGGTTGTGAGATAGCGAGCAGGCTGAAGACAATATACTCTGAAGATGCCTTGAGACAGAAGAGGTACACGGTTTTGGAGGAGGCCTTCCTTCCCCTAACCACCAAAAGGTTCATAATGACTAAAACATTCATGCTGAATTTGGATTGTGAAATCAGCCAAAAAAAAAAAAAAAAATCATTTGGGCAAGTCAAACACTTCATTTTGCTTCCTCAAAAGAACACATTTCAATTTCTCAATTCCAAATGAAATCTCAATATTGGATTTGTTTGAATTTCCTAATCTGTTATACATAGAAGAGAACGCCTAAAGTGAAAGTTTTGGTTACTCTGAAACAATTCCTATTCCAGATGGGGAGAAGTTGGGGAAACAATTTGTGTATTTGCTGTTGCCCTGAGAAAGAAGGGGGGGGGAGGAAGTTTCTCATTTCAACTCACATTTCTTCTCACAGCTCTATTGTACGTTTAAGTCGAGGCCCCCAGAGAACTCAGGGGCCCATATGGTGTTAAGTGAAAGCCAGCTGATCATGTTTGCTGGGGGAGGTGCAGCATCCCTAGCTTCCCATTGAAATAGGCAACAGAGAATTCAACTTAATATTCCCTAAGAAGCATAGCCTCTGTCTGCTCTTCAGTGCCACCGCAGTGGGATGTAAATCCAACACCTTTGAACCAGCACCCCCTGAGGAGACAATTAGATGAATGGCTAGGCACGCCTGGTCAGCAGAACACTAAGCTGCTTCCATGTGAACTGTAGCACTAAGCAGCATTTGGAAGGATAGTGAACTTTGAGATGTTCATCAGGGAGGCTCTCTGTGTGAAAGGCAGAGCATCGCAGGACTTTGGTCTGGTCTGACTTTCCTAAGTTATGCAGACGTGAACTCCTCACATGATATATCTCCGTGCTGTTAAATACATGCCTTGACCTTCCAAGCATACCATATCTGTTCAACCTATGCCCTTGCTTTTAAAATCCAAACCTTTTTCATCACAAGAGCTGTGGGAGCTCTGGGACAGAAAAACAGTACTTTTGACAATGCAGGGACAAGGGATGCTGTCGGTTGTGAGGTAGGCATATATCAACATTATCTCTGGGAGTGGAGTTACAGCATCCGACGTCTGGCCCAAAGCTGGTCTCTTTTCTTTCCTGCCTTCCCAGGACCCCTCTGGTTCCCCAATATAATGAGGAGTTCCTACTTTTCTCTGGTGGGTTGAAGGATGGGCTGAGGCACTTGAGAAATTCATTGAAGCTGAGCTTCCAGTCAGCATTTTCATCCGACAGCTCGATGAGGGCATCTACGCAGAGTCCCCTGAAAGGAAACACAGAGGCATGTTCTGCACAGGGCTGTCTGTACCAGGCAGGTCCCTGCTCTACTGGCTTCAGAGTACAGATGAGTGAAACCAGTAATAACTAGGAAGACTCTGAGATGCCTGGCAGAAGCGGCTTCTCTAAGGAAACCTCACTGCATATAGGCAAAAGAAAAACAGACACAAAATACTCTCTTGGCTGGCGATGGGCGGGTACTGAGGAGGTACTCAGAACAGCAAGAAAACGTCTACATGAGTACAGATGCAAGCACAGCCTAACCACAAGCAGCCTGTTCTCCTCACTCTCACACTCAGTGGGGCACACACAGAAAAATGGAAACCTCTCAAACTACATTTTCATGCGATGCTTGCACCAGCTCTAACTGCAGGCTGCCCATGAGCTGTGTTTTCCCACCATCTTCCTTGCGCTGGATCTAGCTACCAGGCAAAAGGTGAGTGAAGTCCACTGGAAAGCTAATATATTAGGAAATAAAAAAGACACCAAATTTTCTGTCACCCAACTCACCTTTTGGCTGCACACCTACTAGATTTAAGGCAAAAGAGGGTTGGAATATATGCCTAACATGAAGGGTAGGGGTGGGACCGCTCCTTTTGGTGGTATTCGCACCTAATTAATTGAGAAGCAACTTCATACACAGTTATCTTTGTTAGTCCAAGCCCTAACTGGTATTTTCCACGAGTGGATCTTCATGCCCCCTTCTACCACATCTGGCCCCCTGGCCCTCCTTCTGACATCCTGTCCACTGCCCACCTGAGCAGCTTGTTGGTTTCCTGGTCCACGTAGGTGGTGATGTTGACAGCAGTCTCATTCTGCTCCACAAACTTCAGGAATTCAGTGGAGTCCAAGCGAGAATCGCCATTGTCAAAGCTCTGTAGGGGAAGATGGGAAGATGTGAGAGGGTCTGATTTATCAGTTCAGGGTACCCCTTCCTTCTCCCTCTTCCATATGTACTTAGCATTTTTGAAGCTTTAGTGAAACAGGTTGCATCATCCCTGTTTTGCACAAAGAACAGAGGCTTGGAAAAAAGCAGCAACATATCCATACCAGCATCAGAACCGGGAGACATGATCCTAGCCTTGTTCTCACCGATAAGCTACACTGCCTCTCATTCACCTCCTGCTGCTTGATTTATGGCTCTAACCCCATTTCTTCTCTTTGTTCCAGCCAACTCTTAGCCTTCTTATATACCGCCTGTCTTAAAGCAGACCAGTTGCATTCAAGGAGGTGTCAGCTTTCCAATACGTGTAAATCCAAAGCTGTGCCTGGACTGTGACAGTGACAAAAGGGAAAATCACAGGAAGCAATTTTCTGCTGATTCCAAAGAAGGAACAATTTAATGCGACAGCACAACACCTCGCCACCAACTTAAGGTCCTGACAGGACTCCTGGCGCTGAAGAGCAGGATTTTTAGCCCCGAAATCCTGGCTGTACTCCCAAAGAAGTAATTGCATTTTGCCTTCCTGTTTGGAGATGTCATCTCACAGTGCTGGGCCATCAGCA
>NW_008824032.1:3431019-3436674 GCF_000699105.1 Pygoscelis adeliae | reverse complement strand
GAGACAGCTGCATTGCAGGGAGGGGAAAATGAATTCTGCACACAGGCTGCTGCCAGCTAATTTTTGCTGTGTGACTTGGGGCAGGTCACTGTGTCTCCTCGTGCAGTGCTTCCAGGAATGCTGGAAGAGACACTGCCTGTTGTGACCTCTATGTGGTTCAGGAGAAACCTGTAGGGCTAGGAAAATTACTCTGCGTGCTGTAGCCTGTGTATAACTGCCCCACTAACATGTTTCAACTTCTACTAGACTTTGAAGCTTCTTGTCCCGCTATTTCTTGTGAAAGTGGCTGCAGTTCCCTTAATGACCCAGACTCAGAGAAGCTAGTTTTCTTGCCTTTCAATACTATGGTATGCATTTACATGTTCCCCCAGTGAACCTCCAAAACAGAGCAGCTTCCCACTACTGGCCTCACTCCTCTTGAAATAACGTCCTCCAAGGTCAAGGCGTGCCTGATGTACAACCCACATCCCAGTGATCCACACGAGTCAGGCTTCCAGGAGGGAAACAGCTTAATGCCACATCTACAAACCTCCCCATCAAGGAGAAAAGGGAAAAGCTTCATGTCATCTTTGTCTCCAGTGTTTATTACCTGCAGGGCAGAAATCAGGCCATTCGAAGGGCAGTGCGAGAAGCCCCAGGGCTGGGCACGGCAGAATTTCTCCAGCTACAGCGGAGTCTCATTGGTGAAACAAATTTGTGTGTTTGAACCCATTTAGTTTGCTTTGCTTGTATTTGTCCCAAGTTGCTCCAAGCTCTGAATTCTGCTTTAAAAGTATTTCAAAGCTTTAAGGGTTGTTGATATGGTGTACTACCACCTGACAGAGAAGGAAATCCCCCCTTTGGTCTGAGAAAAGGTATAGCTTTGTCATGGAAACTTTCACCCACTTGTGCCTGGGATCAGTGCTCCAGAAAAAGGGGGACAACAAAGAGAACATGAGGCTGTCTGCCTCTGAGCTGTGGCCACGGGATTTCACCAGTGCCCCGACAGGCGTGGGGCCAGCGGGGGTGACCGGACTGGGTGCGGTGGCAGTGGAGCAAGCCAGTGGCTGGCTCATGCATTTCAGCAAAGCCCATGGCCCGGGGAAGACTGACTGCAAAGGCGGCTGGGGACAGCACCTTTGCAGGGGGAGGGAGTGCGCAGCTCCCCTCTGCAGGATGCCGCAGCTTTCGGGTGCTGGCAGGCGCCGGTGGGGGTGCCTGAGGCAGTGGGCCACAAGTGGGTTTCTGCAAACGGAGCGGCATTAACGGCTACAAAGGCATAGATGCTCTCTGGGGTGCGGGGACCAGCTCCTCTATCTCACCAGGGGGTGCCATTGCCATGGCAAATTTGCTTGCAGCGCTAACTCCTGTCAGGCACCATTAATCTCTCGCTGTCAACAGCTTATGATTTAAACACTCTCCCCCTTTCCCCACCTGCTCCTCCAGCTCCATCCTGAATGCTTTGAAGTCTTTATCAGGAGCTGGGCGTGAGGGGGAGGCACACAGCAGTGCATGCTGCAGGAGCATGGGAGAAGCGTGTGGTCTGCTGGTTACAGAAGGGTGTGGGGATGGGCTGAGGGACAGACTAAGGGAGGAGGGAAGGGGAACGGAATTAGTGCAGGGCCCGAGACTCAACGGGCAGTTCCTCTCTCTCTGCAGAGTGCTAGGGAACTGCCAGCTCTCAGCCACAACTGGGCCATACTCCTTGCAAGCAAATATTCACCTTGAAGCCCCCAAGTGTCCCCTTATCCCCATCTCAACATGGCCTTGGGACTGTCTGGAACAAAGAATCAGCAGCCCCTGCCCCAGTTTCCTGCTCCTTCTACCTGCATTTCCAGCACTTTCACCCACCTTTTCTCCTCCGGCTATTTTTTGTACCCCGAGATCAGTTCTTCTCTCCCCTGCCACAGGCACACTCGGCCTGCCCTCCTCCTTTTCCCCAGGGCAGGTCGGATCCCCAGGGATGCTCCAGGTCTGGGCTGTCATGTAGCCATGTCAATGGCTCTGTCAGCAGCTGCTGCAGGCAGCCCGTAACACACCACGCTGCAGGACATACCAGACCTCTCTGGCCCCCAGCTTGACAGGCCCATCACACACTGGAGCCTCTTGGGTGGGGGCATGGCAGCTGCTTTGCAGTGACAGGGCGAGAAATGTTCTCTGGCCTCTGAGGCAGGCGTTGCTCTACTTGCCTTGAAATACTTGTCCAGGACTTCACTGTAGTTGCTGCCCTTGGAAAACCAGCCGTCTGGGATAATCTCAGCTTCCAGCCACTGGATGACACGGCGACGAAGCTCGTCCCGGTCAGACTGGTAGCAGACAACTGTAATGGGAGAAGGTGTAGCAGAAGAAAAAGCAAGGATGAGAGAAATGAAGTTGGCAGGGAGACCACAGAGAGACGACTGGAAATAAAAGCCAGCCAGCCAGCCCTAATGGCAGTTTGCAGGACCCTCCGTCCTTGGAGATGTGCCACTGCCAGATCAAAGCAGAGGTGCCACGTGCTGAACGGCAGATGGGCTGTGGGTGACACCATGTGGCAAGGCCAAAAAACGACACTTCTGCCAAAGCTCTTCTGCCTTCCTGTCCCTGAAGCTTGTGCAAGAACAATCCAGAACTGACTCATCGTGGTGTGAAGAGTCCTCAGACTGAGGGAGGAAGGTGACTGACAGTGTCCCCAGGCTTCCCAATCCCGTGCAGAACAGGCATTTGGCTGTCAACCCTCAAGTACCAAAACCTCCATCCCCTGCAAGGGCGAAGACTAGACTGAGCAAGCCTTTCCACCATGCTGTCCCCAAGACTTGAATTTTAGGGCCTGCTATCTCAGGAGATTTCATTTCTTCAAAGCCCTGACTTGTCCACTCTGATTGGAAATGAGAGGGGGTCAAGTTGGGCTTGTTCACAGTGCTCTCCACAGTCACAGGTTTCTTTAGGTGGATATCACTTTGTGCGCTAGTACCAAACCATGCATTTACAAGTAAAACTGAAAGCCTAGATCTTCTGGCTTCTCTGAGTTGTCACACCTGCCCAGAGGTCAATGGAGCCAGAAGGGAAATCGGTGTGCGTTCATGTCACTTACACACACTAAAGACCTCCTTCTGAACCCAGCGACTACAATCGCAACCAGACAGACAGATGGAAAAAAAAAAACCTGTAAGGATTCTGCATGTTGAATTTTGAACTTCCTTAAAACTGCTTTAAGGTGGTGGCCATGCCCTGACATGGTCCTTTCCCTTACGCTTGTATGAAGGTTTGCTCTCATCTGTCCTAGGAAGCTGAAGTTGATGATTATACAGCTCCAGCACTTAGAGGCCGTGGATGGGAAAAAGGTCCCCTGATGAAGCACAGGCCATGGCCCCAAAATCCATAGTTTAAGTACACCAGACAATGCATAAGGGAAGAAACCAGGCACAGGGAATTGAAGAGACTTGTTGGCTGACGGGAGAAGAGGTTCAGCTACACCTCCTGACTCCTTTGACGATGCCCCATCCATTACATAGTGCTGTCTCTCTGCCCCTGCGCCCATCGGTTAATCACTCCTGAAGCGAAGTCTCCTTTCAAAAGAGTGCTCTTGGAGTTGGGGACATAGCTCCACAGTTATTGTGTCTTAGATCCCCAATGAATTATGCAAAAGATACCCCTCAGTCTGGGTGATGAACACAGCTTGTGTCCCTAGGGGCAAACTGAGTTTCATTGCACCTTGTACATGCTCAGAGTCCCTGAGACATCCCAGCACATGAAGAGCCCAGGAGATGTATGAGCTCTGAAAGGTTACCCAGGAGTAAAGAGCTGGGCAATCATACTTCAGCTGATTTATCAACTCAGACTCTGCTACAACCAGTGCAGAGGTATGACTTTTACGCAGAGCTGAACAACTTCCCCCAGCAGACCTTCATCCCCATCTCTTTTCCCAGATTCATACAGAGGCCCCAGCCAGAAAGGGGATGGCTTCTTACCTGGACTTGCAGCTGGATTCTCAGACTTCTTCTCTGTTTATGGAAAGACAGAAGAGCACACCTCTGATGCAACATGAAGCAATACAAACCTCTTCCCACCCCGGGAGCCGCTTGGGCAAGAGCAGAGGAACCTGGGAGTCTTTGGAAACATGAGGGCCACATATATGATTAAAGGACTGGAACATCTGTCACCCCGAGGGGAGACTGAGGACTGTTTAGCCTGAAGAAGAGAAGGCTCAGGGGCAATCTCATCAGTGTTTATAAATGTGATGGGAGGGAATGAAGAAGACTGAGCCAGACTCTTCTCCGCGGTGTCCAGCGACAGGGCAAGAGGCAGCAGGCACATATTTAAACACATGAAATTCTGTCTGAACATAAGGAAACACTTCTGTACTGTGCAGCTGGTGTAGCGGTGAGTTAAACAGCCCCACTGTTGAGACAAAATCCTTGCTCCTAAAGTTCTTGAGGTCCCTCATGAACACGGATGGTCGTATGGACTTTGGAGGTTTATCCCAAGAGTCTGACCTTTCCCCAGCAGGTAGACTGAGAGACCCGCCTGGCTGAATCCATGAGCTCAGAGTGAGGCAGGCAGGAGCAAGAAGTTGCCCTCCCAGCAACCCAGGGAGACAGTAGCTCCAAGATCCCGCCACAGCCAAGGCGTCAGGGACCTGAGTGCACTAATGAGGGCCTTAATGGCCCTGCCAACCTCACCTAGGGCCTCCATTCACACTCTCTACCCATGAGCCCCAGAGCTCCATTTCAGCTGATGTCTTGGCCCCTAGTCCTTGCCTGGGATTATGTTGCAGGTATGCCTGTCTCCAGCTCTGTTGCAACCATTCCCATACCTGCCATAGACCCTGTTGATCTAGGCCCTGACCTGGTGACTGTCTTCCCACCTTGGTCTCAGACCTGCTATAGACTGCATCACTATGGACTTGTCTAGCAATTATTGGCGTGTGCCTGATCCTGGTTACCATCACCAGAACTGATTCTGACCTGATTTCATGGCTCGAGTTCAGGCCTACTTCATCACCACAAACTTGCCTGGTGATCTGGACTCTTGGTTGAACCTGGCTACCGTTTCCAGGCTTGCCCTGTTTACCCTGATCTGCAACTGTAGTACAGGGTCCTGGCCGGCGAGGCCTCTGCCTTGCCTTGTTATCACGCTTGGCTCCCATCTCTCCCTCCCTTAGAGAGCAGCAGGCCCTCATTGCTCCCTGACACAGGGTTACCTTTACAGTGGCCATCGTAATCCACCTGGATTTTGGAGCCAGTGAGGCAGGCATCACGGTGCAGCTCACAGTGGTTCAGGTACGTCTTGCCATTGCTACCGCACACAGGCCTCTTGTGAGGTTTGCATTGCTGTGAGAGAGCCAGAGAAGACAGCATTGTACCTGCCTCTTTGGGACAGCTAGAGGGAGGCAGGTGAGTCCCAGCATCAGCCCAACTCAACAGAAGCACTTGGCACAGACCTCTTAGCCCAAACGGTGTTTGGAGCAGGCTGAACACTCCCATCGCCACCCCAAAAAAACCCACACAGAGAAGCCCACGGGTGTGGGTTCAAAGGCTTCACTTTATCCCAGCCTCCGTCACCACCACCATCACAAGAGCCTTCTTGAAAGCAGAGCCCAGCAGAGAAATCAGTGCCCAGCTGTGCTGGTTTTGACTGGGATAGAGTTAATTTTTTTCCACAGTAGCTTGTATGTGCTGAAAACAGTGTTGGTAA
>NW_008824032.1:3389234-3430736 GCF_000699105.1 Pygoscelis adeliae | reverse complement strand
CGGCTTTTGCTTTACTTATTAAACTGTCTTTATCTCAACCCACGAGTTTCCTCACTTTTACCCTTCCGATTCTCTCCTCCATCCCGCTGCAGGGGGAGTGAGCAAGCAGCTGTGTGGGGCTTAGTTGCTGGCTGGGGTTAAACTACGACACCAGCATAAATACTGAGTGTAATCCCGCAAGTGCTGCTCTGTGTACCATGGATATGCCTGTCCAGAGGTGTTTCTGTGAATCTGTTCTGTGCACCTCTGCTTGCTCAGCTCTGTTGCATGTCTTTGTAGACTCTGCTCCACCTTTCTGCAACCGAATGTAGAATAAGCCATCAGCCATGAGCAAAGAGCACAGTCTACAGCAGAGGGAAAGTTCACCAGGGCCACTGTTCAGGCTGTGAGCTTCTTTCTTGTGTCCCTTTCAGTCTGGCCAAGCCTACCCAGAGCGACAGACTCCCTTCCTGTTAACAGTGCATTTCACTCTCCAGTGCCCAGGCTGGCCGCATCGGAGCTGCAGGCTCTGAGGGAAGTGGGAACAAAGAGCCTCAAACCCATTCCCAGGAGCCAGGCAGGAATGGTTCGAAAGCACGGGGCAGAGTGGAGTACGGAGACACTGTGTCTCTACAGCTGGGAAAGGCTCTTCTAATCATCTCCAGCTCCCTGCTGGAGATGGATCTATTCCATCTGCTGGATGGAGCTATTCATCCTCACAGCACTCTACCACAATTATTTCCATTTTACAAAAGCTGATTTTTAGTAGGGCGCTTGTAACCTCCTCAAACAAGACACCAGTGAAGGCAGGTGTCTTGGAGCTCGCAGACCACTCCCTATAGTGCCCTCCAAAGCCAGCTGCATATCAATACCCTACTGGGCTTTCCCAACAAAAGACCTCCAGCCAAGTCTCCTGTGCATGTAAAGACCCTAGGCAGTTGTGCGAGTAGCACAGCTACAAGACCCAGACACTATCTGCCCTATAGGGCTCCTCCCCCACACCTCACTGGGAAAAGCCCTGCTGTTTGAAGAGCCACTGTGAATTTGCAGCTGCTCCAAAACAGCCATAGCCTCATCCCATCATGGGATTCTTCCAGCAACCGAAACCCAGATGGGGGGTGGCGGTGGTGACACCCATCCCAGACACAGAAGCTGTGCCGCCCTCCTACCTCAATGCAGAGGCAGGTTGGCTCTCCCTTCTCTGTCACTGCACACTCCCGCCCAGCTCCACAGAAAACATTGGCACAGATCTTGGATTTGCTCCTTGGTTCTTCCTGCAAGATACAAAGTAAAAGACACAAAATACATCAAGTTACCCGGAAGAGCAGCAAACACAGCTTTAAAAAATAACACATTTAACCTCTAGACTGGACCACAGAGCACCAAGGTGGTACGGCACAGATTACAGCTTGCCTGACATGACTGCAATAGATGGACAGCCCAGACAATAACCAGGATCAGACACAAGAGCTAGGGCTACAGCCCCAGCAATAGAGAGCTTCCTTGAGGTTATTCCTGGAAAATCACCTAGAAGAGCTGGAGCAAACATGACCAAGAGAAAGCCTAGCACGAATGGCAAGAATAATTCGCTCATGTCAAGGACTGCCATCTTCAAAATTTTTTTCGTTGAGGGTAGGGAGCAGAAATGTATTTGCTTGAGACATTTAAGAAGGTGGTGAATATAACCCTGGAGAAAGGTGTGATACCAAACAGACAGAAGAAATCGCCATCAGGCACCAGATAATGCCCCTGTCACAAAAAAACTTCACAAAACTACAAGACCCATTATCTTGCCTCCAGTGGTCAAGATTATACACTTCAAAGGAAGAAACACTGTCATAGATAATTATACAGTAACCTTCTCAGAGAAAATTTCTTCCTGGTCCCTGACAGCCAGCAGTTGACTTATGCCCTGCAGCACAATTTATACGCTTTACAGTTTTCTCCCAGCTAAAGTAATCACAAGTATTCTTGTTGTTCATGTAACTGTTGAATCCTTTTTTTCTGAGTCCCACTGCGTTCCCAAACTGGTGACACCTAGCAGGGAAGACGACTTCCACAGGTTAATCACGCTTTCAATAAAACCACCATTTACTTTTATCAGTTTAATGTCTTTTTTTTTTTTTTTTAAAGACTTTTAAAAGAGAAGACTGTTCCAGGGGTTCAGACTTTGGAGACCCTGGTTTAATTCCCTACTTTGTCATTAATTTCCTTTGTGACTCTCATTTCATCTAACATTTTCCACCTGGAAGTTAAGTATCTGGCTCAGGCTCACCAACTGGCTTCCTCAATAGTTTTGTATCAGAGACAGAAGATTGAGGAATGTAAAATAATCAGTGGGATAGGCTGTGACTCCTCTCTAATAGACAAAGGTTTTTTTACCTTCTCATCTGAGTATTATTTGTAACCTCTTCTCATTTGTGGTATCTTTGTACCTCCATCATATACTTTTGAAAGTAGGTGATCAAAAAGGAGCAGAATTTGCCTGAGGAGCAAGCATTATTGATACATTTAATAACAAATGCTGAGCACATTTTTTCTCCTATTGCTTCTTTATCCTAATTTTCTTCTTTTTGTTTTGCTTTTAAACCAAAATTTCACAGTGAATTGTTGTCTTTACTTAACAGCCCACAGTGACAGCCAGATCATTTTCCGAATGACTTTGCCCCTGTCTTCAGAATATTTTGTCTGCTGGCCTACTGCACAGTCATCAAGCCCAAGAAGGTCTTTTCAAAGCATTGCAGGATTCCCTCCAGGTTTGCACAGCGACAAACACCTTTCCTACTCTCTGCAAATGTTCCTATCCTGTAAAATAAAAATATAGCATTCAGACACACCAGTCTTAGCTCAGAAACATACACCGTGTCTCAGGCCCGCTCACCCCATGAAGACAGTCTGTTATCCTCCCTCTGCCCCTTCGTCCTCCTGTCACATATCGTTTCTGAGCTATGAAAGACACTTTGCCCCTTCTGCTGCATTCACCTCTCCTTAGCTGCCTTCTGGTGGAGGGCTGGGGTACATTATCTAGGCGCTTCTGGGGTGGGATGGAGCAACATGAGTGCTTCACTGCACAAAGCAACAGGCTGGAGTCTGGGTAGGGCACTCCTACACCTAAAATGCACTGTAGGCACCTAAGTGCTGATCTATTTAAAGGGTTTCAAACAACGCGCCCACCCCTTCACCAAACCAAAGACCAGGAAAAAAAAAGCTAGACACGGCTTTGAACCGCCACCCACCAAGGTCTGTAATCTCGGTGCCTGGCAATAGATGGCAGTACTCTGCCTCTCCTTACCCATGGCCAGGCAGGACTGCCAGCAGCAGGCTCCCGGCCATGCCCACCAATGCCAAACCTGGCTCTTGCCTCCTGAGCTGAGATTGCACTGCTGTAACCGCAGCCGGCCTCGGCAGGCGTCCACAGGGACCGAGCTCGAGTTGCAAGACCCCTCTCCCCTCACCAGCTCGCTGGAAACCAGGCCTGCGACGCGGCTGTCCTGGCCACAGCTCCCTCCCCTGTAGCGCCGGAGCCCAGGAGCCATCCCACAGCTCTCCTACTGGGACCTGGGGCGGGGATGCTGTCAGGGTGACACCGCCAGAACAGCCTCTGAGGACAACCTGCCTCCTGCCAGGCTAGAGAGCCATGATATTCTAATTTTTCTTATTAATCAAAGCAAGACAGTTTGGTGGTTGCTGCTTTGTTGTTAAGCTGTCCTAGGCTGGCAGTGGGTTGGAGCTGGTTGCCACATCCCAGCACGGCTGTCTCCACCCCAGGGGTTTGACAGAGAAAGAAAGAAATCAAGCTACTCTGCCTGCCTGCCCTCTCACTCTGGCACAGGGTTTCTCAGACTCAGCTTGCTCATCCTCCCTCCAGCAAGACAGTTTGGTGGTTGCTGCTTTGTTGTTAAGCTGTCCTAGGCTGGCAGTGGGTTGGAGCTGGTTGCCACATCCCAGCACGGCTGTCTCCACCCCAGGGGTTTGACAGAGAAAGAAAGAAATCAAGCTACTCTGCCTGCCTGCCCTCTCACTCTGGCACAGGGTTTCTCAGACTCAGCTTGCTCATCCTCCCTCCTGGCAGCAGCGGCCACGGCAGGAGCTACCAGGCTGGGTGCTGGCTCCACCTTTAGTGAAAGCAGCTCTCAGCTTCCTCCCCAGTTCCCAGAGCAGTAACTCAGCCCCCTGTGCCCCCCATCCTTGCAGTGCTCACCCCACAAACTGTACTTTTTCCATCGACAACCTACAAACCATAGCCTCTTCTACTCGTATGCACACACACACCCCCCCCCAACTCCCCAAGAACCTCACCTCCTTTCATCACCAGACATCGCCTCTCCTAGCCTACATCTACCCACCTTGCACCTGCAACCTGACCCACTGCGGCTGCTTCACAGGTCAAGGTGCGCTCCTCTGCCAGGCACTAGCAGCTGCTACTGCAGATCCTGCCTTCACCTCCTGCAAGAGCCAGAAAACACTTTCCTCTGACAGCCTGCACACAGATGAAGTTAGCAGTTGCCACCACTACTGCTTGGTATCGCCACACGGCTCTGAGGTGGTTCACAGCATACTGCAGGGTGGGAGCTCCCTGCTCTAGCAGCTCCCGGCCACCTTCCCAGCAAATGCCTGAATCTCCTGTGCGTAACTGGGAGTGTAATGGAGGCGGCGATGGATGAATGGAAGAGTACAGTGGGGGTCTGCGAATCAGGCTTTATAATCTTCAATCCTGATTCTCTGGCTACCTCCCAGATGCTACCAGCCCAACTAGCTTCTTGTGATAGCTATTCTGATCCTAGCTTGGACCTTGTCATGTTTGTTCTTTATAAAGCTCCATCTGCTGGAGTCATATGAGTAAGCGGGGATGTCAGCTGCCACTTCCATATTGAATAGCTTGTCCTTGCACCTGCCATGTAAAAGCTTGAAAATGTGAACTGCAAAAGTTTAAATGCCAGGTCATCAAAAAAACCCCCCAAAACACTCCACAGTATATTATGTGTTTAAATGCCATCGCTCTTAAATTGATTTCAGGATTTTGGGGGCTGGAATCACGTTTTTTACACTGCTTCCTCCCTGCAAGCTGCCATTGCCTTTTCTGTCACTGTGGGCTTGGGAAGTGTCACTTGTCCCTGTGCACAGTGTGCTCGGGCAGGCGGAAGGGAAAGGGCAGAGAATCGTTATTAATTGCTGCATGGTGGCATTTACACTGCAAGCCGTGACAAGGCAGTTCCCCTATTCTGCCTCGGGTGAGAAGCCCAAGCTCTCTCCGTTTGGGCAATGCTTTTAATTACTCCTTTGCCACCCAGAGAGCAAGTGGGAAGGCGGTGGGCATGAAGCCAGGGCAGGAGCGCCTGGACTCCAAGGATCTGCCACGGCACAGGGACACTCCTGACTCTTCACCCCGTGGCCTCTGCAGAGGCACAACCTCCTCAGACATCTTCTCAGGCAAAGACCACGGAGAAAGCTGTTTGCTATGGCTCATGGGCCAGAAACTCAGGGCAGCCAGGCAGCGTCACGTACACATAGCCCAGACTGTCTGCCGACTGGGGATGGGAACGCATGCTGCTTTCGGGGGGCTGGGAAGTGTAACCCCATGGATGAAGGGTTCTTGCATACAAACAGGCAAGCGCCAAGCAGAAGACCTGAACTGACAGTGCAGCGAGCCACATGCAATGCTTCTGCCTCAGCTGTTGCTTCCTGGGGAGGAAGGAGGAAAAAGAGACATTCCCAAAGCACCCTCGGTCGAGAAAGCCGGAGGCAGTGCCGGCGGTGAGGGATCACCATGGCAACCGGCAATGCGGGGCCTCAAGGTGGAAAGCTAAAATTAGGCAGCAGGAAGGGCTGTTTCTCATCTCTAGCACCAATCAGCACTGAGGAGTCGGACCCCCAACACAGCGTAAGCACAGATGTCGGGAGCACTTCCGAGCCCCTGCCTGAGCCTGGATGTCCGGGACTGAGCGTGGCTCGATGCGCCGACACACTGCCAACGTGCAGGTCTGCATGGGGTCCCAAGGTCCTACGAGCGGCCATGCCTGCTCCAGGCTGGTGGGACTGCATGAAAACAGTGCAGTGCCTGCAGCAAGATATATGGAAGACCGCACGCACAAAGGAAAAGAGCCATCATGGCTCCTTGGCTTTGCAAGGGAGCCTGCTCGTTGCAGCTCTCCCTTGGCCGCTCCCTCCCCTGGCCTGTGCTGAGCCCACGGTGCCCCACTGCCCAAAGGGAGCAGCAGGGATTTCTGCCATTACGCATGCTCTGGGAAACCAGCAGGGAGACCACCTTGCCACAAGGTGGGGAGTTAACGTGCTTGAAAACAACCCCTCAGATTGCTTTTTGCTTTCTGCATGTCCTTCCATACAAAATCTCCTCTTGAAGATCTCAGAAGTCTCTTTCTCAGCAGCCCATGCTGCACACTGGAGAAATACTACCTGCTGTCCTGCTCCTACTGACCCGAGCAAAAAGCTTTTCTGCTATCAGCAGTGACTGCAGGTCTTTTTCCTCTTATGGCATCAGTTTGCGGAAATCCGTAAAATGACTTGACCCCTCATATAATGCTCTGTGCTGTTTGCTGTAAAATCAAGGCTTTGCATTTTTGCCCTGCCTGATGTGCAAGGAAATCGAAGTGCTCTAGAGCTGTAGTACTGAAAGCTCCTTCGGGAGGCAATCCCATGTATTATACAAACTTGAGTACCACACAGAGAAGGCAAAACTAAAGGGCACCAAAATGATGTCTGGGCTTGCAGGACTTTCACAGATTCTCATGCCTCAGGGGAAGCAGCAGCAAAAGCTCGGAGGAAGTTTTCAGATATAACCAGATACACAATTCACAATAGACTCCCTCCACACAGACAGGGAGAAATGAGCTTTGCAGCTACGTATTTCAGCCAGTCCTCCCTATGTCTTCCCATCCACATCCCTTTTACCTGTTCCCTGCCACGACTGACACAGGAGTAGGGATAAAATGGGTCTCCAAACGCACTAAGGTGCCACCTGTAAACAGCGCTGCCTGCACAATTTCTAAACCAACTCAACAATCAGCCATGGAATCCAGCGCTTCGTTCAGCTGTTGTCTTGGCAATGTTTTCTCCTCAATGCAGAAAGATTTGGAGACACAAGGTGCTAGGTCAACGATGCAGAAAGCTAAGACAAGAAGTCACGTCTCCAGACTCCCAAACCTCCCTTCTCCCCTGTCGTGGGGCTGGGAGGAAGAAGCGCTGCGTTGTGCTGTGATATCCAGAGAGGGCTGGGCAGCAGAGCAACTTGGGGCAGTCAGGAAAACTTAGCAACTCCTGTACAGCGATGGCACTGAGAAAGCATTTGGCTCGTGCATTTCAACCCATTACCCAAGCGTGCCTCCAGGCAAAACAGCTCTTTTGGCAGCGTGCCCTCCTGCAGAGTTCCAGGGAGAACAGATCCCACGTTCGCTGGAGGGCACGCACAGGCAGGCAGCCTGTCACCTCGGCCATTTGTCTCGTTGTTCTGGTTTGTGACTAACAAGCAAAGCGCCCGTCCCTCCCCGCAAACCTGACCTAATTCCTGCGGCAGCTCCCTGGATCCTCTAACACTCTGATGTGACGGGGCAGAAATTTGGCAGCAGCGTAAACTGAGCAGATTAGCGTGAAACAAGCAGGCACCCCCAACACTGGGTTTGCCATAAATAGATAGGTAAGGCGAACATTGCAATTTCTGTTCCTTAGGGCTACTTCCTCAGGACATCTGCAGACTCTGGAAGAAACCCCACATACATTATTACCTTTAAGTCCGACTTGGAAGGTTTGATTTTCAGTTGTCAAAGGTAAGATGGAGATAAGCCCAGCATGTGGGGATTGAACCATGTCTGATTCCCAGTTCAGCTCTCCAATAAAACCTACTTCCCAGGACATCATCACTATTAGGACGGCACTTTTAGGGGCTGAGGAGTGATCCACATCCTCTACTCTAGAAGGAAACCTGCCATCAGAGGTTGCTGAACCCACTGGTGCAGGGTCACCAGCTGCACCCTTCCTCAGGTCTGGTGTTATCCAGTCCCAAAGTGGCACCCTCTGGAGCCACCCCGCCTGCAGGAGGTCCTCGTCCCCTTGCCTCTGGGAGGCACATGATACATGTCCTGTGGCTCAGACCAGCAAAGGTGTCGATGGGAAGCTCAGAAGGCTCGAAAACAGGCTGTCCCCAAGCTAGTTAGTTAAAAAGGAAAAGGAAAGACGTTTGCGAGGCAAAGTCTGGACCAGTGCTGGATTCCCCAGGGCATGGCAACCAGACACATGTGACAATGTCCCCAGTGCTAACAATATCCTATTTGAAGGATGTCAGCATGAGGTCTGCACTGGATGCAAAGAGGTCCAGTGCTATTAAAACTTCAGGATTCCTCCTCCCCCAAATCCTAAAACCATCCTGCGAGCAGCAGAACTAATGAAGGCCAGTTTCCAACAGCTCTCCCTGCATGGCCTGTCTGTCAGCTAGTTACAGGGCCGCGTATGGACTCCTTCCTCGGAGGAGGTCTTCGCAGGCCCCTCTCATTAAGTCAGTCACCTAGAGTCACAAAACCAGCTGGATCCCATTATCTCGGAGGCCTCCACCGCTTTATCAGCTGTGGCGGAAACAGGCCGATAGATTCAAGACTCACTGGACGCAAGAGGCAGGCAGGCAGGCACAGACGGCCTGCTGACATAGCTTTGCTTCCTTAGGGAACCACGCTGCAATTCTTTTGCAGAGCCCCATTAAACACCCCTCTGCCTCAGCCTCTCATCTCGACGGACTCAACACCACTACCGCTTGCAGCCCTGGGGGCAGCCCAGCTCCCCTGCCGTGACTCCAGTCCCCTCCATGCTGACCCTAGTGCTCCCTCCCCAAGGTTTTCTTTGCATTGGAGGACAGACCCCATCTCTTTTCTGCTTTCATCTGTCCCTTGGAGCTTCCACTGCTGAGGTATTTCAGCCAGCTGCAATCCGGGGCTGCGGACAGCCATCCGGGGACAGTGCTGCGAGCTGCTGCACTCCCTGCAGGATGCCTGCCATGGAGGAACACATGCCCCAGTCCAGTCCCCAGTCACCATCCCCCTTCCCAAATCTCTCCCTCTCTCTCTTCCTATTCTCAGCTGACATCCAGGACTGGCTCACTATAAATACATCACACAACAAAATGCAACCCCTTAAAGGCTTTTGAATGCTTAATAGATGAATATTTAATGACAGATAACTTTCACTAATGGGAAACAAGGCAGACCATACACCTCTGCCCATGCTGGGAATTGGGGTGTGTTCCCAGAAAACTTGGATTCAGAGACAAGCAGGCAAGAGAGGAAGGGACCTGCAACTCCCAGGGCTCAGAGGAGGTTCCCTCTCTGCAAAACCTGTACCTCACCCATTTGTGTGTGACCCTTCCTGTCTTGCCGGCTGCTCAGTCCGTGATCCATGAACCGGCTGTGTCCATCGTATCAGAGCACTGAGAGGGAGAGCAGTGAGGCTCTAACTGACCTCTGTGATGAGAGGGGCCCATCATGTCAGTGACCTCTGCATGAGGCCGTGAAAAAACAACATTGCCCGTGGCAGTCTGCTTGTGGGTATTTGTCCATGGCTCTGTCAGGGAGATGAAGATGTCTGATGCTACTACTGCTACAAAAAAGACTGCCTTGGCAGTATTGCCTTGCAGAGTATGGTGGGGTGGATACAGAGAGCTCTACCTCCCCACTGACCCCAGTGGGTATATGGCCTGGCCCCCTGACAGGGACTGCAGCCCTAACACACCAGCCATGGTTTTCTCATGTCCCAGAGCAAGAAGGCAGGAGCTGGTGCCTGCAAGGAAAGGGAAGCAGGAATTGGGAGGAAGAAGGCTTTTCTCCCCACAACCTAATCAAGAGGAGAAAGGCATCTGCCAAACAGCTGATTTCTCTTACAGTGCGATGCTGCTAACAGTTACGGAGCCAGGCACACCTCTCTGGGGGACTCCACTGCACGAGGACTCCATTTTCCCTTTTAGACTGGAAGGAACGTCTGTGCTCTGGCCCCCCCAACCTCATATTTTCCACCACAAGGCAATGACCGGTGAGGCCCCATAAGGGGAACAATGACCTGAGAGTCTGGGGAAGAGGAAATCTCTCCCACAAACAAGTCTGGAAAATGGCTGCTAAAAGGGAGGGATCTTGCAACTGGCAGTGCTCTCCCTGCTGCAGCCTTGCTCTGCTGCTCACCGTAAAACTGCCTCACACTCACAGCCTCAAAAAATGTAATGGCCCAAAACTGCACTGTCTCTTAGCACTCTTCCCTCCACCCATCCCTGCAGCACTTCTGGAAGAAGGGGCTGGATTCCCTCCTGCCACATCATGCGGTGAAACTGCCAGCTCCTCCGCAGCCACCAGGAACTTTCTTGCTAGCGCTGGCTCCCAGCAAGGCATGGAGGCAGGAGATCAGAGACTGATCTGCACATGCCAAGCCAGCTGGAGAGGCTTCAGCTGTAAGCAGGGCAGAGTCAGTCCCATGGGAGGAGAGGAGGTGCTGCTGCTGCTGCTGCTGCACTGTGGTTCTCAGGTGGAGGAATCCAGTTAATCACTTCATATTTGGATAAGAAAATAACCCTCATGCACAGGGAAGGATCTCAGTACACATGAAATGTCCTAAATGAAGTTAGTCCCACAGGACCTGCGGGATGAGATTGGTATCATCCTCCTCATGTGACAGACTGGAAAAGAAAGGCCCAAGGAAAGGGACTTGCTCGAGAACGACCAGGAGGCAGCAGCTCAGCTCCCTTTGCTTCCTGGTCCGGGGCCAGGACCACTTCGCAATCTGACACACAAGTCACTCTCTGCTGGGGTACGACTGTCCTTCCCAGACCCTCAGTGCCCTGGACCAGGCTCCATTTTGCTGTGGCTGGGCTTCTGGGAACCACAATTCTCCATCCTGTTTTGTTTTTAGTTTTATGTCTTTAAACAAGACCAGCATTGACTCCTGAATTTCAATAGGAGGGGGCCGTTCTGTATGCAGGTAGCACATGAGACAAGTCACAGCACCTTAGGAGTGGTCAGAGGAAGCCCTTGATGACAGGAGGGTGTGAAGGAAGAGGATGAGGAGTTCCTCGTCGGGGCAGACAGGCAGAGGTAGAGCACCATCCCGGCCTCCAGATCCAAGCAGAGCTATGGATTACAGACTCCTAGCTATTAAACACAGACCTCATGACCTCTCTCCTTCTCCAAGCACACCCAGGCTCAGCAGTAAAAGGAAGGTTTCTCTGCCAGCCGGCATTTTCCCAAAGGCATGCTCCTTCCCCTGCAGGATGGAAGAAGTCCAAGTCCATGGAGCCCAGCACCAGAGCCCTGAGACCTTCTGCCCCATTTTGGGGTGCACTCACTCGGCAGCTTCCCCCCCCCGGGCCCCGAGTCTGACGTGGGTTTTGTGCCATATACAACCTCAAATGTTCCCTTTCAACCCCTAAGTCTGTGGTGACCCACAGCTCTTTCTGTGTCATAGCAGTCCCTCTTTTTCCATCCTTCGGCCCCCTAATTTCCCACACTCAGAAGTCCTGCAGATGTTACTGGTCCTGCCAGTAAATTTTGTTGCCTCTTTTTCTGGCCAGCTGGGATGATTTATTTCTGAATGGGATCCAAATCTGGCACATTTCTCAGCCATTACCTGGCTCCAATGGAGGGAAGGGAAGAGCGAGCTGAGCAGTTGGAGGCAAGTTAAGATTTATAACTCTATGGCATCTCCTCACCTCTTCCAGTAACTGGATATACAAGAGGAACACGGAGTGCAGGAAATGCTGAGGTTTACCAGCAGCCTCCGGCTTCTTGCGCAAGAGACCTCGGTAGTTTTGTTCCCATCACTAATACAATGGATTTGATGATCCCTCTTCCCAGCTCTGTGCCTTGGTCCTTCTTTACCCGCTTTCTACCACAGCACACTGCAAAAGAGCAATGGAAATCGCTGTGCAATTGGAGGGAAGCACTGAGTCAGCCTCAGTGTGGGAGGGAGAGTGAGAACAGAATTGGAAACAAGCCAGTTTTGCACTGCCCATCTTCTAGCCTTGGTCAAGGATTTGCTCAGCTCCTTGTTAATGCAGAGCAGCTTCAGGGCTGCTCCACTCAATGGCTCTGCTGGAGATGGGTCTGCAAGAGCAAATCCCCAGGGGACAGTGCTCTCTGCCACAGTCATTTCTCTCCTTTGAAGCTTCTTTACCACATGAAAAGTCACGAGATCCCCTTTACACAGTGAGGAAGGGTCAGAATAAACCCCATTATTAGGCATTATTTTGTCTAGACAATTTTTCTTGGCCCGTGGTCTTGACAGAGCATCCCCCTCCTGAAACCATACAGTCAGGAATAGTTATCAGACTAATGGAAAAATCTGAAAATACAAGACGGGTAGAACAAACCTGCAAGAGGGGATAAGTTTGGGAAGGCTGGGGAACTAACCTGGAGTCTACATATCAGTGGTATATCTGCCAAAAAGGCACAGCTCCATCAAAGGTTAAACTGTGTTTGTGTAGCCAGAGGGAGCTGAAGGCAAGTCTGCCAAAGCTTTGCCACATTACAACCTTCAAAATGCAAACTAGGATCTCAGGAGGTGGGCAGATGCAAAGAAAGCTCTCTAGGTTCTTGTAACCTCAGCTTTTACTACTGAAGACCTGACAACTGGCAGAAGGGTGCGTGCGCCTACTCATTTGTACTGGAAAGAGGAGAAGAAAAACACTGCTGTAAAAACTAAGTGAAAACCCTTGCTGCAAGAGGAACATGGAGAGGGCTGCACAAGCATACAAACTACAGGGATAAATGTACATGTGTTTTTCCCTGCTCTCAGAAATACCGCATCAGCAACAAGCAAATCCCGTTAAACTGCAAAGGCAGTTACCCTGCAGCCCTACACCGGGACCACAGAATAGCTGCGTTCGGCCATCTCAGACTCAGTGCAAGGGGAACTGTGACCCCTGAGTTACGACCAGCTACTTCTTTTCAACTTCTGCTGCCCCTATTATCCCCAGAAAGCCTCCAGCCCAGGCATCAGCACCTGAAACCATCCCTGTGCAGAGCTAACACCATTTCACACCTATCCTGAAGAGGCTTCCCTCTGCAATAGGGAAAGCGCTCTAAGTTTCTCTGACTTGTGGTTAATGGCTGACCTCTTTACTGAGACAGCCAAGAGGAAGCTCTGATAAGGGGAGAAGGCCATGAGAAAATGGGTAGCATCACTATGAAATACAGTATAAAATCCAGTCACTATGGTAACTGCCACAGCTGGGAGGAAAGAAGAAAACTTCCAAAGTCTGAGGGTTTCCAGCCTTCCCATGGACGCCCCAAGGATGCATACTGCACCGAGCTATCGGTGCCACAGCCGCCCGCAGCCTTTTTGCCCCTGCACTGCTCCCTGCAGCTCACGCTGAACCTGCTCTTGCTCAAGATCCTTGGCCAAACACCGAGGCTTTTTCTTAGGCAAGCTGCTTGTGCTCACACTGGTGTGTCCTCATGGGTCGCCTGTCTCATTCCTGATTTAACCCAGCATAAACAGAAGGGGAACAGGAGGTAAACTATGCTGTGTAGGCTATCAGTGAGGAAGGCGCATGGTATTTCCCGACACCCCCCCAACCTGTTAGCTTACAATCTGTTGCTCTCACAATATACCTGTTACAACTATCTTCCCCTCTCACAGCACCGGAGCAGTAGATAAAATGAAGGGTAAACAAAATTGAGTAGTGAATAACCTCTGCTGTGCCCATTAGAAGTGGCACGCCCCATACTCAGGTGTGTAGTCTCAGGGAAGCAGACTCAGTCACCCCCACTTCTCCCGGAGCAGAGCTCCCCTCATCACCCTATGGCCTCTGTGCTAGACAGCACAGACTCACCAGCATTTGCAGCCCAAAGGCACTTCTGTGATTAAGAAACAAGAGAAGTGATTATTGATTTCCTATAATTCCTAAATAAGGCTGGGTAACATTTTTCAGACAGAGCACTAATTCACTAGAAAATGCAATTTGAAGTTGACCAAAACTATTTGGAAATTTGTGCCTAGTTCGGGGAACAGCTTTGATTCCAAAATTATTTCTAAGATGAAGTGAACTATTTTCCCTTTTTTATTTTGAAATATATTTCATGAAGTGCTGTATGTAAACTTAAAGATCAAAAAGAGCAAAATAAAAACATGTTTTGATAAGCTTAGCAACTTTTTGTTTGGTCAGTCCTTTTTTCTGTTGAGAATAAAAAATGAATTTCAGCTGACCTGAAATGAAATTTTTGGTTTGACTCTTTGATTCAGCTAGGGAATAATAAAAAAAAAAAAATTCCCATGGCTTTATTCCTAAAGTATCATTATTTGCTGTCTAAAGCAACCTATTTTTCTCATTCTTTCATCTCCTTCCATCTGGCTCTTCGTGACTGTGTCTGGAAATAACGAAGAACTGTTGCAGACATCTCTCTCCCTCTCTCTCTGCAATCATGGAATTTTTTCCTGTCTAGTTGGGAAGACTGTCGATGCTGACTCCCATGGCTTGACTTTAAAAAACAAACAAACAGAAAAATAAAGCCACAGCTCCATTTGGTGGTTATGATAACCCAGATAGATGTTGCTTCAGGGAAAGCATCCTCTCCTCTGAGTCACTCTGGCAAAGCAAACAGCACTGATTTAATGAGGCAGCTCCCAGTCCGAATTGTACCAGGGCTGCAAACACCCTTCTCCATCCCTGCTCTGCTCTGGTCCCCTCTCAAACGCTCAGTCCCGTCCCATTGCTTCCCAATCCTCAGACCCCAAGGAGCCCGCTCCTGCCTCCTGGCTGAGACACACAGGGAGCGCTGCAGTTCTCAGCAGAGGAGAATATCATTCCCCCTGCTGGCACCAGCCAAACCCAGCTGGCAAGCGAATGGGCATCAGGAGGTTTGCATGCACAAGCTCAAATGGGAGGCTGATACCCGCACTATGGAGCGGTACAGAGATACTCAGGCTCGCCCTGAGAAGCGGGGAGCGCCCAGGACTCATGCAGAGATAACACTGCACGGTGTCTGCGGCTGGGGAGCGGGCGCCTGGGTCTGCTTCCCAGCTCTCGTTCCCTGATGGGCGATTTCAAGAGACTTGCTGTTGTTGCCTATACACGTACCCAGAGGTGACTCAACTTGCAGACGTAAAGGACCTGAGTGCATCACTGCAGTCACTTAAAAATGGGGCTTTTGAACTTCAGTACTTCAACTTACTGACCCCAAACCAGTAAGGGCAGGCAACCAGTGCCAGCCAGATGATGACGACCCAAGCACTTGCCTGTCTCTCTTTTCTCACTGCTCTGGAGACAGTGATGAGGCGTTAGGGACTTGCTATGAACTTCAGTACTGCCCTGGGCTAGAAGGAGAGGGCTCCGAGCCCTGCTAGTGACCCTGAGGCTCTCCATGCCTCCCACAGCCCATGTTCCTAGAAGAGAGATCACTGCTTGTATCACCTCCAAAAGCATGAACTATTCTGTAATACTTCTTGAGCTCTTCCCAGGATGTTTTTCTTTCTGCCCTGTGGCCTGGCCAGGCTGCATTTCAGAGATAAAAGGCCAAGACTGAGCACAGACGCCGGCATCCTTATGCATTCCTGGCTCGCAGGCTTTCCTCGAAGCAGCTGTGGGCTCACTGCCGGGGAGGAGGAGCTGCCAGAGCGAGGGCTGCCACTCTGCCGGCTGGCAAACCCGTGCTTGCCAGGTATGCTGCAAGGTGCTGGCACAAACCCCTCTGCTTTGGGGCCAGCAGTGACCCCCCCGGGGCCCCCAACCAGCCCAGCAGAAAACAAGGCAGCTCCCCTGTTTCCCCTAAGGGCTACGACGGCCTTAAGGAGACACGGTGCAAGATGCTACTGGCACGCAAACCTGCTTAACAACAACATGTGTTTCTAATCTCTTTTGTCCCCACGGCTCCCAGAGCACATCACAGACCGAGCACATGAAGCATCACTGCCCACTGCTGGGAAACGTGTGCTATAGGGAGGAAACCCAAAGAGCACTTGAGATCTTGGGCAGAAACTTCAGGATTTGTGCAACACCAGAGTGGCCAGCAGGAGCTTGGGGGACTGCAATGCAGACATCTGCATGCACCCCATCTCCCCTGCCCAGCTCCGGCACAAGCCAAACCAAATTCCCAACCCCAAACACTGGAGGGAAGCTCACTCGTGGTCTCAGCATGCAGCTCAGCCCCATCACGGTGTTAAAGGGAGAGTCTGCCAGTAGTCTGGCAGGACTTCAGCCCAACGTACTGTCCCCACCAGTAGTTCCCACTTAAATTCTGGCACTGGTGCAGGAGCTCAGCCTTAACCCTCACAACCAGCAAGAGAAGGGGCCTCCCTGCACGTTGGCCTCCCCTGCGCCCCTCCAAACCCACCCCTTCCCTCTGGCAGGGCGAAGTTGGCACAGCTCAGGAGGGCCAGAGCCGGCTCTCAAGGATCACACCAGCCTGCGGCACAGGCTGCTGGCAGAGAGAAGCTCAGAGCCTGGCTGGCAGCTGCAGCCCTCACACAAGGAATTACAAACACTTCCCCGTTAAAAAAAACAACACAACCACCAGAGAGTGTGGAAGAGAAACCACCAAACCAGCTAGATCCAAAGGGAAAACATCTCGGCCTCACTGAAATGAGAGGTGAAACTCCCCCTGTCTTGGGGGGATCCTGATGTCCTCATTGCTTTGTGCCAGCAAACCAGAGGCACGCCAACAGACTCAGGGTGGGGACACTTAGAAAACCATGGGACTCCCTTACCTGGCCACTATGCCCATTTCTTTGTGCAAGGGAGCCCCTGTTGCTGGGGCTGGCCTGCTCCTATTGTGAATGCTCTGAAAAGCAATGTCCTTGCAGTTTGTGTGTATCATATGGTTTGAGGCAAGTGCTCCCCTATTTCTCTCCACTGTCATGACTCAGAGGTGGGCTGAATTAATTGCACGCGCTTTCTCTGTGAGCGTATAAACTGCACTACTGCCATAAGCGCACAAGACAGATTATAGCCAGTAAAGGAAGATGGAGTAAAGAAGTGGTTCTTTTTGGGTGTCCTCTTTAGATGGGTCCTTTTCCCCCATACCTCCCCAAGACAATTACCATTCTTGTTTCACATCGCACAGGCAGTCAAATGGCCCCCTTCTGCACCACCTCACAGAAATCACAGCGCAAGAAAAGGTGGCTTTGTGTCACCCACCTGATCACCAACTCAACTCATGGCTGCTGTAGGACCTGTGGCTGGCACAGCTCTGTCCCTGCACCTCAGCATTGCTGAGCCTTGGGTTCCCCGGCACTGTCCTTCCCATCCACAGCCTTGGCCTGGACGAGGGAGCCCCGAGCAGGAGCAGCGAAGGCACCAGCCCAGAGGGGAAATCTGTTGCGTCCCCTTCACACCACCGCTGCGGCATGGTGTTTTCAGCAAAGGTGCTCCTGGTAGTAAACTCAGTCCTCTGGCGTGTCTCTCTGCTACACAATCTTTCCTGCTGCCCACCGGCTGTTTAATTTCTCTCTTGAGTGCCAGACCTTCTCTTCGTTAGTGCCGAACTTCCTCCAGCTGCCGGCAGCTCTCCTTGCTCTGTGTTGTCAAACTGAAGACTGCTTTTTCCCCCTTTTGATTGATTTTTACTCCTGTAACTTTGTACTGGTGGAGCCTTCA
The DNA here is from genome assembly GCF_000699105.1 of Pygoscelis adeliae. Taxonomy (NCBI): domain Eukaryota; kingdom Metazoa; phylum Chordata; class Aves; order Sphenisciformes; family Spheniscidae; genus Pygoscelis; species Pygoscelis adeliae. The sequence goes on along the minus strand of NW_008824032.1, from coordinate 3,413,185 downwards.
GTTTTCTCACGGGCATCTGGTCAGTCATGGTCTTTGAATCCTTTTTAATGCTTTAGAGTTAAGAATTTGGGTTTTGGCTCTTTTGGTCAAAAGGAAACTTAAACCGGATCTCCCTTTTCATTTTTAGCAATGATCACTTGGACACTGTGCCCACATTCTCTCGAAGAGGTCAGAAATAAAAGCTTAAATCTTGCTTGTTGTTCAGGAGTCTCCCTGAAGACTGAGAAAAGATCTTCACAAGACCTGAGTGGCAGGACTCGCTGGTGAAACACAGGCCTCAACGACAGGTCTGATCGTGTCCTGCCTCCCTGCCAAGCTCTGGCTCCCCACTCTCTGCCTGTCCAGACGACTTTCTTCACCCCCTTTCCCAAGGCACTGGTCCTACTGCCCTCCAGCAACACTCTCCATCACAAATGCCTGCCTTTGAGTGACAAGACTCACTGCAAAGCTCCCAATGGGATCACACACATGTAGGAAGCACAAAGGGCTGGGAGGCCCCTCTTGAGTCACCAAGTCCATCTCCATGCTACCAGCACCCCCTCTGCATACAACTCCATTTACATGATACTGATTAAAGGATGTTATTTTTTGCCTGTCTCGCACCCATTGAAAGCTTGGTCTCAAAACCCTCTTACAGTTGTGAGCCTTCCCCTAATGTCAAGACTGACTGTATTCATGGCCAATTCATACCTATTTATTCATATTGGCATATGAATAAACTCTATGCTTTAACTTAACTTAAAGCATATGAATTCTATACTTCAACTTAAACAGCACATTTCCCTCCCTGGCATTTCATTCCCTCGTCCTGCCCAGCATAAGGGAGGAAAATAGACAGCAGTAACAGATGTCTGTCTTAATAAATAATGCTCTTTTATAAAAGTAATCTCTGTTTTCATTGTTATCAACAACACTTTTAAAGAAGCATGGGATCCAAAAATCTTGCATTGCAGTGGAAATCTGGGGACAGGCCAAATCAGGGGTGAAAATATGCAGTTTAACACCATTTTAGGGCCAGAAGAGGGCAAAGAAAAGTTTCAAAACTGAATTTAATATTTTTTGCTATGGTGCAAGCTTAGCCAAGAGTATAATCGGGACAATAAGTCATGACCGCCAAATTCCTGTTCCTTCCAGGGAAAAAGAATCCTCTGTACAGCAAGATGTGACATGCAAGATTAGGGATGGAGACATAAAGTAGAAGGGATTTGCTCTTGATTGCATTAACCTAGGAACGAATAGAACAACAGCTCCTAACGAGAGACAGCTTTAGTTGTGCTTCAGAGAGGGAGCAGCCCCCTCCAGAACCAAGTCCCCTACTGTTCTGGAGCTTGTATCCATTATTAGCCATGCTGTTATCTCAATGGGCAGCTGAAAGACAAAAGGCAGCATTTTCCCCACATTGTAAACCCTCTCCAATAAACCAGGGCTACATATCCTGCAATTAAAAACACCATGCTACAGGCAACAATTGCCACAGAGGCTTGGGATCTCTTCACGTATCTAAGTGCCCATGCCCCCACAGATGGAGCATGTGGAGGGCTCAGGAGCAACTCCTGGGAGAGAGGGAGGAGGAGGAGGGTAGGGGTGCTGCCACAGATCAGCTCACATCTGGCTCTCCCACTTTGTTCCCCTAGCTTTAACTCCCATGGAAAGAAACAGTTCTTTTTGTGCAGCCTTTCGCAAAAATCTCTTCAGCGGGACCACACGTTCATCCTCCCCCGTGTTCCTTGAACAGTCCTTGTGACCCTGCTTCCAAGAAGGCTGGTTAAGCGCAGATGGGTTCAGACACCCACACCAGCCCTTCACCTCCCACAGTCCGGGAAGGCGTCCCATACTCTCCCCAGCACAGGGATCTGACCCTGAGTAGCCGGAGGCCTCCAGCAAATCCTCTGTCTCTGCTGGGATCTCCAACAGAAGGCAGCAGACCACACAGACTTAGTTGTCCTCTCCCCGACGAAGAATGATCCCTTCAGGACAAACTTGAGGCTCATTTTGGGAATGCAGGAGGGCTGCAGAGGATGGAGTAGAGAGAAAGGAAGTGAGGGAGGTTGCATTGTTGTGTATCCACTCTTGGCTGCTCTTTGGGTAAATAATGGACTTCTGTCTCCAGGGCTCTAATCAGCTCTAAATGCCCTCAAAGAAAGCAAACAAAAGCACAATTGGAAAGCCCAGAAATAAATCCATTTCATTATAAATTCATTTTCCTTTCATTCCATTTTTCTTGCCAGTAAAAAATTTAGGTTAAGCTAAGCACTTTCTTTTCCCAGCAATCTCTGCTGGCTGTTGGCTAATGCAACAGAAAGTTAAGCTTTTGACAGGATAATGGCTTTGTTATGAAAAAAATACAATTATATTATTTCCCCAAGACAAATTCTACAGTATTAAACACCTCAGCAATGCAGCATTGTCCTTGAAGCTGTTGGTGAAGCAATTTTACAAGGAGAGATAGGAGGACAAGAGCAGCTTTCATGGGAGATGTATTTTACTGCATAGATCTCCACTGCTCAGAAATACAGAAGAGATTTTGTAGCGGGGACCCAACCCATACACCGGATAACTGAGTTACGCAAGTTTTTGCCTCTGCGCTACTTGCAGTTGTGTCACCAATAACTAGAAATTGTAACTGTCCGAAGACTCCTCCATGGCATGCATCAAACTATGTCAATTCACCAGCATCAGTTCATCTCCATACTGGTGTTTCTAACAAACTCATTAGCAATAGCTAAGACTACTAATCCAGGAGTAAGGAGAAAGAGTTTAGAGTACTAAATGGAGTGAATTCATAACAGATATCACAGATACTTCAGTAATCCTCCACGTCTAGGCTAATCCCAGCAAAGCTGCTTGAAGTTCAGCCGGTGACAGGAATACCCCCAGGCAGCAGACACCACAAACAGCTGACTAAAAGCCCCCCCTGCAAACACCACGCAGAAGAGGAAAATTGCGGGAACTGGGCAGTTCTGGGATGGGCACAGAGCACCGAGGCTCAGAGCCTGCACTTACCCTGGGAAATTCAAGAGGGCCAGGCACTAACAGGAAAATCCCAGGCACCCAAGCTCAAATGCCTGGGCTGTTAAACCGTGAGCAGGGCCACCGGTGTGGTCTGCAAGTTATCAGACACGGTTTAGGGGTTAGCACAGACCACCGGTAACCAAGAGGTAATTCACATGCAGCCACCCTAATTAGGAGATAAGACAGTTTAACAGCATAGATGTGGGACATTCTGTCTCACATGGCCTCACAGTCAAACAGCCCCGTGCATGTTTAATTTCTTAATGCAGACATTGCCAAAGCCATGGCAGAATCTCAGCCACAACCTGTGAAGAGTCAAGCCACCACGATGGGAAATCTAGTAATGGCCAAGACAAAGGCATAGTTTTCCACACATCTGGTATTTGCAAGACATCCTTGTGGCTGGAAAAAAACAAGGCACACCGAGCTGTGTATCTGAAACATCAACTCTGATCCACCTCCAACTTCAGAGGAGGTCGGGCCGTGAAGTACAAACGCAAGTGAAGGTCCTCAGAGGAATGGAGAGCCGTTGAGCTGGCTGATTCACAGAAATCAAGGTGTCACCCCATGTTATGGGTGGAATGGGTAGCAACTGAATGCTTGAAAGCAGCCTGATGCTTCCCCTTATGAAGCCATCTTTTCTGTTGCTGAGAACTTTGCCAGCACTGAACTGCTCAGGTTGAATTTTCCACACCAGGTGTTTGCCTCAGGCTGACTTTTCCTTTTTAAAGTGTCAACAGAAAAAGGTCAGTGGTTTCTGAGAACAAGATTAAGTAAGTTGTTTTGTCTGTGTTCGAGGAATTGTTAAAGTTGTGCTCACAACGCAGAACAGTCCTCAGCATCTCTGCAAGAGCCTGAATTTGGTGGGAGAGTCACCCTGGTGCCTCTTGCTTGTGGGGAACTATCCACATCTCTCAGACTGTAGCAAGTGTGTGTAAGTGTGTGTTTGTGGAAATCGCCAGTTTACAGAGTCAGTGACCTTTCTAGCATCTGATTACTTCTGAAACTTCAGCCCCTGCTAAGAACAGTCCTTCCCCTTATGGCTCACAGATCCTCATTACGTTGCTCAAACACTAGCTGAACACGATGACCAAACAAGCTCCCTTCTGGGACTGCAGGATTTCACAGGCAGCTGCTGCTTGGGGTACAGCACAGAGCGATGAAGTTAAAGGCAGTGGATGACATCTCCCTTGCAGGTCATTAGTCATTACAGCCAGCAGGTCTGATGCCAGAAGAAAACAGGAATTTAGGACAAATAGTACAAGGGTGGAGAACTGAATCAGCAGATTGCATAGAAGAGGCAGGCTCAGGACATGACTGAGACTAGAGACAAGAGGGCAGGGCAGGTAGGACATGACCATCCCCTGGTGCTAGAGCCCGATGTGGGACCTGGATCCTGTGGCAGCAGGTCCCAGCATGTGTTTTACGTTCCCTCATCAAGCCAGGCACGTGGTGGGATCCAGCTCAGAGCCTGAATGAGTACCAGCACGAGTCTGAATGCGCAGGTACTACAAACCCTTTGCCTGTGAAGATGGCTGAGCTACTGCCGCTCCACTGATGAAACCGCTATCCCTCTCAGTCACCCAGTAAGCAAGCGCTGTGGATCCAAGAGCCAAGCACATGGAAGACTCACACCTCATCTCTGACCTTCAACTGTTTTTTCTTTATATTTTCTCGAAAGAGAAGCATAGCCCTGTGCTCTTGGCAGTCCAGAGTCAACGGTTGCCGCCACATGTCTAGACAGAGCATGAAGACCACCTGAGGTGATGGCTTCATTTGCTTGTTTTTGTCTGCAGTGAGAGAGATGTAGTAACAGCCTACCTTACAGAGGTTTGATGGCAACTTAAGTAATTAACCAGCAAATGCTCTAATGGGCTGAGATAGATGATGCAGCAGATGGCAAAATATAATTACAAATGCTCTGTACCACAGAGGCAAACAGCATTGAGGAATGCCAAACAGCATTGAGGAATGCCAAACCAATTGCAGCCAGAGCTCAGCACTACGGGTCCCAGATCTCTTCCTCCCCAACAGCAGAACAGCACCCCCCTATGGTACTTACTCCTAGAAGGGCCAGGGTCCTTCTGGGCAGCTGGGTCTTGCCAACACAATGCACTGTCTCCAAGTGCCATTTGCCCTGATCACACAAGCAGCAGCTGCCCAAGCAGCACATATCTCCCAACAGAAATGAATTTTTCACGGCAGCTGGGGCTGCGGCTCAGTGGATTTACACCCTGGAGCTCAGGAACACGAGATGGGGGCATCCAAGGCATAACAAAGGTGGTGGAGCAAGATAAATGACAAGACAGTGGCTCACGCAGAAGTAAACAGTACCTGCACAGCAGCGATTCTTCCCTGAGCAGTGAAGGTGATTGTGCCAGACCCTGGGAAACGTCCCAGAAACCTGAAAGTTTATAGCGGCAGTGGAAGCCAAGATCTCTGCACAGACAACAGATCTCCAATTACCAAAGCCAGCTCAGTTGGCTTAGGGACAGGTTATTTCCATGGGGTTTTTTTTGCTTGCTCATTTAACGATTACATTTTTCGTGTGTATCTGTTTTCCCATATAACAGCAAGAAGCCAGACATCAGGAATTCTTGCTAGGCCTCCCTAATCAGAAGGAGTATCTGTGATGCAATTTGCAAACACAACCCTACCAATGCTTTCAACTACTGGGGTTCCTGTGCATCACTCCTCCTTGAATTGGAGGTGACCCCGCTGACCACATGAGGTTGGCTTCCCAGCCTCCTGGGAACCGTGCTACGGAAGACTGTTGTTCTCCTATTTACCTTTTGTATTCACGCCTCCCTCTAACCTCCTTCCTTGAAGAGAAAAAAAATAATCAGAACTACTTTGGTTCTTCTGCCAGGGCAGAGTTTTCCCCCAAACAGCCTGATGTTCACAGATGCTGGAAACAGTGATAGGGAAGGGAAACAAAAGCCTTCAGCCTCGCTAGAAGCCCAGCCCACAGCACCAGCCTAACACTGCCTGAAAATATCTTCTCTGATCTGGGGCGCTCAGCTCCGCAAAGAGAGGGCAGTGGCCACGCTCTCCCTTTGCTAGCAACAACGTAGAAATGGCTGAGTTAATGTTTCTCTACAAATCCCCTTGTTTGTGGAACTCTACAGACACCACAGAGATATCTGCGGCAGGCTGAAACTTGGTGGTTTACATGCTTTATGTCAAAATCAAATCAAAGACGGGGAGCACACTGAGTTTGGACTTATTTTAAGTCAAACAAGCATAAAATATTTGGCAAGTTTCCCTCGCTTAACGCAGTATAAACAATTTTGGTATTCAACAGAGAAAATTTCCCATTTAATGAATGGGGCAAGTAACTGGAAAGAAGGTCACACTATTTTTGCAGTTTCAATTAAGCACAGGACAACCACAGCTTCTGCTGCACCATTAGCAAAGTCCATGTGTGGAGTTAAGCGGCTCTTTAGCAGCCAGGGCTGAACTGGGGAGGTGAGAGGAGATACTCCTGTGGGACGGTAGGTTCTCCTGCAGCACCCAGTGAAGACAAGCAGATTTTTGCCATTACTTTCAGAGGGGAAAAAAATGAACTCTGATAGACATAAAACCGAGGCATACTAAGTGTTTCAGAAGGCAGCCTCTGGCAAATCCAAGCGCAGCAGTTTAAGACATTAGCTTGCACAGCTGTCTGCCAGCCTTGGCCGTCCACCTTGTTGGCCAGCCAGAATTTATTGCTTCTCTAATAAAGTCAGCAGAAAGAAATACATGCTTGTGCCTCAGCCGCTGCAGTTCGCAGCCCAGTGTGTTAGACTGAACTGCTGACGATCGTTGGTTTTCAGTAAGATCGCAGACTCGCGGCTTTATACCCAAGGAGAGGAAGAGCAGACAAGAACAGAACAAAATGTCTCCCTAGCTGTGAATGGCTTAGAAGTGACTTGAAAGAAAATGGGCAAATAAAGGGGCTAAACAACTTATGAAAGATGTTTATTCTACAGAAATTGCTGCAGCACCTCTCTCCTGCATCCTTTGCTGTTAGCAAGACTGGTGTGGCTGTCTACTGCTCGCTCCAGGGGGAAGGGAGCTGTAGGGGAAGAAGATAAAGGTCTGCAGGAGTTATCACCACTGCTCATGCCCCCGCTAGCCCACAGCCCGCTGGAAGAGTAGCAGCATCCTCCATCGCCTCCAGCTAGAAGCAGGTATAACGAAGCCGAGAGCTCTCCTGACCCTAAGGCCTGCACTTCTGACATCACCCTCCCCTCTCCAGGGCTCTGCTCCCGGAATGACATCTCCTGAATGTATAAGCAGTCTATTTTTACAATTCCTAATGTAACCAGACCCTCTTCTCCTATGCAGAGGAGAGAATTCCATGGTAAAATGGTGTGTGTCAAAAGAAATTAAGATAGGAAACTCAGAAGGGACAATAGGTTTTCTTTTTCAACAAAGATTTAAGAAAATCCAGGAAATTCACACACACAAAGCGTTTATTAAAATGTGTTCCTGGAGCTGGCTTTGACTCAGGCACACCAGGAAACCAGTGGTAGCCTTTTGAATACTGAGAACAAATTGCTTAAGTACATATCACTGTGTACGTGTAGACATTATTCTCACGTACTGGATGTCATGCTTGCCATGCTGAATGAAGTTATACTAGATGCTACCTGTACAAATGTGCAGGCTCTAGGAAATAAATATAACACGATCTGTTTCACCCCACATGATTTTAGAAGTAACGTGATATTATAACAATGTCCTGAGCCACAATAAATAGATGTAGGGTGCTGCAGGCCACCTTGAGGTTTTGCAATTTTTTATTGAAAGTCTAATATCATGCAATGAAAGGTTCGGTAACACAACACCGCACTTCAGTTTTTGAAGTTTGTTTTTCAAAGAAAACAAACCTTACTTTTCAGCTCCCCAATCATTTGGGTTAGCTCAGTCTGAAATAAATTTAAAAAAAAAAAAAGACCAACCAAAAAAACCCCACTTCCCAAAGAAGCCCCAAAAGCTCCTTGTTGCAAGTCTAACAGCCCTCCTAGGATAAAACTTGCAAAGCTTGCTCCGGTCTTTCCCTGCCAAGTGCCTCGACCCTGTGAGGGTGTAGAAACTTCAGGTCAGACACACACGTAAGATACCAGCTCTAGAAAGCTATCCTGCTGAGCTGAAGGAACAGTTTGTATGTGCTCCTTTCGCCTATGGCAAAAGCAAGATAAGGTAAATAATCCTAGCCTGCAATGAAAGATTTACTGGAGTCACAACATCTTACATCTTTATCACAGCCTATGCAAAGCCAGCTGCTGGCTGTATGTCCCTCCTTGAATTATAAGTGCTCTAGCACATATAAGACCCGAGTCATTTCAGTGTGCTAACTCAGAAGAAAACAGCCCTGACCAAAGAAGGATTAAGTATCTTACAGCGAACATGACTGGCTATCACGTCTGTGCTGATTTGTACGACGTTTTCACTCATGGGGACTTGACACTGATTCTCACCGTATGAACCACAAAATCCTTACCCGTGCAAGTATTACTTGCTCTTGCACTTGGTACCCTTGACTCTGTGAAACCTGTACATAAACACAGCTAAGTACCAGCACAGTCCCAGCAGTGATCACTTATACGAGAAGCCTTTAATGTTGCAGTCAGCAGCATCAAGTCCAGGGTGCAGCACCAGATGAAAATCAAGTATCTACAAGGGACACTGCTTGTGTCCCTTGTAAGCAATTCAAGACACGCTCTGTGACCTGTCCAGTCATCCCTGCTGCATGATGGCAATTCCAGCCAAAGGGCGGAGCAGATGTCCATGGTCACGAAGCACTTCAGCTGCCTGAGTTTAATCCTCCAAGTCCTTTGTTACAGCAAAACACAATTGACTTTCGCAGGCCTCACATCCTCCAAAACACCAGGATGTCAGTACAGCCCTGCCGTAAGGACCCTGTTGTTTCAGTCACATCAATGTCCCATTAAATCTTGTCATTTCTTCCCCTTCTCACATGTCATCAAACACACTAAGCAACAGTCCATGAGACACATGCTTTACTTCTGCATGCTCCATGCATGGACTTTACTGTGTTTCTTCATCTTACCTGAGTTTTGTATCTTCATCTGAGCCAAGACATTGTAATTTCCCCCCTCCCCCCCTTCCCTGTCGGAAACCATGCAACTGCAGAGAGATCAGACTATACTAATACTGGGACAGCAGCCAGCAGTACATTGTGTGCCTGGCTTTTAACAGCTAAATTCTATCAAAAATAATGATGCAAATACAGGCACTCCTCCCCGAGACATCCTAATGCTTTCAACAACCTCTCAGGAACACATAATGCCACTGGATGGGACAGAGGCCGAAAGGAACAAATTCGGGACTTACCGTGTGAACACCTGCTGGCTAAACGAACAGCCCTAGGTCTGAAAGTAGAGATAGCTATATGCACGTTCTTCAGCTGCTGTATCAGGTAGCTGCTTCCTGAGGGCAGGCTTGAACTGCACCACATTATCACCTAAATGCAGCCAAGAGGTGGAAAGCTCTCTTTTAGGAATCTCATTGCACTGACGTAGGACCAGGGGTCCTACCAAAGCATCCACCTTGAAGTACTTGGTCCCAGACCCATATCACCGTTTAATAGATGAACTCCCTTGTTCTCCGTAAACCTTAGATACATTATCTGTCTGCAACGCCCTGGGTTTCAGCAGCTTATCCAGTACCACATAGGAAGTCTGTGGGAAGCAAAACTGGCCCTTACAGGGCCTTACCAGTCCTGCCAGGTAAGCACATCCCCACTCCTCCAACAACAACTGCAGCTGGTCCATGGCATTACCCTGCCCACATCCTGCATGAGTACGAGCAAGGACACAAAGCCTCCCTCATGCAGAATTAAGCCGACGGATGCAGAAGCATCCATCCTTCAATTGTGGTTCCCTGTATCCTTAAGTACATCACCTAGTGCTCTCTGGGGTCCATCTCTGCAATAAACGAGCGCTTGACAACTCCCCCACCCCAGCAAGGGAAGCACCCCATGGGCAGATGGCCCCTTGGGCAGATGGAAATCGTCCCGTCCCCCCCCGCTGCTGTACACTGCCGGAGGCTGTGAAGGAGAGGCCTCACCAGGCCCTGCTGCAGCCCCAGCCAAGGGCTCTGGCAGCCTCTCGCTCTGCTGACCGCGGGGAAGCGCAGCAGGGACGGGCGAGCGATCCCTGGGCTGCGTCCAGCACAAGCTGTGGCACAGCTCCAGGCCATGCCGGCCACACTCCTCGCCTCCCCTGCTGGACCCCAGCACCCGCTGGCCAGGCCCTGTCCTCGGAGCTGCCAAAGCTGCTGAAACCTTCACAAGCCCATTCCCCTTGAGCCACCATGCTCCCCCTGGCAGGGTGGGCACTGGAGGAGAAGCCCGCCTAGCCACGCTCCTCCATCCCAGCAACGCATGACGACTCCCTCAGGTTTTGTACGAGAGGAATGATGGGGACAGGCCACAGCTTCTCTGAGAAAGTGTTAATGCTCTCCTGCATCCAAAAAAATGAGCAGCCAGCAAAGGTGCCTCTCTTGCGGGGGCTGTGGTCAGCAGCAGGGGACAGGACAGGGCAGAGAGGAAGGCACCTCCTTTCCTCTCCCTGTGCTCTGCTTTTCCATGTTTTCTCTCACGCCTATGCAAAGACAAAAAAATGAAAAGCTATGTACCCCCTCCTCCCTATCAACTGGAGGTTTTTTGGGCAGAGTTCAGTTTTCAGCTACGCAGGGGCAGAGAAGGACGAAGACAGTGCACGCAGGGAAAGCTCACCCTTCTCCATAGCAGCTCACGGGCAGAGCAGCTCGCACCTGCTGCAAAACCGCTCCTTTAGACGTCGGTTGCAAGGAAGTTTGGCTCCAAGTTTAAAAAAAAAAATCACAGCCCTGGGGAACACAGGGCTATGTTGCCTCTTGCCAGACTTTATATAAAAATGGGTTTTGAGCTCCCGGCAGAACACAGGTTGAGAACATTGCCTCAGGAGAGGGAACCACCTCCTCTCACCTCTTGTCAGTGACCAAAGGAAAAAGGACTTCCAACTAGCTTGCCTACAGAAAAAGTGCACGAGCTTTCTTTATTTGAATGCCTCTGCTACCCAGTTAAGGCTGCCTTGCAGGAAGATGCCTCAATTTGTGCTACGAAAGCACAAATCTTCAGCCTTGCCTACTTGGTCTTCCCGAGGTGTGAACTGGAAGGGACTCAAGAACAAGAAATGCAGAGAGCTTTCTACTTTCTCTGAGAGGAGGAAAAACCCCCATACATCCATATTTAAAGACAAAGTTGGAAATGAAAAGAGAAACAAAGAAGTGATATTTTAATAACCCCTGAATCTTTATTATGCATTTTTAATACAGAAGCTTCCCAAGGTCCAAGTAAGATCCAGCCCAGTCTGTGACAAGCTCCGTACAAACACATCTCAGAAGAGAGTCCATGCCCCTGGGACAGCAAGCAAGCAAGATTTGCTCTTGGAAAAAAATCCTGTATTGTTACTTGGTTAGAAATAGATTGTTTGAGAAGGGTGGAGTGAACAGCAAGAGAGCTGGCTCTGCTTCCACCTCTCTAACTGTATCCAATGTGGGTCAGACTCACGGGTGATTGCTTGAGTTGTCTAGAGGGGGGCCACCCTGAATGCTCTTTGTGCTCCCCTCAGTCCCAGGACTGATGCCTGCGTGTAAAACAAACCAAGCCACACCTAGAAACAGACCCAGCCTCCAACATGAGAGAGAGCTCTCCCTACTGACAAAGCCTAGTTCATCCGCCAGCCTCTGCCATGAGAAAATGAATACGAATCAGAGCAACAGCAGTATGTGCTGACGCTCGCATGGGACTTCACAGTGCAGAGACACGCTCACCGATGTCAGCAATGCAGCCTTTAACAGCTCCCGGGCCCCAGTTCTGCAAACTATCACTGCTTGGTTTAGGTACTTGAAGCGTAGGCATGCAAGAGACCATGCATTTCCTCGCTACTATGCCTAACGCGTTAGCAGACTATGTTAGCTGCTCTCCCCACCCTGAGAGTTTGAGCCTGTGCACTCAAACTGGCCCACGAGCCTGTCAGCCAACTGGTCTGATGTAAAGGGCCCTGCGACAGAAGAGACACCATGCTTGGGGAGCATATGAGCTCTAGCAGGGCTTGAGTGAAGCGGCCTGCCAGAGGACAGGCTCCAGCTGGCCACAGTGCTGTGATATGGCCCTTTGCCTACCACAGGGCATGAGTTGCGCTGAGCACGCATCCCCCTGTCCCCCTGTCCAGTCAAATCTCATCTGTGAGGTCAAGAGGGTCAAGAAGCCTCTAAATATTGAGCTTTAACTTAAGTGTGTATTATAGGAAACTTAAAACCAAGGCTTCAGGTGGTAACGACAGCAGCACATTTGCGTACTGTGGGAAGACTCCTATTATGAAAACCTCGTCAGCTATGCTTCCTGATGGTGTGTGGGTTAATGTATATAACTCCCTAATATTAAATTAGGGCTCATACTGGTTTTGCCTTTCTTCTTTTTACAGCTTATACTGCCCAAGGCTGTATGGATTCCTAGTAACAGCACTTGGGGATGCCCCGTCATCACGTGGTGAGGGAGCGCTAACAGACTGTGAAAGGGGATGCAATGCGTGGAGAGTATTGACTCCCAGTATTGAGCAAGGGATTAGGAGACATACCTTACCAGGGGATGGCTTGAGGAGCTCAGACTGTTTAGTTTGCCAAAGACAAGACTGGGAGTGGCCCTTGTCGCAGACCACGGTTACAATGGTGGGGAGCAGATGCGCGGTACTAAAGGCCTCTTCTGTTTAGTGGATTAAACACAAGATTCAGCACCTGGAGATCAAAACTAGAAAAATGCAAGCCAGAAATGAGGTGTAACAGAATGTGGGTAATTCATCAGTGCAGCAACATACCAAATGCAGTGGTATTTTCCATTTGTGGTAATTACTTAATCAAGACTAGATGTTTTTTAAGACACGCTTTAGAGTCCAGAGCAAATGGAATTAATCAGAGCTGGATATATGGGCTGTATTATGCAAAAGGGCAGAAGTAGTAAAGCACAAGAGCTCATTCTGGCCTCACCATCTACTAATCTATGGGGAAAATTGCCCCTTTTAGCATCAGTGGGGTTGGTGGACAGCCATATTTTTAGTGACAAGACATGCTGATGTTTACATGAAATACTCATAATAATACCTTGTGTTTCACCCACACCTCTAATCTGGAATTCTCTGAGCTCTTTACCGTCACTATGTCAGTAAGCCTGACAACTCACTGGCTGATAAATTGGCATTATCATCCCCCTTTCATCCAGCTTGAACTTTTCCAGAGTAGCTAATCCTCTGCTTACCATTTACATGGGAGACACTCGGGCTACCTGTCATCTTGGGCACCTACTTTTAGGCCTCTTGGTGAGAAAATATTCATGCAGGCACCTTGCAGAAGGTCTTGGGGTGGGAAGCAGCTCAGCAAAAGAACTGTCCAGCAGCTGCCTACTCCGGAGGCTCATCCCCAGTACAGCACTCCATTTACAGTACAGTACACCATTTACAGCACTCAACAACTCTGTACAACCTCCCTAGAAAATGCCTGGTAACAATGTACTTTTTAACACCAAAAGTCAGCAGTTAAAATGAGAGAGAGAGAGAGAGAGAGAGAGAGAGAATGTTTCCTAGTTGTTTTAAACATCTTCATACACGACAGACCAAAAAAAAAAAACTAATTTCCATTAGTTACCATGACAACCAATGGAAATCTCTAACCCATCTTCGCTCCCTTGTCAACCTTTGGCAGACCTGTCAGGGAAAGCAAGCGACTATGCCCCGTGTTAAGATTCTCTACTTAACTACAACATATAGCTCACCGGGAAATCTACATTGCCATCATGTCAAGTGCTCCCCTTACAGCACATCTCCAGTTTGTCTCCTCTGAGCTACAAATGTACGGAGAGATGCTTGCTGCTCCCCTCCGAGAGCAAACACTCCAGAAATCCAGTCCCCCCTGCAAGACACCCCAGCTCTCCCACCTTATGCCCTTCTTCTCTCTCTCTCTGGCTCCATAAAAACATTCAACCATCTCTTCCTTCCCATCTGTTGGCCATGGGCTCACATCTTAAATGTGGCCCATACAAGCCCTTTTTGCACATTTTTACTGCCTGGCAAGAAATTGCTGTATCACACAGCAATTCTGGTCCACATTTTATCTCCGTTTTCCTTACTATTGTTATCGTTGTTGATAAGGATAATGACCCTCTGCAATGCCTGCTGCACCTTCTACAAGACGGCTTTTAAACTTTTCTTAACAGGAACGCATTCAGCTTCATAAACCCTTCTGAGAGGCACAGCACCATCATTATCCTTATTTTACAGATGTGAACACCACAGCTTAGAGGAATTGGGTGCCTTGCCCAAAGCCTACATACAAATCATGGCATGATGCTAAGAGTGAGAAAAAATAGGTCTGGAGAAAAAAGTCTGTTTGTATTTTCTTGATGCCTACAGGCTCTGAAGTTGTTTGAACCACATATGCTTAGAGTCCCCTTTAGTCCCTCCACCCTGCCAAAACCCCACAGCAAATAAATATAAACCTGGGAAAAAAAAACAAAACCAAAACAACAGTTGTCTCTGTTTAATGCTGGTTTACTGTTGACCTTGCATCTGCAGCCAGGATGGCCTAACTCACCCCAGCGTCTGGATGCATGCTGCTGCACTGCAGACAAGCTTGGCAGTGATTTGTGAGGACGTATTAACGCCCAGCTGTTCTCCCGTCTCTTTCAGTTTTCACGTGCACAAAGTTAGGAGTGGCCCAGGCACTGCACTGACACCGTGCGGTTTCAGGCTATTCATATACCACAGCGAGATTCAACACTCACCCAGTAGGATCCAAAATCCCCAAATAGTCCGCATTGATTGCGGATTTTGCTGCGCTCCCTTCCGCTTCCCCATCCCAGGTCTGGGTTGTGGGAGTTACCAGCAAGTTACTCTGTGACAGGGCTGAGCAAGGTGGCTCTGTGTGTGTGTCTGTACGTGCACATGAAGGGTAACAAACCACGTTTTGTGCCCCATGATTAAGCACACTTTGGTTCAGTTTCCTCCACAACACCCTCCTGGGGGACTGCACACAGGTCTGAGTGCCAAGGAGGGAAGGACAAACCATAAAGTGCGAAGCTGAGCGACAACAAGTTGTTCTACAAGCTGCTTCCCACAGATTCCTGTCTCAAGGCTGATTGCATTTGGTGGCTACGAAAGTATGAACTACAATCAAAGGGAAATACTCATAAAACGCTTCTCTGGTCTGTAGTAAAAGCTGATCTCATGCTGGAGCTTCTCCCTCAGGTAGGGCAGTAACTACTGTACCATAGTGTCTATTTTTACAAAACTTAGAGGAACATAGTATCTTGTAGGAAATTAACATACTTCGCTAAACATGGCTGAAACTAGCTGTTGGGTTTAAAAGCTGTTCGAGGAGGTTCAAAGGTACCAACAAACAGAATAAGATCACATAAAGCTCTGTTTCTTTAGGCAGCCAGGGAAAAGTGTTCTGCTTTGACAGGGGAAAGGGAGCTACAAGGAGATTAAAAGAGGTGGGTTACGCACGTTGCCGAGGAGCCCCATAAACCGGCTACGTGTACAAGGTGTAGATCACTGCACAGCAGAGGCACCAATTATCATTGAACACGGGGGCATAATTAGGACTGTTGGAACAGAATAAAAAGATTTATGGTCTACTTGTTCATAGAAGAGGACCACGAGGATAAGCTTACTGACTTGAGATACTCCAGAGCATGGTATCGTTTTTCACAGAACAGGAAGGGGGCATCACTTATCAGGGATGTGTAAAACTGGATTTGGTAAGACACTAATGGCTATGGTTTGTACAAGCAGCTACTAATCCCAGGGCACGCAGCAATACCTTGTAGAAGAAACAGCCTGTTTTTCTAGAAGGGGATGCTTTGAATGATCCCGAAAAGCATTATCACGTTTGTCACTAGCCCCTCTGAAAAACTTTGTGGAACACATGGGCTGCGGGGAATCATCCTGCAAGCGTGCGCACGTCTTCCCGCAAACATTTCTCAAGTGAACAAAGGCCTGAGGACATGCCTCTCACTCTCCTGAAAATGCTCCTTTCAGCTAGGCAGGGCTGGTCACACCGCCCCATCTGTAGCTCGGCAGGTGATGTGACCAAGGTGGCACCGCGAGCAGCCACCGATGTGTGCCACCAGCCACACTGCAGCCCCGACCCTGCAGCAGGTCAAACATGGGAACGGTCCCTGCCAGGGACAGCACAGGCCACCTGCCCAGCCATAGTCATGGGAAGGGCAATGTGGCGCTTGCTGAGCAAAGCTCAGCGCATGAGCAAGCCCAGATGCCAAGGCTTGCTCTTTATCTGCACACTGGCTATAAATCAGGCAGTTAAAGAAAAAAAAAATTTTAAAAAGTACTCCCTCCTTACCCTTACACATCATCCTCTACCAACAGGTCCGGAACCCAGTCCTGGGAATGTGAGAAATGGAGCTCCATGAGAAATGGAGCCTCTGTTGCAACCCGACTTCTCCGCCATCTGCCCACAGGGCAACTGGAGAAGGGGAGTGCTGCCTGAAGAAGATTAGGCACATATTACTTGCACAGCATTCATTGTCTAGGGGCTGGAATACCCCAGAGCTTGCATCACGCGGAGCAAACACGCTGTCCTCAGATGGGAATACCACGGCTTTTCTGCCAAGTTGAAGGCAGTGCCTTCGACTTGAATGCTTGGTCCTCTGCCACCTTAATCTTCCAGAGCCCTGGGTTTGACTGCTCGAGCTGCAGACCGGAGCTGGGTCACAACCTTTTCGGTTATCCCTGAGGAATTTTACTCACCCAGACAACAAAACGATCCAGACATAGCAAAAATTCCCTGAGGAAATCTCTTCCTCCTACATATAGGAAACGAGACAACAATTCCAATCCCTCATACTTAAGCTTCCTCAAACATAAACATGAAAAAGTGGCCAAAACGCAGGAGGGAAAGAAAGTCCCAGAGCAGCAAGGAGTACATATGCAAAGAGTTACGTCATGCAGAAGGAAAGCTCTTGGCGTCGGGCTACAATTACTAGCACTTAAATGGCAGGGGCCGCTCTAGCATGGAGGGGGGACCCCCAGGCACCATCCTCAGGATCGATTCATCGTCGGGAAAACTCTGCCATCAAAACCATTCCTGGACAGCGCGGCACTGGAGGCCAACCTGGCTCCTCGCCAGCGCCTCCCAAACGCTCCCTCTTCCGTCCGTCCCAGCAGATGGACAGAAACTCCTTGTTCTGCCCCTCTGACGCTCAAGCCCCGAAATGCCTCGCCCTGGTAGCAGGGTGACGAGGAAAGAGGGGCCAAGGGCAACATTTCTGATGGCAGGAGGCACACCCAGCCCATGAGCTCCTGTGTTAGGGCAAGGTTCACCAGTACATCTCTCCATCAGAGGCAGGTACCTTTGCCAGCCCACCCCTGTCAACCCACTGTTGCTTCCCTCTTATCCAAGATTTTAATGCCCTCTTCTCCCCTCCCCTGACTTGGAAGGCTTGAGAAGACCGTTTCAGGCTTGAGTCTTACTCCTGCCACAGCTACCTCTGCAGCAAGTCCTTCCACTACCTCCCAAGGTCTCCTCACAGATAAAGAAACAAAGAAGTTGTTTCTGGCTATAGATAATCTTTGAAGCTATCACTATTTCTTGCAAACTTTTGTTGTGGGGAAAAGCTGATTGAGCATGGAAAGCTCCACCAGCATCCATATTCCCAAAGCCTCTTGATCCTGTATCAGGACTGAGCTAGTAGCAGGGATGGGATGAGGAGGAACATGTACTGGCTAGGGACAACCAGCAGTGGGTGACAAATAGCCGTCCAACTGGTCCTTCTGCTCTTCCAAGCCCAATGCTATCCTGGTTTGGAGCATAAGGTGTGCAAATCCTCTCCTCCTACCACTGAAACCCAGCTGCTCTGACTGGTGTTTTAATCTGTTTCTCTCTATTGTTCCCTCAAGCTGGTTTGTTGCTCTTTGCATTGCAAGGCCCTCTACAGAGATATGATAAAGAGAAAAAAAAATTCATATGCTTACAGCTTTAGTGCTGTGTAACAGAGCTGCAAAATGAAATGAGGGAAGGATAAAGGAGAAGGAACAACAAGAAAAGCTGGTTACTGTGGGGTCCATTACATAGTGTTACAGTATTTAGAGAAAGTGCTTAGAGGTCCATCTCTGGGACAGCAGTTGACAGGGTACAGCCAAGGGAAACGCTGTACAGAAAGCCATCCTGCAATGCCCATAGAGATGAATGAGATGGGTTCTAACAAGTCTTTCCTCTCAACCTCCTGGTTTTCCTTGTGCATTGGGTATTTTCCTCAGAAGCACAGGAGAACTGGCACCCTCTCCCCAGTGAGACAAAAAACAGATTCCAATCTTCAAGCAGTGTTTAGTTTCTTCTGCCAAAATATTTGCTTAGCTGTCAAACAGTGAAAATGTGGGATCCACCTACAGCTGAGCTAACGAGATACCAAATCCCTCCCTGATCATCCACCCTAAACCCCTTGTTCTTTCCAAATGTGTTGGTCCAAGAGGAGCCTCCAAATTGTTTCCAGGCTAAGGTGCACGTGTCTCAAGAAATTCCACATATGCAGACTGGAGCACAAGCTTGCTTTTCTTCATCATCTCTCACAGGCAGCCTACATCTAATCCACTGCCCCAAGCAACCACAGGCCCAATGTCAAAACCGAGAGGTACAGTGTAATAAGTGAGAGAGCTAAGGCATAGAGCAGGTAGTAAGATTTCATAGGAACTTGTATGAACTTCACTTCTGGGTAGCTGGTTTGCATGGCAGAGAAGGGACATAGTCACTCATTACTGCTGGCTGGTGTCTTCAGCCCAGATCAGAGCTGGAGCACACTTGAGAGCAAGTAGTACGAAAATTCCATGCAGTTGCTGCTCATGCTACAGTTATCTGTGCTTTAATATAGCAGTGAAGCCTCCAGGCCTGTTTATCTGCCATTTGTTTATTTACTGCTGCAGTGCCTAGCAATTGCAATCAGAGCCCCATAGCACAAGAAGAAATAAGCTCTAACCAGCTCACATCTAACTTAGTACACTAGCTGTGGCAAAATCTGCAACCTCTGGGAAAGTCAAGGGGTGTATCTCCCCATGTCTGCCGCCCAGACGCAGGTCTGGAAGGAGGTATGCTTCACAGCGTAACAGTCTGCTCTTTTCTTTCGCTAAGCTCAGAGACAACATTGTGAGGGGTAATTCTCTCCAAAGAAACGCTGGTTATTGACAGATCAGCTTAGACATTGTAGGACAGCAGAAGCTGACCCCCCTGCCAAGACAGATGCAACCCAGCTAAATAAGGCATTTCTGGGAACCAATCTCATCTAGCTCACAGGATATGTGGCAAAAACACAGCCTGGTTAATAGAGTCTCACGAGCCCGGAAAGACACATCTGGCTGAGATTTGTGACAAACTCTCTTCTGTACAAAGAGAAACATTCCCCAGCTCATGTAACACCACGCAAGAAAGATCAAAGGTGCCCGGGTGCCTCCTGATGGGTAAGCAGCTGTACCAATAACAGCAGCTGGAAAATGCAACAGGACACTCTCAGCTAGTCCTTTCCTCCTGTGCTGGGAGCGGAGCTGCCTCCCAGGCAGCCCCCAGCAGCAGCCCCCCTGTTAATTACCGGCAAGGAATTTGCACTCTGGCAGATAAAGTCATTCGCTCAGCTACAGCGCATTTTCACAAAGGAGCTCAGATCTGACAGCAGCTCCATCCGAGAAGCAGCATCAGGGTGCCACGCGCACCTATGTGCTACGCAACATCTCTTCTGCTTCACAGCTTGCGCCACGCATGCTGCTGCTCGGAGGTTATGGTCCCTTCGAAACAGCCGGGCAGGTTGTTTAAACACTTATAGATGGGGCATTTGGCCAGTGACTTCAGCACGGCACGAGGTGCCTCAGACAGAACCGCCTGGTTCGTCTCCCAGACTCTGATCCCTGGGACCATTCGCAGCACAGCAGCTGCCCGGTGGCACAGCACGTGCCTTAAAAACCAGGCTTTGCACAGATAAGCCTTTGCTGTGTGCCCAGGATAGAATCACTTTTTCCCTGCCTCCTCATTTAAAATATGCTTATCGCCTTGAGGCACAACTCCAGCAATGCCTGGTCTGGCACTCAAGGGCAGGATTTCAAGAAGGAAGATGCCTATCACTCCAAAACCAGGAGAAAAATGGATGCAATTTTTCCTTCTACTGAAGATGTGCCTGCTAGATTAGACCTGGGAAGTTAGTTTTATTACATTAGTGGGTTACATGTGACTGCTGGGTTTTATTGCACAAAGCCAGTGCATATTAAAAACAGCCCAAGTTACCCACGTGATCGGCACCACGGTGTCTTTTCTTTCCACTGTCACGGACAAAATATCAGTGAGAGGAGGACTGAACTACCTACAAAGTCTCTATCACTAAATTTCAAAGGCGAATGGACCCTTCTTAAAATGATGACTTCAGGGCCAAATACAGCTATGCAATTACATCAGGATCTCAACTTTCATTTATTCAGTTTAATTTATTAAGACAGCAGTTTTTAGTCTTCACCGTTGCAAAAACGTGGGAAAAGATTAACCAAAGCAAGCTGACGATGCTGGCCAGACTCTGTGAACAGCCCAATGGGAGGAAGTACGCCAGGCTTTATGAAGACCAGCTGAACTCCCAGCTCCATCTCCCCCAGGGCACACGAGCACTCTGCTGGCAAAAGGGGCACAGGACTTGGACGGGGTTGAGTGTTGCCCTCCCTACGTGCAAAAGCAGTCAAGTCGGATCAAGAGGAAGCGCTCAGGTGAGTTAAGCAAACAGAACTTAGCCGAAACCTTTGTCTTTTCTCTCTCCCCCATAACATCCCTTTTCGGCTTTTCACATGGAAAAATTACACTGAGGGAAAAGGAGGTGGGGTGAAAAAAATTAATCCCAGGGTTACAACAGATGTAGACACTGCAAACACTGTGCTATTAGAAAAGGTTATAAATCTGCCTCCAGATGCTTGTCATCGCTGTGTTGCTCGGGGGTTATAGCCTCCTCAGATCTGTCAGTAGATCTCCTCGCAAGAGGAGAGCCTCTAGCCCTCCTCCTCTAGCCCTTTTTAGCCAAAATGAGACGTCAGAGTTTACATAACTCTTTCCAAAGGCTGGCTCATTTGGCCAGAAATGGGTTAAGGATAGCTCAGGAGAACAGCTACAGGTCCCAGAGATTAATCTGAACGGCCAGAGAACTGGCAAGAAGCAGAGGGCAGGCCAGGGCAGCAACCTCTCCTCTTGGCAAGGCTGGATTCAGGAAAGGACTTCTGTCCACAGCCCACACCAATATATTCATGCTGGCATAAGCCTCTTTGCTAACATCTAAAATTCATGGTGAAAACAACTTTCTTGATGATTCTGAATCAGGTTTAAGCCAAAATGAAAAAAGAAAACCCCTCACTCTTAGTTTGAAATAAGCAACCTGGTAGGACATATAACGATGCTGGTATAATTACAGCAGTATCACCAGTGGAAGTGCTCCCGCAAGCCACCCTTCAGACCTCATGGACAGAGTCAAACAGCGACTGGAATCCTCTCCAGCATTAACTAGCTAATTTACTCCAGCAGGATATGAACAACTGATCAACTTTTAATACATTCATCAGACATTTTGAGCCTCTCCCTTTTCCTCTATCGCAATGGATGCTTCCCAAAAATCACTCCATCTGCTTCAGAAAGCCCCAGCTGAGAACACAAGCAACTTCACCTCTGTGGCGTCCCTGTTAATACTAGCAAACAGCCGCCTCATTGAGACTCTGACCCAGGAAGAAAGAGATAAAAAGGGCTGTCTGAAGCTGGTGGCTGGCTTCCATCCGAGGAGTACAGTTCACCGTCTATTGCTCTTGTGACTATTACTGAATCAGGCCAAGAAAAGCTCCCAAGTTTTGGCACGTCTCAGATTTTCCAGTCTGCACAAAATCATGCCAGGAACATTTACTGAAGCAATTTTTTTCTTTAAAGACTCTAATTATGCACCTAACAATGTTGTAGAAATGAGTGCTGTACAAAAACCCCAGTACAGTTCAGATACAGTTTTGCCGACAAAAGGATTAGAAGCTTAAGGCTCGGTGTTAATATTCCGAACATACTGAAACGCACAAAGTACAAACTGCAGCAGAAACAGAAGAAATAGAGAGGTTATCACTTCCAAAATCTGGAAGAGGGAAAACCACACAGGAAAATCCCATACTAATCTTACTAAATGCCAGCGATGCAGGAGAGTGGTAATAAGAAACATTTAGAAGGGAGCAACCGTCAAAGCCATCTCTGAAATGCAAGCAGCTCACATGCAAGCACAGCCCACTCCCTAGAAAACAAGAAGGTCTAGATATCCCAGAGGGTGGGACACTACTTGTGAGTGAACTGATGTTCACCATTCGGCAGCTACCAGCAACAAGGAATCAAACTGCACCCCAAAACAGAAGTTGTCTGAGGTGTCAATTTTCCCTGAAACCGGATCCAAACCTCACTTATCACTCTCAAGTTTTGCTGAACTGGAATCAAACCAAAACGTTCACTGGATTGACACCTGGACCACCACCCCTGAAAACAGTCAAATCATTCATTTATCCACGCAAGCATGAGCTGGCCTTTAAAACCAAGTTTTGAACATGACGGCTGTACATTTTTCTTACTTTCAGTTTGCAGATGAGGCACGGAGACATGACAGTACTTACACCTGTGAAGCCATCCAGGTACTCCAAATTAGAGTACATTAGGCAAAAACCAGGATTTAGCACTTTGACTGTGTCAACACAATGTTAATGGCACGAGTGAAATCAGAAATCAAGGGCCAAACGTATCTTGGCTATGTTTCTCCTGATTACTGACTCCAAGAGGCTTTACTCAGACCACTGCCATCACTACTTAGCTGTTACTATCATTCATCTTACGGACGCACTGCTGCGCACTTCCTTCCTACAGAGGTTTTGCTGTACATTGACCAGAACTGGTTAAGCTTTATTTAGCGTTCCTAAGAAAATGAATAAAACCATTCTGGCTTTTTCAGGACAGTGTTGGAGAGGATGCATGGAAATGCTGACTACAGAAGCATATCATGCCTTGGGAAAAAATGTATTACAATATTATCATGTACAGGCAGATGTGAAGCGCCAGGTCACACTACAGCTCAGTCCCGCTCCCCTCGGTTTTCACGATAGCCACGACTAGAGCTATAGCTAGTGTCAGCTCGCGACCACCCTGTCTCACCTCCATTCCTCACACGCCCCAGCGTTTGCATTGTTCATCCCTTCAGTGAGTGGCTGGTAGTTGCGGGGAGTTCGCCGAAGAGCTTTGCTTACGGGGACAGAGCAACAGCAATGGGCTTCACCCTAAACCCCCCTCTTTGCCACAAGCCGGGCAGCGTGGTCCATGGGTGGGAGGCAGAAAAAGAGGGAACTGTTTGTAGGAAATCAGACGTGTTTATGCATTTTTTTGTGCAGAGCGAAACTGCGATGCTCTAGGGTGGGGCTCGCCATCTGGGAGAAATATGTAGGGAGAAAAAATGCAGGCAGGGAGGACAAGCCGCCCCCCACCCCCCGAGCGGGACGGCTTCCCTCCGAAAGCAGGCTCGGCCTCCCTCCCCAGCCCAGCTTGAGTTCATTTTCCTCAAATCACTTCCACATTTCCCCTGCCGTAATTATCAAATATTTTGTTTCTGACCTCACTTTTACGGAGGCCACCGCAACCAGGAATTCAGGCACCGTTTATTTTCTGTCAACAGAGCTGGGGGATTGCAAGTTGGGGGCTTTCAATGGTTTTCAATGTCATTGCAGTAAAAGAAGGGAAGAAAAAAAGAGAGAGAGAAAGAAAGAGCGGGAGAGGAAGGGGGCTGCCCAGAGGAGCCCGGCCCGGCGGCTGGCTGGGGGTGGAGGGGCCGGCCCGGCCGGGGACGCGGCTCCCTCGCCCCA
>NW_008824032.1:3383039-3388570 GCF_000699105.1 Pygoscelis adeliae | reverse complement strand
GGCCCGTGGCCGTGGGGCTCGGGCCCCCTGGCCCAACGAGTGCCCGAGGGGGGGGTGCCGCCCCGCACCCCCGGGCCTCAGACCCTCGGCCGGGCAGAAGAGGGGTCCGGGGAGGCCCCCCCAGCCCTGCACTGGTGGGGGGCCAGGAAAAGCGGGGGGCAGCCATGCCAGGGCGCAGCTGCCTGCCAGCCCGGCTGAGAGCACCCCTCCACAGAGGTCGCAGCCGCCCCCCACAGTGTCACAAAAAGGGGAAACTGAGGCACAGCGTGGCTTCTCCACAGGTGGGGCTCTGTAGAAACCACTGCCACCATGCTCCAGCCCTGAGGCCACGCTGGAGTCCTGGCCATGGCTACAGGTGCCATTTGTGTCAGGATGCAGCGAGGTTTAAAAATATGGGTTTAAGCCTGTATGTGTTAGGATCCAAATGGCCTTGGCTGAGTGGAACAGGCATCCGGGGTGTTGTGCCAGGCACAGGGGGCCGAAATCCCACCTGAAATGCCTGGTGGTGCTCATTTGCTTATGAATAGCTGTGATGCTCTTGTTTAACCTCTTCATCTCTGAATTTCAGAAGCTGCTGGTAGCTAGAAGGCAGAATCTGACAATGCAAAGAGACTGACTGTCTGGGACACATACAGAAATCTCTGCTGTTGCAGCAAGCCACGCCAGGACACCAGTTGTCGATGGCTTTTCCTCGAGTTTTGAGGTTGGTTGTAACCAAAAATGACACCACTGGCTTTGAAAACGCACCTTGCTCCATAACCAAGCATTCCCATGTCTATCTTCTTACCCTGCTTTATTCTGTGCCCTCAACACAAGTGGGTGCCATGGGAGATGCTGGCATGTGTCCCCTCATCGTTCACCAAGACCAAAGATTATTCCAGCATCCTGCTGGAAGGACCAAACTCTGTGAAAGGGTTGTCCTGGATCAGCCCGCATCCGGTCTGTTCACAGCAGCAGTGCCATTTTTCTGTGCTTCCTCAGGCTCTGCTTCCTCACGCTGTTTTGTTTTTAGGACTACTGTTAACTAATTTTGCATTTAGAAAGCATCCTCCCCAGCAAGTTCTGCTTCTGTCTTTGAGTGGTACTAACCTATAAATCTATCCTGAAGAGATGCCCCTGTACTCGGCACTGGTGAGGCTGCGCCTTGAATACCTTGTTCAGTTTTGGGCTCCTCACTACAAGAAGGACGTTGAGGTGCTGGAGCGTGTCCAGAGAAGGGCAACCAGGGAAGTGGTTGAGTCCCCATCCCTGGAGGTATTTAAAAGATGTGTAGATGTGGTGCTTAGGGATATGGTTTAGTGGTGGACTTGGCAGTGCTAGGTTAACAGTTGGACTTGATGATCTTAAAGGTCTTTTCCAATCTAAACAATTCTGTGATTCTATGAATTTAATGCTGATGCCGAGCGATGTGGTTTTCATTGTCTTTTTTTTTTTTTTAAACTCACCTTTCACAATGTACCTCTTGTGTCATTGATTGCCTTGCCTCATGACACAGCGCAGGCAGAGTTATGGCTGAACTCAGCTGGCCTCTTGTTTGCAGAAGCATCATAGGATCAGGCTCACCCTAAGTCACCCTGATGCGAGTGCCACAGTAAGAAAAAAACGAGTGGCAAATGATAAATACGTTTTAAAAGATTCATCGATTTCTGGCTTCTTGACGCCCGGCTTTGCGCAAGCAGTGCTACACGAGGAGGCTCTCTATTTGCAGAGGGCAAAAGTGACTCATACCACTCTTGGGAACATAGCACTAGCAGGGGTCTCCCAGCTCCCGCGCTCCCTGATACCATGGGCAATCATCTCATGTAAGCGTGATTAGCCACTGTGCTGGATTATATAGGTCGCCATGAGCGTGGGGTTTTTTTCTGTGTAATCAAAGGACTGAATACGAAACACAGGTAAAGGACTAATCCTCCGTTCTGCATTGGCATTCAGGTACACGAAAGTGTATTTCTTCAAGTTAGTTTTTATCATGTGGAAATAGGTAGAAGTAAAAGAGGTGAAAACCAAAAGGCATCTCTAATGATAGCAGCAGTGTTACCACAGAAGGACAGGTGCCCACGAGGGGAGACAGGCGTTTTACAGCTACGCCCTTAAATCAGGTAAAACTTTTGTGTGCAGACGAGGCCTGAGTATCTCTGGTAGACTGTGGGGGAACAGTCTTTAGCCCTTTTCTGGAAAGATGACGACAGTGACAGAGCTGAAGTTGTTTGTAGGATGGAGGTCTGTTGTGTCAGGAAACTTAGAGGCAGGGAAAAGGTGTGTTATCTCTTCCGTCACAGGCAGCACAAAACAGTCTTGGCACAGACACCAGAGCCTTAACACTGTGTACAAAGGCACACATTTTATAACCAAATACACGATATCTGACAAACTGTTCACTTTTATTCCAAACTTTCACCATGTAAAACTGTAAACTGCAAGGAAGCAGTGTGTACTACCTGAGTGCATAAGAAATAAATCTGCCAGGAATCTTTGTTCTTTTGTGATGGACCCGTAACAAGGAGCTTGAGTCAGAAGCACTAGAATAAGAGAAAAGCAAATGCATTTACAGTTGTGGTTTCAAGCTGTGGCCATAATGGATATGGTAGTTCATCATTGCTGGCTACACAACCAAAGTAGTATCATAAAAATGCTTTCAGCTAAAAGCTTCATTATAAAGGTGAACGATGCTTGCCTGAAATTTTGAAGGTTGCAATACTCTGGTGGGCCAAAGAAATTGGGAATCATTGCTCTACAGGGAAGATCTTATTCTATTACATACATCAATATTTCATTTCTGCTGATGCTTACTTTCCAGTCACTGCTACTTCTAAAACAAACATTTTGTTATACATACAGGATCACAAATTTTGAGATACATACACACATATGCTCAAGTGGCCACACAACCAAAATTCAGTAACAAGCTGTTGCTTGAGAAGCAGAGCAAACGAAGCCCGGACTCATGCAAGTGTACAACTCATGGGTGGATACACTCTCCTGTGTTTAATAAAGTGCAGGCTCCAACTGAAGCTTTATCCATTATTGGGGCACTGTCAACATCACTCCTGTGGACTCTCTGGTGTTTCATGAGGGTTACTCTAATGCCGCAGCCTCTCCCTTATTACAGCATGTGCACACATATACACCCAAAGTGATTGTGTAAGCCTCATTTCCTAGGGAAACGAAGCTAAACGTGCCAATAAATTACTTCTTAAGCCCTCACCCAGCCCTTGTGGCTACACCATGATATCACCCTCTCCACATTACCTCACTCCCATCCACCACTCACATCCTTCACGTCTCCTCCTTTCCCCCCTGCCGTATGAAACATCACCCCTAAGGGGTGGGGTTGTGCTTGCAGTGTTGTGCTGAAGTCAGTGACCGCCCTGCCTGCACTGCATTTTAGGTGACAATTCAAGAAATTAATTAAGTTGTTTGGCAAGTGGCCTTCATGATGGAGCAGTAACCTATCCCACTGAAGAGTAAGAAATTTGCAGCAGCATTATTTAGTGGAATTAGGAAGCAGGGTATTATTTTTGAATAGCAGGTGCGTAAGGTTGTAGCTGAGAAGGCTCAGCTCATGTGGGAGTGGAGGCATCCGTGTCATCTTGAGCTGCGTGAGCAGTGCCTCCTCATGGACCAGACTGCAGCTCTGCACTGGAGCCTGAGGAAGGGCCAAGGGACACCTGGGATTTCCCAGCAGAAACAGGCCAGGACTGCGAGACATGAGGGGGAAGCCTAGAGCGGGGTTACACAAGCAAAGGTGCAGGCGTCAGACCTGAATGAATGCTGGGGTGACCATGAGGCCGGTGTGAGAGTCCCCAGGGCTGTCATGCGTGGAGCACGCGGACACCTCACCGCCTTGGGTGAGAACTTAAGCCTGCAGCAACCTTTTCCAGGTGTCCCCCTGACGTGGTGGTGCTGACTTTGCATCACCCTCAGAGCATACCATGTTCTGACTCCCCTGAGGAGCTTTACCAGGACCTTGCTCTCAGCCTGTGAGCGGGGAGCAGTGGGTTGGTAGGAGTAAATGGTGCGTAAGTAAGGAGGCAGCTTCCTACCCTGAATTTTTGGAAGATGCTGGATGACTCTCATTATCCCAGCTTCTTACCTGCAGCGCAGCATCCAAACTCTTAAATTGAAATAGGATGGGCCTCTAGTGTATGTACCCAGCAGGGTGAACTAACTCAGGTCTAAGCCTTCTCTGGCTCAGGGAGAGTAACTCAGGGAGTTAGTTTTCTAACCAAAATTCAAACTTGGCTAAGAGGTAACTGTGATTAACCGTGATGTGAGGATACATATGTGACATGCAGATAACTTAAATCTCCTTTTTTTACAGCGCAGTTATTTCTCACGTCCGTATCACTTTCCTGTAGTTTGGTCACCTTCCAGCCTGTGCTTTGTTAAATACAGCTATTCTTTTATATTCTTCTAGCTTTGCTTTTTCCTTCATTTCCTTGCCCTTGTAATTTTCTTTCTCACTGTGGTTTCTCCATTCCTTGCTCCTGCTCCGGCTGCAGCATTTGTACTAATCACGATTGCTTAAAGCTCTATTTCAGACGTGATGTAGTGAAGTGCTGTACCTTCCCCCTTTCATGCCCCAACAGATGTCTTTATTTTGCAGGTTTTACTGGGGACATTGCTAACCAAAGGGCACACAAGTCTGGCACTAGCAGGCTATGTGGTTTGTTTAAAATGCATTCTCTAATGGTTAATGTATTTGATGGGCTTTTGGATATTCCATTAGCTAGAGCAGTAAAATGCCTAAATACCTTTGACAGCCTGGCCCTTCAACTTTATTTACCCTTGGTATCCCTTATTCAAGGTGAGATTTTTAGGTTTTCTAACCTAAGACAAGTTCCCAAGGCATCATTTCCTTACAGACTTCATCCAGCCCCAGCACCCAGGTGTGATAACCTCGGTAAGCCCTGCCCACCAGCAGTATCCAAAGCACAGAACTGCACCCGTGTCCAGCCTGCGTAATCATACCCACTTTGCATTTGCCACAGCCTAGCCAAGGGTAACTTGCCATTGTCTCGCAGCCTTGAACTATACTCAGATCCAAGTCATGGTGCAAGAATCATAGAATCACAGAATTGTTTAGGTTGGAAAAGACCTTTAAGATCATCAAGTCCAACCGTTAACCTAGCACTGCCAAGTCCACCACTAAACCATGTCTCTAAGCACCACATCTACACGTCTTTTAAATACCTCCAGGGATGAAGACTCAACCACTTCCCTGGGCAGCCTGTTCCAATGCCTGACAAGCCTTTCAGTGAAGAAATTTGTCCTAATATCCAATCTAAACCTCCCCTGGCACAACTTGAGGCTGTTTCCTCTTGTCCTAGTGCTTGTTACTTGGGAGAAGAGACCGACACCCACCTCGCTACAGCCTCCTTTCAGGTAGTTGTAGAGAGCAATGAGGTCTCCCCTCAGCCTCCTTTTCTCCAGGCTGAACAACCCCAGTTCCCTCAGCCGCTCCTCATAAGACTTGTTCTCCAGACCCCTCACCAGCCTCGTTGCCCTTCTCTGGACACGCTCCAGCACCT
>NW_008824032.1:3375689-3381118 GCF_000699105.1 Pygoscelis adeliae | reverse complement strand
CAGGAAGTTATCATCTTCCACACACTCCAGGAACCTCCTAGACTCTTTCCTCTCTGCTGTATTGTATTTCCAGCAGGCATCTGGTAAGTTGAAGTCCCCCACGAGAACAAGGGCTAGCGATTGTGAGACTTCTCCCAGCTGCTTATAGAATATTTTGTCTGCCTCTTCATCCTGGCTGGATGGTCTATAACAGACTCCCACCATGATATCTGCCTTGTTGGCCTTCCCCTGATTCTTACCCATAAACACTCAACCTTATCGTCACCATCATTAAGCTCTAGACAATCAAAACACTCCCTAATGTACAGGGCTACCCCACTGCCTCTCCTTTCTTGCCTATCCCTTCTGAAGAGTTTATAGCCATCCATTGCAGCACTCCAGCTGAGTGAGTCATCCCACCATGTTTCTGTGATGGCAACTATATCATAGTTTTCCTGCTGCACAATGGCTTCCAGCTCCTGTTTGTTGCCCATGCTGTGTGCATTGGTGTAGGTGCACTTCAGTTGGGCTATTGATCCCGCCACATTTTTTGGGGGAGAAACCCTAATTCCTGTGTGATCATTCTCAGGTGCTTTTGTGGTTTCTAACACATTCATAACCTTTGCATCTTTGCTGCTGCATGGATCTCCATCCCCTACCTCCACTGAGATGGCATACCAAAGGACCTCGCTAGCACACTGTCCCTCAAACACTGGCGTGCCGCCCTCAGGCTTATCTCCAGCAAGCCTGGTTTTATCCCTTCCCCCTTCAAATCTAGGAAAAGGAAAGGAAAACCTGCCTCAAAACCTCAGTGTGGAAACAGTCCCTCTATTCTGAATAGCGTAACATGCTTCTGTCTCAGCATGTTCCTCATGCCAGTTCACTGCAGCTGCTGCCAGGCCATGATGCAGCACAGGTAAGTGCAATGCTCCTGCTTTTGACTCTGCTATTGCACATGCCCTTTGTAAAGAGGTTGAGGGCACTGGGCTTGTTTAGCCTGGAGAAGAGACCCTGTTTGGGGCAGGAGGATGGACTACAGACTTCCTGAGGTCACTTCCAACCCAAATTATCCAATGAACTTGTTTGGTCCTGTAAGTTTGCTGCAGCCTTCAAACTAAAACCACTCTCACAAGAGAAGTCCTACCCAGCCAGAAGCAGATTGGTACCATCCCCTGAAAGAGCTCCCTAGGATTTCCTAGCCCATGGCCAAACAGCTCGGAGTTGACGAACCCATTAGCTGTGCTCTGGGGATATGGTCCTGTCAGAATTACTGTGATTCCTTACCCACAATGAACATCAGCAGGAGCAATAGCTTCCATGAAGGAAACAGGGTTCCCGGGCAGTCCCATGGCCCCTTCTGGCACCTACAGGGCCACCTTCCACCCTCATGTGGAATAAGGGCTATCCCAGCTCCTCCATTGTGTAGGTGCTGGCTGGTCACAGAGATTGGTTCATAGAGACTGCCTGGCACATCTGCACTGGTGCAGAGGAGATGTGGCTTATTGGCTTAGACAAGCAAGAACCTTATTCCATCCAAACAAGGCAGTCACTAGCGAGGCACCTGTGCCCACATTTATTTTGTGGGGTCCTCGCCTATGTGCTGCTGCCACAGCTCACTGGAGTTTGACCTCAGCAAGCCCCTCAGAGAGGTCTGATAATGCAACGGGCAACTGCAGGAGTCTGGCAAAATAAGCCTTGGGACCGGCACCGAGGAAAGGTGAGTTGTCCATTGTACAGGCAGTTGAATGGGCCCATGCGGTTCATAAGATGGATTTTCTAGTGGATTTTCTAGTTCTTCTAATACTACATCACAAACCAGCACGAAGGTACATACTGCCATGGAGATACACTTCTAGGGGGAGTCCCCACTCGCCTCCACACCTCCTAATGTTGCATGCATTTCACAGCGCATACTGTTAAATATGACATTATTCTCCTCCGTAACTGAGGAACCTATCATCACTTCTTTCCACTTCCTTCCCCACTATCTCCCTCATTTTACAGATACGTTCACTGAGAAGTTGCTAAGGTCACTTCTGGTAGAGCACGGAGTCAAACCCAGGACTTTCCTGTGGCAGGCTGAAATTTCAGCTACTTTGTCTTTTTCAGCTACTTTTGCATCACTGAGCTACAGTGATGTACTTGGCTCTGCCATGTTCCATACGATGATCCCAGGCACCCCATCCCCAACACACTATTGCTGCAGAGTGAGCGGTTGTCCACCACTGGCAAATCCCAATTCACACAATTAAGAGCACCTTCTCCGTTAGCTGAAGCAGTAGGGGGTTTGTGCTCATGAATGTAGCAGGAAATCAACCCAGGATGTCTTGAGCTCAGGCACAGGCCATTATAATCTATCAATTATATTGCAACTTGCAACAAAACACAAGTGTTCCACATGCCACTCAGTTGTCTCACCTCTCAATCGCTGCTGTCACGCAGGGGCAAGCTTAACATTTGACTGAAATACCCGGCAAAATTCCCCAGAGGGGTACTAGTGCCTGCCATCCTGCTGTAAAGAAGCAGGTGCTCTCTCTCTTCACCAACCAACAGTCATCACTTGCAGCTTGGCTGTGGGACCCACAGCTCTACTACCAAGTCAGAGCGCCAAGTGCTAGAAGAGCCAGAGGGCATTTCAAGGGGATGTGTTGATTAGCCCCCTTCCCACTCTCTCTCAGCTGTGCCCTTCTCCCCTCCCTGCAGCATTTGAAACCCCCTCAAGCACTGCTTGCAGCCAAAGCTGAAAAGTTGTTCCAGTGCTGGGCAGAGGAGGTGCTGTGGAAGAGCCCCTGGAGGAGGATGCTTCGGAGCATGCTGAAAAAGTGTCTGCTGGTGGGGGCAGATTGGTTGGGGAAGTCAGCTTCTTCAAACTAAGGATGCTGGCAGTAAAGGTCTGTCAGATCTCCCACACCTGAGGCAACAGGACTGGGTTGCACCTGGATTAATATGAGCATCACAGGAGATGCTGGGTTATGTGGAGCCAGCCCCTTTTTGGGAAGGGAGGGCATGGACACAGAGCGAATGAGCCTGGTGAGATGAGGGGGGATTTCATGTAGGGGCTTTTGTGTGCCTCAGCACCATGCAATCCATCTATGCAGATGGGAGCTCAGAGACATCTGAGGTGACCCTCTGCAGAGCAGCTCTGCCTGGGTATACCTCCTAACCTGCATAATCTGTCCACAGCTGTGTGGTGATGGAAACTGAGTGCACCATCAAGATGCCACCAATCCATTGAAACAATTGCCACAGCAGATCCTGGCTCTCAACACTGTTACAGAACTGTCAAGAGTGTGTCTCAAACCCACTCCCCATAGCTACCTACTCCTTACCCTTACATTATATATATACAAAAACCTCTCATGGACTGTGTGGGTCAGGCATAAGGTTCAGAGGACAGAAGTTCCTGGCTTTTCCCACCCACACTCTGAATAATTTTGCTAGCTATTTCTCATCCTCCAAGGATGGGCAACCCGCTAGCAGAGAACATGCTCAGACACACTTATCTATTTGTTCCAGTCCTTGGCAGAGCCTGGGATGCTTGCTAGAAGGCGTTCAGGAATTTTGCTGCCCAAAATTTGTCTGAGTTTTGTGAGTCGTGCCTGGGTCAGTGGGGGCTGGGTGTGGAACAGCAGCTCTGTGAGTCACCAGGGGTCTGTGAGACCAGGAGGAGAGGTCCACACAGCCTTATTTAACTGACTGTTGCAATGTTCAGTACAAAAATTCAGGATGGCTGTTCTGGTGGTCTATGAGAAAGTTTGGGAGTTGGCAATGTAAGTTTGGACAGCTGATCTGGGACACAAACATTAGCTCAGGGACTTTTATAAAATGAGAAACTGCACTGTTAAGCAAGAAAATGTGCAATGTGTTAGTAAACACAGCTCACCCTAGAGACTAGCTCTTGTCATTG
Source organism: Pygoscelis adeliae (assembly GCF_000699105.1). Lineage (NCBI taxonomy): Eukaryota > Metazoa > Chordata > Aves > Sphenisciformes > Spheniscidae > Pygoscelis > Pygoscelis adeliae. Next base: position 3,377,232 of record NW_008824032.1, on the reverse strand, counting down.
CTTAGCAATGCTATGAAATCATAGGTTCCCCTCCCAGCCCCGGGCTAGGTGGAGGAAACCAAGGGCTTTTAGTTTTCCCCCATAGAGAGGTGCAAAGCCTGTCTTCAGCCAGAGTTTTCATTCCCTAGGAGATGCTAAGCACCCTCAGCTCCACCACAGAGTGCAACGGCAAGTGCAGTTGCTGAGCACCTGCAAATCAGGCTGTTGCATCAGGTTCTAACTATGGAGAAAGTGTCTGACCTTAGACATCCATACTTGAACGTGTTGGCCTTTAATTGCTGCAGCCAAGCTGCCCCAGTGGGTCAGGATTTATGCCAGACCTTTTATGTGTGAGAAGAGGATAAATAGCTGTAAACACAGCCAATCCAAAGGAAAAGGTCACTGCTTTCAACCTGTGTGAGAGAAAGTTTTTGGATTGGAAATGTTAGTGACAGGAGGCAATATGGATAAAAAGCTGTGACTGCAAACTGGACGAGTTGTCCCAGGAGAATGGAAACTGGAAGGGCGGGGCGGGGGAGCTCGGATATCGTACTCACTACTCTGGGCCAGTGTAGTGCTGCAGAGACCACTGAACTACCTTAGATGGCAGGGCAAGGGAGGTGAGAGACACCTTTCTGGCAGCACAACAGGCTGGAAGAGTTGAGCAAGGCAAGCCGTGAGCAAAAGCAAAGGATGAAAGCACCATCAGAGGGCCTGGAAAGGGGGACAGGCAGGTTCCAGCTGAATGGCACAGATTTGGAGGGGCCTGCCTGGTGCTGGGAGGCTGAGGGAGGGGACAGATTCACAGTGGAAGTGTGTCATCTTCTTCTCAAATCCCAGCTGGACAACTGACATTGACTTTAACACTAGAGCAGTCGTACCTTTAGAAACAGAGCCTGTTCACTGGATCTGAACCTTTGACTCCATTTAAATGTCTACGTCTGTGAGCTCCCATAGCAAGAGGTGCAGCCATTTAGCAATAGCTCTGTTAGAGCCCAAAATGCTGAGTAAAATCTCTCCGCTGAACCCAGATGTCCAATATCTTTCACAAGCTTGCACCTATCTCCATTTAGCCCAGGTATAAGGTCATCTGCTCCAGACAAAACACTTGGCTTGGCAGTTTTGGCTGCTGTTGGTATCTGTCCTGGTTCTGACTCCCAGTTTGATGGGAGATGCTTGACAGACAGGTGACACAGCAGGTCTGGATGGAACCACGCTTTGTAACTCTGTCTCCATGCAAAGCTGTACAAGATGTACACAAGATCTGGCCAGAAGCTCTGGGGCGGGTGTGTTAGAGGCCTCTCCCACCATCCCACTCCCCAGGAAATGCAAACCTGGCAATGGCCTGGCTCTGAGTTAGTGTCGAGCCTGGAAAGGACAAATTAACATAAGCTGTGAATTTACATATTTTTCAGCCATTTATGGCCTTGTCTGAGCCTAAATAAAAGCCATGGTCCCTGGAAAATTTGGGCCCGTTTGTCAGCGAGGCATTCCAGATAAAACATCACGTGTTTGTTTCATGAAGTGAAATAAGATCTTTGTTCTGCATGCTTCTCCCCGCGCC
>NW_008824032.1:3371775-3375654 GCF_000699105.1 Pygoscelis adeliae | reverse complement strand
TTTCTGAATGAGGCAGTTTTGTCCGGGGATTACAAGCCAATGTTCCAATCCCTCACAGACGTTTCCCATTATCAGAGCTGCCTCTTGTCCTCCAAATCATTTTCCACAGGACTCCTGTAACTTAGGCTGGGAAATGAAGCCAAGAGCTCAGAAGAAAGGACCCTATTCCAGGCTGCTGACAAGACTGAAAAATGCTGCGGGGTGTTGCTGGGACCACCCAGCCTGAAGCATCCTCAGCAGGGGAGCAGCTGAAAAAGATGCTAGTGGTGGGAGGAGGCTCATTCTACTGTACAGACATTTAAACAGCTTGGTAAATTAACTTTGATGAGGTATAATCACACTGTGTGGAATTGGCTATAGAGACTGGTGGTAGGCAACTGTGACTGATGATTAACTCTGCAGCGTACAGCACAAAGGGCCTTTGTGTTGCACCCTTGAGACCTACTCATATTTTGTGAGATCCCCCTGTCTGGGGATCAAATTGCCCTCGCTGTAGAAAACTACCAAAGCGGGGTGGAGGAAGGGAAAGAAAACTCAAGTGAGGCTTTCTGTTTGGATTCCTCTTTCCCCTCCTCAAAGCATCATCCTCTGCTGGGGAGAACCACACGTATGGAGCCTGGAGCTGGACCACCTACTTACTGCACAGACCCGAGCAACTCCCTTCCTGCAAACAGAAACCAGCTACTGGAATGGCATCAGGCTCCGCTCTGTAGACTCCCCATCCCGTCAAGCTCAGCTGCAGAGGAAGTCACCAAGCCAGGAGGGCCCATCTGAAGAACCCGCGAAGCCCCTTTCTGCATCCTCACATAACTTTGCCATTCTGGTCCTTGGAGTATTCTGCTGAAGTTTCTCCAAACATCATGCTCTTATCTGCCTTGTGAAGGAATATCTGCAATACCTTATTTCATGTTTGCAAGAAAGTTAAGGAACCACTGGATGAGAACCATCCAGAAATGAAATTAGGTTCCCTACAGCACATACTTAGGGGCCCTTTCAGCCAACTCAGCTCTAGGAACTGAAATAAAGCTACAGCAGAGATGTAAAACAGATACAACCACACCTTATATTGCTGCAGGAAGATTTGCCAGGACTCCTCTGTCAGCACCCTACCTAGGAAGGAGTGGGGCTCTGTTGCTCCATGAGCAAGGGCTGCCCTAGGACAAGGGAGATCTGGGCAGAGGTATGCTATTCCCAATGCTATAATTTGCATTTTATCAGGCTATTCTGGGAAGCAAAAGGCATAGGCAGGCCTGGTTTCCAGGATCAGAGCTCATGACCCGTACCTTCTGGACCAGACCTCATTTCAACTGGCTTGATGAGTTTGACTTATTCTCACTCGCCAGCCCCATGATTTCAATGGAAGTGTTGGAAAATTCCTCATCTCTCCTTTTCACCACCCTAAGCCTAGCAGCATGTTTCACTAACTCTGGGTAAATGCTCCAAGCACCTGGTTAGATGGGAAAAGATGGAGAGCAACTACTTCCTTGGCAGCTGTTTGCAGAGCTGAACTGACTATCAAAGTGAAGGGGATGTGGCTGGGCCTCCATGGGGATTTGGACAGTCCTGCAGAATCACAGAAATGCTGGCTTGGAAAGGACCTCAGTGGTCGTGTAGTTCAGTCTCCTACCTGAAGCAGGGCTATTGCCAACTCGCGTTTGGTTGGCCATGCCTCTGTCTAGCCAAATCTTGAAAATGTCTGCAGGTGGGGACTCCACCACCTTCCTGGGCACCTGTTCCAGTGCCGCACCACTGTCCTAGTGAAGCCTTTAGTGTTTTCCTGTCCTCCCTAAACTTACCCTCACCCCCTTCTATGTCCCCTGACATGGGGGTTCCTCAGCATCTGTAGGGGTCTTCATATGTAGGAAATCAGTGATCTGAAATGGAGCTGTCGACTGATCTGAGAAACTTCCTGGACCTGGATGGGTCTTGGCCACAGGTGACCTGACTCACTGCTGGCGACTCTGACACTACAGTCTGCTCAACATCGGGAATTAGCTTGAATTTAGGCTATGGCTCCAAATTAGGAGTTATGGTCATTATATAGTTTTGTATTCAGGCATTAATAGTGTAAACTTGCCACAAACCTAAAAATAACCTAAACCACTGACTGGAAATACATAACTAACTACATTAATTCTTTTCTACAAATTCCTCCACTTGCATTTCTTTCATTAATAGTAGGTAAATATGCAAATATGCATTCGACTGCACAGAGCCACCTCCTGCTACTGTTGATCTGGTCTGATCAGGCATAAGGTTGGTTAAAGGCATCTTTTCTTTTTTCTTTTTCTGAGCAGATACAGCAACAGTAGGAAAACCTGGCAAATTTAGTTACAACTAATGGTATACTGCTTCACCTAGCTGAATCACTCTCCCCTTTGGGGGTCATATCTTGTTCTTCCTCTTCTTGCCAACATAATACTGCAATGGTAAAGTAAACAAAATTAAAAACCAACTTAGTTACATTGTTCGGTCAGAGCAAAGATCAGACATTTTCCCTAACGCGATGGTGATTTTTCCTTGGCTGCCAAGAAATGCTGCCCAAGTGAAAACTGTTCTGAACAGATGAGACACTCTGTTAAGAAGGTGATAGGTCATTTGTCAGTTCACACATGTTTAAGGAGAGATATGGGATGCCCAAGGAGAGATTCCAGCTTTTGCAACTGAGAAGCAAGAACAGGCAATAGGGAAAAAAGGGGAAAACCCAAAGGAAATACTGATGTTTGAAAAAAACCATGACAGAACTGAGGCAGATAAACTGGGAGAATTCAGATCTGGAGGGATGCGTCAGAGAGTGCGAGGACAGGACAGGTGGTAAAAGCCACAGAAAAGAAAGAATAAAAAAAATATTTCTCTGTCCTTCAGCAGAAGGGTGATACCTAGTGAAGTAAGAGGGTAGTTAACAGGACTAGATTACATGACCCACCTGCAGGGGATGTTTTACTTTTCAAAAAAATGTGTTTCTTTACATTTCAATGTCTTTTAATCACTCGTCCGTGTACAAAAGTTCAGGGTTGGGGTCTTGCTATCCTTTCAGGTTGCACAGTGCATATGCAGGAGAGCCATGCTGATATCGACTGAGCTCTGTGAGGCGTAGCCTGGAGGTACAGCCCTTGCAAAGCCGCTTGCAGAGCACCTTCCACGGCAGCTCTGAGCTAGGAACTGCCTCCCTCATTTCAGGAGGACACCTCTGACAACATATTGCTAGGGCAGTACAAGGGCAGGGGGTCACAGATACTTTTGCTTCTGGGCAGAGGCTCAGCTTCTGTAAATCTCAGAAACGCCGGACTACACGGAGAGCAAGACAGCAGAGGGCACACTGCAATCACTGCAGGTACGGGTTGGCTCCGGAGCAGCCCGTGGTTAGACCACAGAGTAAGCACACACAGATGTCTCCTGTTCAGGGAAGAAGGTGTGTCACCCAGAGGAGACAGACGTCAGCCCACAAAAAAGGGGAGGGAAGAGAAAGGGAAGTGGGGACCAGGGGTGTCCTAGCTGAGGTGAGAGCACGCAGGCTGGCAGAGGTAATGTATGGAGCTCCTGAAGAGCAACTGATGTGAGGGGGTCACTTGGGGTTTCACTGCAATGCAAGGGACAATCTGAAATAACCTTCCATGTCCTGATGGTTCAAAGCATTTCAACTTGGCAAGACTCTGATCTGTCCCATCTTCCAAAACAATAAAGTAAAAAAACCCCAAACCCAGCAGCAACAACAACAAACCCCCACACCGTGGTATCAGATGGATACCCACCAAGAACAGTGGAGCTGAAGCCTTTAGCAACGGGCAGTGACAGCCTCTGTAAATGGACCAGCAGGAGGAGAGGATGCTGCCCGTGCACTGACAGCACATCCCACCGAGGCTGGTGAGATGGGTGGCT
>NW_008824032.1:3358452-3371741 GCF_000699105.1 Pygoscelis adeliae | reverse complement strand
GGGCTGCTCCCCAGCCACTCCTGGTGACAGTGTGACCCAGCCCTAGCTTCCCAGTCTGATTCCTTCATTCTTACCTTGCCCCGGTCCTTCCTGTACGCAGGGCTGGTTTCTCATCCCTGTCCTCTTTTCTCTCTGGTCACTGCCTCCACTCCTCAGAATCGCTCCCTGCTTGCTTTCTCCACTCGGCTCCCAAAGCACCTGCCTACCTTCAGCTTTGAGGCTCAGTCTCCTTCCTCTTCTCCCCGGCATTCCCCCAAACATCCATCTCGTGCTCCCAGGCTCCCTCCTCCCTCTCCTTGTCCAGTCACCCACCTCCCAGTCTCTTTCCTCAGGCTCTCCACAGCCCTTCCACCTCAGCTGCTTCTGGCTGTGTCTCCCCGCTCCCAGTCTGATCTCCCCAAGTAGTCCAGATCCTACCGTTCCTGTCCTACATATCCCTGGTCACCCTTTGCCACCTATAGTCACTGCCTTCTCCCTGATTCAGGCCCAAGAAGCTTGTCCCAATACAACCCCTTTTCTTCCCATCTGGTCCTCGCCACTCTGTTCTGCATTGCAGGTAAATGCCTTTCCTTCTCTAAGCTGCTTGGGCAACTGGCAAAGGCAGCAGAAAAGCACAGAAATAACAGGCTCCCTGCCCCCAGCTGGGAATCAAACAGGCGAACCTGTCCACCCTGTGAAGAAACTCATGCTGCTGCCCTCGCCCAAACCTGTGAAGACCAGAGCTGGTACCCATGCACACAACCCAGCACGCAGGAAGCGTGCAGGCCATCTCAATGGCCTTCACCTGATGTCATGACATGGAGATATGGACATTGTGTTCCTCCTCAGACACAGCTCCATTTTACCTTCTCATGGTTGATTACCTTTCAAACAAAAGTACTGCTCTCTAGTGAAAATGCCTCATTATAGTGTTTGTGTACGGAAACATAATAAAGCAAAGCCCTCTTAAGATAACCAGCTTTGTATCCTTGGGAAAAGCAATAGATGATCTGTGGAGAAATGTACATCCTCAGGTCATTTCCTAATGGGAGATGGGAAAGGCTGTGAATGGTGGTGGCAGTCTTGCATTCCTAGTGACGGTACTTAACATCAGCTGACCTTCCTGACCAACAGGTAAGGTTGCACCAAAGCTTCCCATTGTTTCACAGCCCTGTAGAGTGCAGAAAACACGAGCTAAACCCATTTGTTTCCCTTTCCACACTGCTGGCAAGGCTGATCTCAGTAAAATAAAGGCAGAAGGAAGTGGGCTGGAGCTGGGAAGGCTGAATACAGCAGGAGGAAGAAAAAAGTTGTGGCTAAAGAGTTCGGCCAAGGCTGGGACAAGGAAAAGGAAGAGAAGGAGGGGACAGACATGTTTTGGGAACATACTGGACTCCATCTGAAAAAATAACTGCCACTTCTCCACTGTAACAGCCTTTTGGAGCATTTTCTGCAAAAGAAAAAACATTCCAACAGGCACATTTTTTTCTTTCCTTAGAAATCTGACTGTTGGTAGAGCCAACAAGACAACCCCTCTCTTACAGCATATTAAAAAATCCTGTCAGCTCCTAGCTGCCAAACATTCACCGTTTGTTTGTATTGAAATTTTCCATTCTTGCTCTCTGTCTCAGACATGTATTTCCTTTTAAGTTCTTACAGAAATAGCATCCTTGCTTTCTGAAAAGGGGCTTGGGAAAAAAATAGTTTTAACAGTGCAGACTTGTTTTCCCAACCATTCCAGAAAGGAGCAGAAATTCAGGGAGCTGAAGCAAGAACTTCAGATGAGAGGGAGGAGCCATCCCCTTCATTTTTTTCTTTCAGATCCTCAGCTGACTGTATCAGACCCCTCAGGAAGCTGTGTTTTAATTTATCAGCACAAATACCAGTCTTTCTGGGCTACAGCTAAATGGCTGCTGTGGCCAACTGGTAGAAATAACCAGTGGGCCCTGGCTGAAAACTGGATCCTGATTCCTTTGATTTTACAGAGGAGTTCACACTCTAAATCTTGGCAGCCTGGCACATTCCTTAAGATAAAATAAAAAAGCTCCTCCCCCACCCTTTTGTGACTTTCCTTTTTCTTGCAATACTTGCAGTGTTGCAGCAAGACTATGAAATTTGGCAGGGTACCTAAGTCAGGCAGAGAAAGATAACTTTTTTTTTTTTTTTTTTAATGTGGTCTCATGAAAATCTGTTCAGATTTTGGGTTGAAGAACAAAATGTCACAAATTTCCACTTCCCATCTGTGACTGGCATAGCACAGCTTGTGGTTCTGGCTACTTGCCATAACTCCCTGACAATTTTACTGCCATGCACAAGTTCTGGTCCTGTGTCCCACTCTACCACTTTCCAGAGAGCTTTGGTCCAGCTGATCTATTGCCAGCAGAGAAGATGTGGCCAAATGTGATACAGGAAAACTCTTCAATGGTTGATGTCTAGGTGCGTGCGCATTTCTCCCCCACCAAAATGAAGTGTTGGATTACTAGAACATTGGCCCATAGTATCCTTGTAGCCAGCACGGGGTGGTATGGACTGGATGAGTGGACTACAAAGTGAGTGAAAAACAGGCTGGACAGGTGAGCTCAAAGTGTATAAAGGTCAACATTCCAAAGTGTAATAGGAAGCCAGTTATGAGTAACATTCCTCAGGGGGTCAATACTGGGACCAATACCATTTAGCATCCTCATCTACAGGAGGAAAAGGAGGCAGAGAACACCTTAATGAGTTCACAGATGATATCAAACTCAAAGAAGTGGTGGGTATGCTGGAGGGCAGCGCTGCCGTTCAGAAGGACCTAAAGAAGCTGGAGAAGTGGGCTGGCAGAAACCTCATGAAGTTCAACAATGACAAATGCAAAGTTTTGCACTGCTTGCAAAGCCCCCATTCCCAGTGCAGGCTGGCTGCTGACTGTCTAGAAAACACCTTTGCAGAAAAAGGCCTTAGGCTCCCAGAAGACTGCTAGTTGAACAGGACGCAGCAGTGCACCTCAGCAGCCATGTAGGCCAAATGCATACTGGACTGCAGAAGCAAGAGAGCAAGAAAAGGGAAGGGATTATTTCCCTTTATTCAACACTCATGAGGCTGCATCTGGAGCACTGTTTCCAGTTTTGGTCTTCCCAGGGCATGAGTGATACTGATATACTGAATGGGGTCCACCAAGAAGATCAGGGATCTGGGGCACATAATGTATAAGGAGAAGCTGAGGAACCTGGGTTTGTTCGTCCTGGAGAAGAGTAGGTTGTGGGGGGCCTACTTGCTGCCTTTGACTAAAGGGAGGGTCATGAGAGAGTCAGACTCTTCACAGAGGTCCAAGTTGAAAGGCTGAGAGGCAGTGGATGTGGATTGCAGCAATGGAAATTCCAACTACGTTTAACAACAAAAAAAATCCCAATGGATTTTTTTGGCAGGGCAGAGTGGTTCAGCACTGGAATAGGTGCCTAGAGAGACTGGGGAATCTCCTCCCTTGGAGATTTTAGGACTCATCTGGCCCTGAGCAACCTTATCTAACTTTAGAATTAGCCCTGCTGGGAGTGGGGGGTTGGATTAGAGACCTCCAGAGGCCTCCTCCCACCCACGTAGTTCTATGACTCTGAATACCTGCAGCTGTGGGACCTCACAAACAACAGGACTGAGATTTGCTTCAACAGCCAGAGGTTTGGCCAGGGTGGGAGACTGGCACGTGGCTACAGTTGGGTAATCCATAACTCAAAGCCACAAAACTTCATGCAGCTCCTGCTGTCCTAAGCATTTAACTTGTATTTGATTAAAGCACCTTGATATGCAGAAAGTAAATACAGAGCATTCGTTCCTTCTGCTGCTAGTTTGTGCTACATCCTGGACCAGTGCTGCACCTGTCTGCTGTGAGCAGATCTGGTCACTGGGTCTCACAACTATTCTTGCCGGAGGGAGCTGAACAGAGTCATCTCACGGTTTATAACCTGGAGTGGTAAGTGCATATTCCCAGACTCATCCCCCTTGTGTGACACCCATTCTGGGGATGTGGACCCTCTTGCCCACCAACTCGGTCTCCTAAAACTAGTACCTGAGACGTCTGAGCCCTCCCAGACGGGGAGGTTACTTTAGTAACCCCACTCTCTGGGAGCTCAGCGTGTAGATACCTATCGGCTAAACCCTTCAAAGACAATGCAGCAGGACTGAAAGCAACACAAGTTCCACACAGGGATTCCTTAATCTCACTAAACATTTTACATTCCTCAATGTCCTCAAATGCTCAAATTACAGACCTTTGAAAACAACAAAAGCCCCATGCGGCGCTGATATTTTTGGTGAGCCTGACATTTCAGTGTGGGCCAGGACTGACTTGTCTTTTGCAAATGCGTATTGCATATTGTATGTGATGTTGGTTAGCCCACCTTTAAAATAAGCTCTCTTTTCTCCTCCCTGCATGCTCAGCTTGGAGACTGAGATTGCACAGTCCTGCTGGCCATCTCCCTCCCCTTGCAAAATTGCTGCATTTCTGTTGAGATGGGCCAAAAATTAGATCACGGCTGGGACCAACGCAAAATATTGTTTGGTGTTCAAAGAGAAGATAAAACCTTTGCCTCTTTCTTCTGACACCTGAAGAGCCATTCTTGCTTCAGGGCTTGTTTGTCCCCTCATGGAGGTGTGGGAAATCTGGGGGCTTCATGTTGGGCTTTCAGAGAAACAGAAGAGTTGGCAAAGTTTTACTTTTGTCTTTTAGTCTTTGGTTCTAGCTGGGTCACATTTTCCATTTTTTGGTCTGAAACCCCAGGTTTCTTCTTTGAATTAATGGATGTCAAAATTCATAGAATCATAGAATCATTTAGGTTGGAAAAGACCTTTAAGATCATCGAGTCCAACCATAAACCTAACGCTGCCAAGTCCCACTAAACCACGTCCCTAAATTTCAGGAGTCAGTCTCTGACACTTTTGATACCGTATCAAACACCCGAAGTCTTGCATTGTCTTAGTTGCAATTACCCTCAGCAAACAGTGATCAGCATTGAATTGTCAACATTTCAAGCCTCCCTCCCACCCCACGGCTCAGTTCATCTCCACACACACACGTGTACACAAAGAAGAGGAAAAGGGATCCCAGAACCACTTGCTGAGTCTCTCTTAAAATTCACCTCCCCATCTTTACATCCCATCTACAAATAAAAAAAGCTCAGAGCATGACACATGCTGGCATTTGATTCAAATAAGGGGCAGCTGGAGGAGGTAGTGGACAGAAGAGGAAGAGCTTGCCATTGCGTTTGAACTCTGCTGTGTCATTTAGTGAGCACATCCCTTGTGGTGTAAATGGCCTCCCTGCTGGTGACAACATTTCTAAGGCCAGCGCAGAAATTGTAGATGATAACAAGTATTAATGGTACAACAACTCTGTGCATGTCTGTGTCGATAGCTGGCTCCCAGCTCCTCACAGCCCCCCCACATGACACATTAGTCATGCAGACAGCACTTGACGTCCCAGGGACTTCTCCTGAACCATCTCACCCCACTGTCTTTATCTGAAGAACTGCAGGCATCATTGTATACTGATTCAATATTGCCTTCGTCGGATTTGACATAGTGCCAGAAAATTTGTTAGCTAATGGCGTAGCTAAACAAAACCTACCTTCTAACAATAATTGGCGGTAAGTAGGCTGTGGTATCTCTTATTCTGAGTGCATCAATTGTCAGTTGCTGCCAATAACACAAACCATGATTCATCTCTTGCAGTACTGTTTCTGTTTGAGCAACAACATCCAATATTTCTTTCTACCCGTGCTTTCACACCATGTCAAAAAATTACATTTTCTTTTACTTTCTTTTTATAAAGCACTATAGCAAAATGCCCTTTACCCATCTTTTTTCAGGTCCTCTGTATCCATTTTGCTAGGAATCACTGTTTCTCCTTACCTTTCAGCCTTAGTCTTTTCTCTGCAGACAATGTTTTTCTCTTTCCAAAAGTCTGTGATAGCCAAGGGAGCTTGTTATTCTTGTGCGGGTCACCCTGCTCTCCTTGCTTCTTTTTAAAATCCAGCACATGCCACACTCTGCTTCTCTTGCTATTTCTTATTTGTGGATACTGTTAAAGTGTTGGACTATCACTATGGATTCCTTCCTCAAACTCTTCCTCCTCTTTTTTTCCTATTCTGTAAGAAATTTCAAGAAAGATATGCTAGAAGAACTTGTCTTCCCCTGATTATATTTTCCCTTTCAATTTGAATCTTTCTAGTTTTAGAATTACGTGCTAATGACTCGGTGGTACAGGAGCGTGAGGCTTGTGAAGAACATCTCCTAGGTGACTGTGAATCGCTTGCAATGTTAGTCTGTGGTCCAGTATGTGCCAGAGAAAATTGACCTCCAGACAATGGCAAAAAATTGCTTTTCTAGGAATACAGTTTTGCAGCATTGGCTTCAGTTCACCCATACGCTACCAGAGCTCCTTCCTACTACTTTAAGTGTCTGACACGGTATTTTCCTTGCTTTTGCTGATTTAGCCTGATTTCAAAGCAACTGCTTTGGAGGTCTTGTTCAAGGTTTCCTTGCTACTACCACTTCTTAGTCTTCCTCATTTATACACTTCCCCAGTTCATAAGCCGTGCATTTATGCTGCTTGTGGTACAAATCTTGATAGGTATCTCAATATTCCTCGTGTGGTTGCTGACTTCTAGAGGGAAGTTGCTGTTCATTAGCTGCTTGCTTTATTTTGAATCAAATCTGATGCCTCCTCTTTCTGCAGCGTGGACAAAATAATTCAGTTCCTCTGTGTGGATTTGCATTTTGCTGTGACTCAGTTTTAGGCTGCACTCTCTGCTGCTTGTAGGTAATGCTATTAGGTTTTTTTGTCACGTTTTTCTCTGGGTCTGTCATGCATAAGAATGTCATCAAGAGTGACTCCCGCTCTTCACCGGCTTTGTGTAATTTCATTAATCTTTTGGGGCATATCTCGAGGATAGGCAGTATTTTAAGACGCAGCCACTTGAAATGTTGTCTTCTTAAAGTCATTAACAGCCTGCTTTCTTGGCCCCGCCTGAACTGCTAGTGCCCAGTGCGTTTAGTACATGGAGTATATTTGCTGTAGAGAGCAGATAGGTGATCTCATACTGGCTGTGTAAAGAGCAATGTTTTCTCTTATCGCTTTCTTTGTGTCTCAATAGTCTATGCAGCTATATTTCCCTGTGATTATTGTGCAAAATCATTCCAGTGCTTCCTCCACTCACTCAGTTGTCTTTAGTTGAGGCACAGGCTCTGCTCCCCAGTCCTTTCTGACTCTTGCCAGTGGTGGATGCCACAGTGCTTGTGCCGCTGGGTTCATAATTTTAGGCAGCCGCTGCTCTCTTGCAGGGAGGGGTTGTGCTGGCGAGGGAATCTCAAGGGAGCCTAGGATGTCATCCTCAATGATTCCTGCCAATTCAATTCCCCTGCAGCAGAGGAGAAATCATCCATCATCCCCTGCCGCAGCACAGCTCCATTGCTGGACAAATGCCCCTGCCCTGGCCTGGCAGCCGCAATGAAACCGTAGCAGGGAGCAGCAACGCCCAAAGTGACGAGGCAAGCCCGAGGTTCAGCCAGGGAGTGGAGACCCGGGGGCAGGGTCAGGGCTCCCATCAGCAGGATACCAGCCTGGTGTGAACACGGCCATGGCACATCTCATGTGGGGGCCAAGCGTGAGAGAGCCATGACTTAAAAGTGGTTCCCGGGCTAAGGAGGGGGGACCCCTCATGAAAGCGTCTCAGCAGAGCTATGCAGGGGATCCTCCACAAAAGCTTCTTCCAGCTCTTTTTTCCTTACCAGCTCTGACCAGCCATCTGGTCTGGAGCTGCCAGCCAAAATCTTAGAAGGGGGAGAGTGCGCTCAGGGCCCTGGCAAACTGTTCATGAGGTGTATGTTTGCCACGCTGTCCCATGCCTTCAAATCCAGGAAAGCATTTGATTTTCTCTACCGTGAGGCAGGCTTTAAGATTTTTTATCGGATTTCAGGGACTGAAGGCCTTTGGTCCCAGGACTGGTTTTGCTGGCATTTCTATAGCACAGAACTTAGAGATATTTGACACGCTGATGTATACCTGCATGAAACACTGCATTTCTCTGTTGTGCCAAATGCAGGTCTCTACATCCTGCCAGTCTTGCGGTGGTGTTCACGGGGTGGCTTGGGCTGTGCTTCTCCTTTACTCCATCCCAGGGTGGCGGCTGGCCTGTGCTCCCATGAGAAGATCCAATGTCACCAGTGTGTCTCCTAGGCCCTGTTACCAGAATTAGAGATGCCTCACTGCTTTTCTTCCGCTCTGTGCCATGTCAGGAAGAGTGCAATGTCACTGCTGCTGAATTGCTGTCCTCACAGTCACACGCGTGGGTAAGGCCAGGTACCTTTCCATCTGCTCGAATGACAAGCTCTCACCTGGACTCCTCAGAGCCAGGTCTGCTGGCTGCTTTGCACAGTGCAATGCATCGCACTGACATCCTGCTGACGTACCTCTGCTGCATGCTTCGCTTTAATTGCTGGGTGTAGCTCAGGCCCTCGCTTCCTCCCTCCTCTCTCAGCAATGCCTGTGGCACTCTGCTGTCCTTGGCTCTCCGTTTTATGAGGTACCACCACCCCACATTCTTCTTCTAGATGTCTGTGCTCTCTGAGCCCTCTTTGTTCAAGTGCTAAATGGCTCTTCATCACTAATTTTCTTTGTGCCCCTTTCTGGTTTGACCCTGTTAAGACCTTCTCTTTCAGCACAGCGAATCAGAGTTTTCCTTATAGCCTCCCCTGTCCACTCACCACCTGGATCATCTTGCCCAGGTTTTTTTTTTCCTGGATGATTTGTGTTTGTGCAGAAAGGTTTTCCTTTGGAGAGCTTCTGTACACGAGCTGTTTCCCTCCAGACCCATGGTCACACTCTGCTCCCCCCAGGACCCTGTTCTCACCCTCTACCCTTGCAGACTCCCCCCAGTTGTGCTCGCCCCTCTTCAGGAGCACCCATCCTAGCTCTTCTGCGCTTCAGCCTTGTTCACTCCGTGGCAGGGAGCAGCGGGAGCAGCTGGGGAAGGAGGTCAGCAAGTCATAGAATCATAGAATCATTAAGGTTGGAAGAGACCTCTAAGATCATCGAGTCCAACCGTCAACCCAACACCACCATGCCCACTAAACCATGTCCCTAAGCGCCTCATCTACCCGTCTTTTAAATACTTCCAGGGATGCTGACTCAACCACTTCCCTGGGCAGCCTCTTCCAATGTTTAACTACTCTTTCAGTAAAGAAATTTTTCCTCATGTCCAATCTAAACCTCCCCTGGCGCAACTTGAGGCCATTTCCTCTCGTCCTTTCGCCAGTTACTTGGGAGAAGAGGCCGACACCCGCCTCGCTACAACCTCCTTTCAGGTAGTTGTAGAGAGCGATGAGGTCTCCCCTCAGCCTCCTTTTCTCCAGGCTAACCAACCCCAGCTCCCTCAGCCGCTCCTCATAAGACTTGTTCTCCAGACCCCTCACCAGCCTCGTTGCCCTTCTCTGGACACGTTCCAACATGTCAATGTCCTTCTTGTAGTGAGGGGCCCAAAACTGAACACAGTATTCGAGGTGCGGCCTCACCAGTGCTGAGTACAGGGGCACGATCACTTCCCTGCTCCTGCTGGCCACACTATTTCTGATACAGGCCAGGATGCCATTGGCCTTCTTGGCCGCCTGGGCACACTGCCGACTCATGTTCAGCCGGCTGCCGACCAGCACCCCCAGGTCCTTTTCCGCCAGGCAGCTTTCCAGCCACTCTTCCCCAAGCCTGTAGCGCTGCATGGGGTTGGTGTGGCCGAAGTGCAGGACCCAGCACTTGGCCTTGTTGAATCTCATACAGTTGGCCTGGGCCCATCGATCCAGCCTGTCCAGGTCCCTCTGCAGAGCCTTCCTACCCTCGAGCAGATCAACACTGCCGCCCAACTTGGTGTCGTCTGCAAACTTACTGAGGGAGCACTCGATCCCCTCATCCAGATCATTGATAAAGATATTGAACAGAACTGGCCCCAAAACTGAGCCCTGGGGAACACCGCTCGTGACCGGCCGCCAACTGGATTGAACTCCATTCACCACAACTCTCTGGGCCCGGCCGTCCAGCCAGTTTTTGACCCAGCGCAGAGTACCCCTGTCTAAGCCGTGAGCCGCCAGCTCCTCTAGGAGAATGCTGTGGGAGACGGTGTCAAAGGCCTTACTGAAGTCCAGGTAGACCCCATCCACAGCCTTTCCCTCGTCCACTAGGCGGGTCACCTGGTCATAGAAGGAGATCAGGTTGGTCAAGCAGGACCTGCCTTCCATGAACCCGTGCTGGCTGGGCCTGATCCCCTGGTTGTCCCGCACCTGCCTTGTGAGCGCCCTCAAGATGAACCACTCCATAATCTTCCCCGGCACTGAGGTCAGGCTAACAGGCCTGTAGTTCCCTGGATCCTCCTTCCGGCCCTTCTTGTAGATGGTCATGGTCAGATCAGGTCTGGGGGCAGTAGTGTCCATTCCCTGCCACATCCCTCTGTTCATGCTTTGTTATGCTCTGGATGCCTTCTTTTGCACTTTTTCTCCCCCATTTGTGATTTGCTTCCTTCCAGTCCCTTCTCTCTGAGCTCGCTTTGTCTCCCGTCTGTTTGCCTTGAGTTCCTCACCAGTCCCTGCCACCCACAAAGCATTCAGCTCCAGCCCACCTCCTTTGCTGTCTTTCCAGAAATCCCTCTTGCCCCTGCTTTGCTCCCCTCTGCTCCTTCCCCTCACCTCCTGCTCCCCTCTCGCATGATGCCCGCATTTCTGCCCACGTCAAGGAGGGAGCAAACATCTTACCAATTACCACTCAGAGGACATTTAAGTGTGGGTTGCCAGCAACCGAAGCCATCCTACTCCTGCACCTCTCCCCATCACTGCATGGCTGGGCAGCCACTCAGAACAGCACACTCACCCTGTGGACATTTTCCTGTGTTAATTTCCAGCCTAATAAGTGAGCTGATCTGATTCACACTGCAGCCTCTCGTGCCAGGTCCATATGGGGGGATAAGAGGTGGCCAGAAGCCCCCAGGGGAGCAGGAGAAGAGAAGTGGGACAGCCCCTTTTGTCAGACCTGCAGCATCAGGGTAGCTAAACAGGACCACGCACTGCACCCTGGGACAAATCAGCGACAAGGGGATGCTATTTGGCTTCTTTGAGCAGCCCGATGACTATCACTGGTCTTCTGCCTTGCAGGGAGAGGTTCAGACATCTTTCTTCCTGAGCAACACTATCAGGGGACCAGCAAATGATGCAGTTTAGAGGTAATTATGCTCAAAAGCACAATCAGAAGAAAAAATGTGCCCTCTGGCTCTGCAGGCATGAAGTCCAGTGTCAGCAACAGTAAATACGGGCCCTGAGCCATAATACAAATAATAAATAACAGCACCAATGAGGTCTGCTTTTCTTTTGTTTATCTGGGGAAACTCTGCTGGGACACAGCCTTGGTAGGGGTATAAAATGAGTGTAAAGTGAGAGCAGAATGAAGCCCTAGGAGTACGGCTCTTACTTCACGCGGGAAAGGCTGTTCAGGAAGAACTCCCTGAAATCAGAGGAAAGTCATTGTATTGCTTGGCACCTGTCCAAAGTGATTTCATTTTCTGTTCAGGATTAAGATGCATTAATAGCCTGAGGGCAGCAGTTTCCTTGCCAAAAAAATGCCTTTCTTCCCCCACCACCCCCCAGCTTGTTTTAAATATGAGGGCTTGCAGGTCAGAAGTGAACACCCACCGAGTATTACTTGAATTATCAAATGAAAGTGCAGCAATATAATTTTCTTCCAAGCAAACACTGAGTTAATTAAAATGTGCGCTCTGAACTTGGCAAATTTCACATTATTCATGAGAAAGGTACGGGTCTGTCTATTGCAAAGGCAAACTAAAAATAACCAGGGATATAGCACCAGAATGGCAGTTGTTAAGACTAAGCCACACTAAAAGTTTTTCTGGCAAAGCTCGATGTCTAAAAGTGCCATTTACCTTCAACCTGCTCTCTACCCCCAACCAATATAGAAAAGCTGGCAAAAGCCTTCATGTAAATGTGATACGCTGGCCAGAAAATCCTTTTGGCCAGAGAGCTGTGCTCTCTTTGGGGAAACAGCATAACCTGTATGGGCCAAAGCACTCCTGCTGAGCGAATTGTACTCCAGGAGGGAGCAAGGCTGGTACCGCTAGATGGAGGTGGCATTCAAAGGCTGTAGTGAGAAAAGTTTCCAGCACTCAGATGCCCGGTCCAGCAGACAATGCTTCTGCCACCAGCGTGTGGCCTCCTGTTCTTCAACTGAGTAGCTTTTTTCATAGCAGGGCCACGATAGCAGGAGGCTTATCTACTATCACCTACATCTCTGTATCACTGTGGGTACATGCACAGGTCTCCCTTTGGGTCTTGACAGGGAATTGAGGTCCCAGACAGACAGTATGTGCAGTGGGACTGGACAGACGTGGGGCAAGAAACCTGGAGTGCCCAGTGCCACCAGAGCTGACACTGAGCAAAAGTAGCAGCAATTTCCATGTTGACAGAGCCAAAGCAATTTTTCCTTAAGGTTTTGTGCAAAGGACAATGCAAAGGGAGGGGGACAGTAGCACTTCTCTTGAATACCACATTAAGAAAAGTCTGTACACAGCCTGAAGAGATGGCTCACCCTTTCCCCCCCTTCCCAAACTCCTTTCTATTGCTTTGCTCTTATAATCTGAGTTTGGTTGATTTGTGTAGTGACATCCCAGAATGAAATTTGCCTTCTCTCCACTGCACCTGTCACTCCCTGGCAGATTGATCTGAAAACACAAAGTCACTTTAGTCATCTGAAAATCCCAGGCAAGATGTTTTCATTCCTACCTGTGTAAATTTGGGACAATCATCTCATCTGCTACAATACTTTCATTTGATAGCCGATGGAAGCCAAATAGCTATCTGAAAAGTATGTGGGCTGTGAAGGTTGGCCAGCCTGCTGTACATCCAAACCAGTTCAAGAGCAAAGGCTTTTTGTGAGATGACATGGTCTGCTTGCTTAAATTCAGCCCTCATCCCTAGCTTGGAGGAACTGGAGGAATACTCGTAAAAGATGCTTAAAGAGGATCTAGTAGGTGGAGGTGGGGTGTTCTTGCAGTAGATGGTGGCAGAGGCATAGCTATGATGAACTATTTTCATAGAATCATAGAATCATTAAGGTTGGAAGAGACCTCTAAGATCATTAAGTCCAACTATCAACCCAACACCACCATGCCCACTAAACCATGTCCCTAAGCACCTCATCTACACATCTTTTAAATACCTCCAGGGATGGGGACCCAACCACTTTCCTGGGCAGCCTGTTCCAATGTTTAACCACTCTTTCAGTAAAGAAATTT
>NW_008824032.1:3343778-3357626 GCF_000699105.1 Pygoscelis adeliae | reverse complement strand
CAGAGTACACCTGTCTAAGCCGTGAGCCGCCAGCTTCTCTAGGAGAATGCTGTGGGAGACGGTGTCAAAGGCCTTACTGAAGTCCAGGTAGACCACATCCACAGCCTTCCCCTCATCCACTAGGCGGGTCACCTTTGTCTAGGTTTATGTTAAAGAATAAAATCCCTGCCCACCAGTAACTCTGGGAATGGTAGTTACTTACTCCTAGCTAGGAAAACAGGCTGGCTTACCGACAGATACGTTTCCTAGTCCTCCATGCAGGTAGAGCAGAAGGGCAGAAATCTGGCAGTAGATGAAAACTGTCCGGAGTGGAGGCAGGATGGCCAGCAGCACACTGCATCCATCCCAGAGGCACTGCCAAAAGGCACTGGGGCTGTAGCAGCCACGGGGGAACAGGGGAACTGTTGCTGCAGATCCTGCACTGCAGAGACTGGCTGGGGCCGCAGAAAGTACCTCTGACCTAGGGCTGAGTATAAGAGCGTGGACAGGGGTTGAGAGCAGGTCTACACCAGGCAGGGATCCCTTCCTCATCTTTCAGAGCGGGAGCTGCAGGAGATGGCTTCTGCAATATGGGCTGGGTACTGTACAGGTATGGCACAGCCTAGCTATACCATCCTAATCTGCTGGGAAGCACCTGTTCATCCCCAAAGAGATGCTCTCTTGCATCTGCCCTTGCCTCCACAAAGGAAACAGGAGCATGTGAGGAATTTGCTGCATCTATTCTATGTTGAGTGAATAACAGAGAAGTGTTTGTCTCTCATCCGAAGGCATCATCTGCAGTGGATGTCACTCTCACAGAAACTGTAAGACTTTAGAAGGTGCGTTGGAAAAAGTGTGGGAATTAAGCAGAATAAAGCATTTTCACTGCAAGGAAGATTTCAACAAAAAGGAAGGTGAACCAACATCCAGCTACAAAATAAAAACAAGGCAAAATATGACTAAGAAAGGAGACATTTTTTATCTCTAAAGGCATCCAGAAGGAGAGGAATTCAGGTTGTGCACTGAAATCCCTGAAGACTCATACCAGGAGCAGATTGGTATAGGTACCCTTGTAAAATGAAAACAAAACAGCTCTTCAAGGGCTTGCTGAAATAACAGGCAGATAATAGCTGTCTTGGGGCACCCAGGTTTTAAGACGATGCTTAGCTTGATTGAGGAGGCATCTGGAGGTATGAATGGGCAGAGTGCCATGCTCCTGTGGAGGACACCACATCTGATCCTGACAGCCTGGAACAGCTGGAGGCAAGGGAGATAACATTGTGGTTGTAGCTACAACCTTGAAACCCATGGCAAAGCTATGTGCACCTGTGTTTCTATTCTGCATGTGGAGATCAGACCACTGGACCGTGCCATGGGCAGGATGTGAGAGGAGAAGCCAGTAATGCCTGTTGTAGGTGGCAAGGAGTCCTTGAAACACCTCATTTCACAGAAGACAGAGATAAAGGAAGCTCTGGTTATATGTCACCAATATCTCAGAAACCCAATTGAGAACCGGGATGCTGTTGGGCTGGATGCTGCCCAGAGGACATAACCCCTGCTATGGGTTTCTGCAGGGAGCAGAGAGCTGACTGCATCCACTCTGTGTCAAGGAAACCTATGGCCAATATGTCCATATGTCGTGGATGTGTAGCAATCCCACCCCATTTCTTGGCAGCGTTGTACCACTCTTTGAGGTGGGACTCTCCCTTCAGCAGCTGTCCCAGAGCCTTTTGAGGGCTAATTTTGTGAAGCAATATCAGGCTGCCATAGCTGGATTTGCTACTGAAAGCTCTGCGAAGAGTGGACGGGACCAGAACAAACGTCAGCTCTGCTCAACCAAGAGCAAGTCTGAAAAAGACAGCAGCAGGAGATAGAGAGAGCTGTCTTACAGCAGCAGCTCGCCCCCGGCTGCCCTCCTGCCTGCCTTCCTACCAGAGCCAGAGACATCTGCCTTCGGTGCTGGGGCTGGAATGCCACTGACTATGGCTCCTGCCTCTGCTCCTTGTCACCATCTTCTTCTCCAGGCTGCGCTATTTATTAAGGGTGTAGGTGAGCTGGGGTCAGTCGATAACAAGAACATTTGCTATGCTCAAACCCTCTGCCATCCTTGCAGGCTTGCTCAGCTTAATTTTTCTAGTTGGGTGAAGCAGAGTTGGTTTTCTTAACCTGATCTTCTCCATTTTCCCATTTTTTTCCTTTTTCTCATCGAGAGGCTCAGCAGCCCCTGTTGTCTTCAGGGTCAATGTTAATCCTATAACCACCCGCAGATTTTGTTTGTGTTAAAATCTCACCTGTGTAAACTTATCTCCATCCAGGCCATGCAGAGTCTGGTTCATGGAGACTTGCATCTGCACTGGGGAGGCCAAACGGGAACTGAAAAAGAAGTATCTTCCAAAAACCATCACAAAAGTTGCCAGCCTGGCACTACAGACTGAAATGAGACTTGATGAAAGCTGCTGCGTGGCAGGCAGACGAGTCCCCTGTGTTGGCTCCAGCGTGTTGGTGACCAAAGGCCATTGCCATCCCTCCGTGCATCTGAGGGTTGTACTTCTGGCAGCAGCAGGACTACCTGGGAGGTGTTGCCCTCACCACGGCTCTAGCTAAGCAATGGCCTGCTCCATGTCTGGTTGCGTCTATGTTATTAAATAAAAAAGGATGAGAGGTCCAAGGGCTGAGGGGCACAGCATGAGTCATGCCGAGCCACCTAAATTATCCACCAAAACAGGATGGCTGTGTCCAAGCCCCTCTTGCCTGCTGATGTGTCCGTAGACCTAGAGATGCTGTCAAACAGCAGGAAAGGTGCTACCTGTATTCATGCAATATGTTCTTCAGAGCCTTAAAAGTGAATCCTGGGCTTTATCCCAGGCCCGTCCAGGGGGCTCTGATGTGAACAGAAACTGAGACCAGACTCAGGGTTAATCGGTTCATAAAGAAATAAATGAGAAGAGTCTCTGCACAAGCTTTCACTCAAACGGTGCCTGGACCTTTTCCGGGCTGGAGCTGGTTGGCACAGGCCAAAACGTGGCCAGGGAGCACGCTAACCATTAAGCCGTACAGATGTTTAGATTCACTAGTATAGACGAAGCCTCTGCTAACGCAGCTGGCCAAACTGGTGCACTTCTGCAGGGGCTCTGACTCAATGGTAGCCCAGTGCCATCAGCCAAGGGCAAACCATGCCCCTGACATGTAACAGCAGGCTGTTACAATAAACAGATTTTTTTTCTTGCAACATATTTAAAAGAAAACTAACTTGTCTTAAAACCTAAAACATAGGGCTGTGTGGGTGCCAACCAGAATTGCTTAGCACAGGAAAGGCATAATAAATATCCCTGGCTGCGATGCCATGAGGTCTCCTGGAAGCCCAAAGCTCATTTCATTCATTCTTCTGCGTGCAACAGCAAAACCATATGTCAAGTGCTAGCTGTAAATTGAAGTGTCTCAGCTCCCTCCTGGCCAAGGGAAATGTCCCAGCCTTGTGAACAAAGGGATTGTTTAAGACTGGAAGCAGGCTGGCACATTTGAAATAAGGAACAGCTCCAAACCCATTTCTTTTTCCTTCAAAATTTATCTTTTCCCTCCCAGTCAGTGCAGACTGTTGAAACAAAAGAAGTGCTTCTGCCATCCTGGGGAGCAGCGCTCCCTCCTCTCAAGGAGGTGAAGACCTGCTCATGGAGAGGCATAGGAGAGGCAAACATTTTGCAGGCTCCTTCACCAACCTCTGCTGCTGCACTTCATCCCTCGCCTCTGCTAAAGTCCACTCTTCCAGCGCAGAGGCAGATGCAAGGTGGGAGCGCACTGGTACTGCTGAGGCTCACACCAGCAGAGCAGCTGCATCTTTTACTTTCCCTCCAGCCGAGCAGTCTGGCAAATGGAGGCGCTGGCAGGTGGGGCTCTCTAGGCATTGTACACCTCTCCTCATCATCCTGTTACACTGCAAAAGGGACCCTTGGGAGAAGAGTTGCTTTACCCTTAGAGAGAAGCCTGCCTGCCTGTGTGGACGTGACAGTCCAGCCAGATGGCTGCCGGCTCCCACAAGGTCCCTGTGCCGGAGCCAGCATGAGGTGGAGAAGGGAAATGTTCAAGATGCAAGTGGCAGAGGAGCCAAGACAGTTCCCCTCCCGGGGTGGTAACACTAAATTTGCATTCAAGCCTGGTGGGGACTGGTGCTGCCAGTCTCTCCTGCAGAAGCCTGGGGGCACCCCCACCGCAGCACAGGGTGCAATGGGAATCAACACCTGGGTGTGTGGGGCGGCCTAGCTTTGCTTTAAAAATAAACCTTCCTTAATA
The DNA here is from genome assembly GCF_000699105.1 of Pygoscelis adeliae. Taxonomy (NCBI): domain Eukaryota; kingdom Metazoa; phylum Chordata; class Aves; order Sphenisciformes; family Spheniscidae; genus Pygoscelis; species Pygoscelis adeliae. The sequence goes on along the minus strand of NW_008824032.1, from coordinate 3,353,360 downwards.
CATTTCTTTGTTACCCTCTTCTCCTTAGACCTCCTCCCGTTCTCTCTCTTTTAAGCTTTATGCTAAAAAACACAATAAACTGAGAAAGCCCTTCTTTTTCTCCCACAGACCAAAGTCATTCCCTGATGTGTCCTCCACCCTGTCCCATCCTGTCCTGCAGGTACTGGGCAGCAAGAGCTTGGCCAGACCCCGGCTACCTTGCCGTTGCAGGACATGATGTGCTTCAAACGCAGCTGGATGCACTGCACACACATCTGCCAAGAGAGAGGGGTGAAGTGAGGCCAGGGGAGATGCGAAAGGCAGCAGCAGAGGCTACGCAGGGCTTTGCAGACCACTGAGGATTGCTCTGGGTGGCTAGCACCATGCCCATGAAAATACGTGCCAGAATTCAGGGTCTCATTGCTATAGTAACCGAGCCACGTAGTTTTGCTCCCCACATGCCAGGAGACTGGTTAGTAATATGCTGTTTCTCTATTTCAGATCAGCAACCAAGTCACAGCAAGAGCAAACAATTTGCCAAGGACCACGAAGGGGATTTACAGCAGGGCAAGGGACTGAACTTGATGTTTCCAGTCTAAACTTTGCCTTTTCGCAGCTAAAGCAGGTGAAAATGTCCAGAAAGAAGTGTGAAGTTTCTTTCAAAAGCTGAGGGTGTTCTCTGAGAGTGAGAAGATGACACAACATTGCAACATCATCTAAATAACATGGATTTAAACCTGCCTGAGATGAGGACTTTTGCATTTTGTTCTTGCCATCTGGGTGTAGGTAATGTGGACACAATGAAACATAGGCACCTATAGGAGCCTATAGTATATAGGACACTATAGGAAATACAGGAGTCTTCCCTGGAGGACTGATATTGTTTATTAACACACCTTCTAATGCCTTATATACGACAGATTGCGCATGAGTGACTGGTCTGGCACTGTAAGGGGTGTTTTTGTGTGGCTGAAGCAGGCATTACAAGTAAACGAATTATAAGATATCAGAACCATCACCCATGTTACCTCTCCGACAGAAAAAACCTCCCAACAGCAGGCTGCTGCCTGCGGTCCTCCACTGCATAAAAAAGGAGCATCTTCTACAAAATCTTGTTTCCCCATCAGCTGCAAGGAGACACAGACTTTCCATATATTTTGCTACTGCATTGCTGCTGTGATTCTACGGGGACCAGTGAACCGAGACAGTATTTTAATACCTAGTTATAAAAAATCCCTTTGCAAGTTGAAACTACGTAGGCCAGATGGGTATTTGGGTGGAAAAGGATGGCTCTAAATCTATCATGAAATACATAAATAATTGAAGGGATTAACATATTGAGTGCATGTGACAAAAATGCAGTCCCCAAACAAGAAAAAAAATCTATGTAAAACTGAGGAGTAGAATGGAAACTGAAAGTACTCCTTTCTAGTAATTAAGAATCCTTAAAAATTGCTTCCAAATGGCAAGAATAGCTTTTGCTTCTTGTGCAAAAAGAGAAGCTGGAAGTCCTCTTCCAAACAACAATTTTTTTTTTTTGTCCTGCTGGTTGCTTACATTATGAATGCTGAATTTCCTACTTTTTGTTTTCTTGAACTTTCTATGGGCAACAGAAAAATTAGCAGTATTATCACAAAGATAATATACTAGTGAGCGCAAATTTTAATTGTGAAGTAATTTCTGTTGCTATTAATCTGTTAAAATGACTTTTGTTTGCTTTATGCTAAAAAAGTTTAGCTCCAATGGCAAACAAACAATTAGGGTAATAGATATGTTTTCTAGCCTTTCAGTTCAGATCTGGCAACATTCCTATTTCACTACCGAAGCTTCAGCAAAACCTTGACAAAGTTAATGAAATTTCAGGCTTTGCATTCCCACTTAGAAGCAAAAATTAAGCAGAAAAAATATTAAAACAACAAGCCAACAGTTTTAGGCTCTTAACACATTTTGTGCAGAAACAGAAAGCCCACGATTGTGCACTCTGTTCCTGTTTGTGGGACACCTTTAAAAATAAATCTCAATCTACTACTTTATCATTTGAAACCAATCTTCCCAGGTCCACTGGGCTTAGCAAACTGAGCAGCCCGCTATGCATGCAGCTAGAGAAATCATTTCTCAGCTAACAGCCTATTGTACCAGCCTCCCCTGGCAATTAATTTCAGGTGTGACTGACCATACAGTCTTCTCACACGAGCTGTTTTAATTATTTCAAAGATTGCTATACACATACCTGTGATGCCCATGTCCCCATGTAGCTGGACACAAGGGAGCAATGACTGTGCAGAAACGGGGGACAGGACGGAGCGAAGGCCCCATAGCTCTCGCCTGTTCAGACACGGTCATCCTTGATTAAGTCCGCCTCTGCCACACGTCCCGCAGTTCTGAGGCCTAAACTTATGTCAAGGGCCTAAAGACCCAGGCTCTGAAACATATTTGAACCCACTGAGAGAGAAAACCTAAGGCGGGGAAGTAAAAGGAGAACCTCGCCCGCATAAAGTTAAAAGTAAAACCAACCTGTGATACTGAGCACTAGTTTAGTGATTTAGCAGTTACGGCTCCTCATTATTAAAATAAGAGGGAAGGGGAGAAGACGGCGCATTTGAGTAAAAGATAAGACCCAACCAAGGGCTTATCTGCCGAGACCATGCGGCAACAAAAGCATAAAGGACGCAGACTGGAGGAGGCTCTTCGGAGCTCCCTCTCAGCTGGACTGAGATCCCCGAACCGTCTGTGACCACCGGCTTGATCCTTATCGACAGGTCGTATTACCCTCCCTGTGTAAGTAGTTTTGTCGTGTTACGGGTTACTATTTCGTGAACCTGTATGCTTGCTTAAGGATTCTGGCTTTCATAATAAACTGTCACCATATAGTACCCGCTTGACTGTGGAGTCTGAGTAGTGGTCGTTCCCCCCCCCTTCTTTTGGTACTATACGGTGCATGACACATACCTAAGCTCTCCTGAGCTCTCCAGAACAGAACATCTTAATAACCACCGAAATACAATATCCAAGCACAGACGGCTCCACTTGATGAGGTACTTTTGCTACCACGGTGGTGCGCAAACCTTTTCAGACACCTACGAACGTTTCATGTCCCTGCGGCATCAGTAACAAGTTATGCTAAGCACCAAGCCCTGGGCTTGCTTGAGTAGAAAATCGAAACCAAGATACAGAGGACCTATGTGATGAAAGCTGTCCTCGCTCTGTCGCTCCATACTGCTGAAGTGCTGAGGGTGTGCCAGAAAGGGGGAGACTGGGTGGAGTTTTTACTTGGAAAGTCCTTTTAAAGTCAGCAGGTCTAGTGTATTCAACTCCAGCTAGTGATAACGTACCACTGTACTGATGAGGAAACAGTTCCGGGGACCTGGTGCTCAGGAATCAGTTCCCTCTCTATATCCCTTCCTAACTCCCCATATCACCCTCCCTAATCTCACTGGCTTCTGGCATGACCCAGTGTGGGCTGCACCCAACTGTCTGTGCAAAGAACGATGCAGGAGGGGAGCATTCAGCAGCCAAGGCTTTGCAGCAGAAAGGGTGCTGCTGACCTCCTCTAGTGGCAAAGCTAATAGGAATGAAGAGTCTTTTTGGAGGCCCTGTGTGCCTAGGATCAACAATGTCACTTCATTCGGATTCAAGCAGTCTGCAGACGGAGGATCCCCAAACTTAGGTTGCAAGGTCATGTCAGCAGGAGTGGATGCAACAGCGGTGGCTCCTGCCTGTGCTGTGCTGTGCTGCACCTGTAGCATGATGGAAGGGGATGGTCAGCTGCTCAAGCGACATTCAGGTGCTGCGCGGAGGTAGCTCACATATGATGCTTTTGCCACATTCCTTTAGGTGAAAAGCAACCGTAAGAAACTCATTCTTCAGTGACGTGCAGCTCACACCCGAAGAAGCAAGTGAGGATGAAAGGAAAACACCCAGGAGGGTGTGAAGCCACAGTCCCATGCGGGATTGGACACCAATGCCAAGAACAATGTGGCCACTGTGCAGAAGATTGCTTTGGAAGCATAAAGACATCATGCATAGGAAACAAAAGCTTCACAGTTTGATAAACAGCTCACTCACCCTAATCACAGGTGTTGTTACTAAAATCCATTTGGTCTGGACTCTCCCTGCAAGCAGCAAAACTCTTCTGCTTGCTTTTCACACGCATCTGCGTCTGAGTCAACTTAATCTTTCAGCATGAACTGTTAAAAGCTTCCTAACCATGCCGTGCGACGGGCGTGTTACAAAGCTCTGGGAGACAGAGCCGGTATTGAAGCGCTCAACTGCTGATAACCCTGGCTGCGTACTTCGGAGCTGCAATAGCTGAGCTGGGCAGTGGGGCATGTTCTCAATGAGTCGCTGGAGAACTCCTCTGAAATCTGCCGTCCTGGCTGGATGATGGAGTGCCCAGGACAGGTGAGCCTCTGGCTGCAGCAAGGAAACCCTGACCGCAGCGGGGGAGCCCACCGCACGTGGGACTCGCTTGAATTTCAAGGGCAGTACGAACGTAACCAGAGGCCAAATATTTTGGCCGGGGTCAGAGTGTACAGATCCTGCCTTGGTGCCCTTGGACTGGAGATCTGGAAAGGTTTTAAACTTGTTTCTCCCGTTCTGCCACCAGAGGGCAGGGCTCCCTTCTCTGTCAGGGGAAGCATCAGCCAGCAAGGGCAGGGGGGTTGCCTGCCGGAGAAGTTTGATGTCCTTTTTCTCCCACCTCCCCCTATACCTGCTTTTCAAGCTCTTGGCTGGACCTAAAGCCCTGTCTGAGAAGAAGAAAGTACCTGAGAACTTTTGCCGAGGCAAAAGGGAAGGCAGTCAGCTGTCACTTCGCGTAGCTTGGGAGAGCATCTGATATGGCTTGATCCTACGTGGACCCCATGGTTTGTGTGGTAAGCAGAGCCCTGCCTCGGTGTCACTGATGTTTCCCGGCGCCGCAAGACAAGCTGTGCAAGCCTGTACTGCCCTGTTTTCAATGTCAGGGACTGTCCCTTTCTGAGACAAAGGAGAGATGCCACCCTATGTCTGAAAAGCCTTATTATAGCAGGATGAAGAATGAGGAGTCCCAGGCAGTGGATCTCCCTCTTTGTCCCCCAGAGCTCTTGGAAATGGGCTTGTACTTAGAAGGCGGCACTGGGCACTTTGCAGCTTATTTTCTGCTCAAAGTCATAATCCTCTGCCTCATCCCCCTGGAAAAACACCCCGCCGTCAGGCAAAGACAGGGGTACGGGTAGGTGAGGCTTGCTGCAGCTCTTGACCTTGGGGCAAGCGAGCTGGGTACAGAACCAGATGCTCACTCCTCCTTCACGGCCATTTCAGAACCGTGGCATGCAGGGCAGAGAGTAATAGGAGGACAGTGACCTTTTTTTGCAAAGACCATTTGGTAAACAGCATATTTTGTTTTATTTTATCTCTTCTTTAGCAGCCACTGCCAGCACAGTGTGACAACCAGCATATCCTCTGAGGAGGTGACGATAGAAATCCAACCAGAGCAACCACGGATTTGAACCATTTTTGTCTTATTCTTTTTTTTTATCATAAATAAAATATAGGCTAAAATATAGGATGTTAGTGATGCCTTTGGGAAGTCAGAATAAGGTGAGTTCAGGAACACTGACAGTAAAACAAAGAAGAAACGCTGTGTGCATGGTAATTTGTACTAGCCTGAGGCTCAGGCCAATTCAGTTTACAGTGAGGCTTTCCAACAGCCATTGGGAAGCAAAAAATTTCAGCTTGCAGCAAAGTTGGCCACCTTTTCTCTAACAAATGGATTTCCAAAGCAGCATGGGGTTTTTGGTGCTGTACGCGGACCCAGAACTAATTTCCCAGATGTATTTCTCACTGATGAGTGTTCATCCAAGAATTTATGCAAATGTATTTCAGGTTGTGAGGTGCTGGCAAATTGTTTGCTGTTCCTGATAAGAGACATATGACTGGTCTCCAACAGTGGCATCGTCAGTTTTTTGGCTTGCTGATTAGAATAGTGAAACTTTGTTTTTAAACATTAGAAGTCAGAAGAAACAAAAACTGAATTAGTGAAACTTTTTGTTTTAGTTTGCCAAACTAAGATTTTGTTTATCCTTAATTACTACTAATTTTGATCACAATTAATACAATTGTTCAGATACAAATATGTATGGAGTAACAAATAACTGTAATTTTCCACCCATATGAACAAAAGTCCATGCAAAATAAGCAAACGTGATCTTAGCAAAGCAGTCATTTAATAATAAGGAATAACAGTAATAAACGTTATTTTCATTTTTTGCAGATAGCAGATAAAATGGATATGAATTGCAATTTAGCAATTCAGTAGTAAAAGCAAAAATAAAAGACACTCTAAGATACTGCTATGTCCAAGTGCCAGGTATCAGAGGCCGTTGTGCTGGAAAAGATTAGGAGTCTGCAAGCAGTGACTTAGGACGTACAGATTTCCCAAGCAACCAAGATTGTATTCCCATGCAAATGATCAACCTACTAAAAATACCAGGAGATTGAAAGGATCTGCTTTATATAAGCAGAAATATACAAATCAGCATTTCATGAAGGCTCACCATCAGGCATCAGCAGGTCTTTAATGGGTGTCTTAAACATCTGTTTTCATCCCCTCTCCCTGACAAGTTGTCCCTTTACAAGCACCAGATGCCTCCGAGGCTGCGGAGCTGCCAGGCAGCCAGCCCTGGAGACTCAGCAAGGGAAAGGCAATTATCACCAGCGAAGAGGAGCACAACATGACTAAGGGGTGCCTTCCCAGGAGATTGGTGGAGTTCATCCTAAAGGACGCATGAAATTTGGGCACTAAAACTGTGGGCTGCAGAAGCACTGCAAAAGCCCAAGGCAGGGCCCCAAGGACACAGTGGGCAGATGCCCATGATGCGATACAGCTACTACTGCTACTCTGAGTTCGATCTCCAGCCTGGGAGCTGTAGTCCCACCACCAGAAGCAGTAGCAATGAGAACCCATCATTATCATCATCATCATCATCATGGTAAAACCCCCTGTGATGTGTCCCTTGATTTCTTTTGGTATCTCCTGCCCGACGTGAGGCAACTAAAACCATTCGCTCTGTCCCCTTTTAAACCTATACTCTCCAGTTGCCAAATGGCTCTTAGTCTTCTCTGCCAAAGGCACAATATAGATCATACTGAGGGACTTTGTTCTGGCAGCACTGTGGTCCCGCTGCATTAATCTTGGATGAAAATGTCTGGTGCTATAAATGGCTCTATATGTATTTCCAAATATTAGGTGATGTGAGTAATCTGAAGTCTCCCTGGGCAAAATTTCTGAATTAGGAACTCAGAAGAAGCTGGACTGTCTCCTGACCTCGTGCACTAAGCAGCTAGGTAACTCAGACGTTGAATTCTCTTTCTACCCAGCCTTTTAGCCTGGGAGGATCTGCTCTAATGGTCCTTTTGCAGTGACCAGAGTGGATTCTTTATTGAGCTTCCCATGGATAAATTTTTGCTTCAGGTCTTAGACATTGGGCTATGCCTCCCTTGTGACAGCAGGGTCAAGCCTCAAGATGATTATGTAGCAACCATGACACTCCAGATGTACTCCTGGGTTCCCTAGAAAACCAAACACACAATCTCTGTTAAGAAGTTCCAGCATATGGGATGCAGTCTGCTTATAATTCCCAAAACTGTCAACAAAAATGGATAAAAATATTATTACCACTGTACAGTCAGGGAAACTGAAGTGGGCAGGGGGAGAGACTTCCCAAGGTCAACAAAAGAGCCAAGAGCAAAATCAGGCCCCCCGCTGCTTGCTGTTAGACACAACCCACTAGGCTGCAGCTGGTAGTTGTGAGGGATAAAGGAGCACTTCCCACAAAGGAGATGGACAGCCATCACTGTAAATGCTCATCAGTCACATTGGTTTAATGGGTAAGAACAGCAGACATCTCTGAACCTGACTGTCCCACTGATAATGGTGACGGGGGCCATGGGCTGGACTGCACATCACAGGCAAAGCCCATCATGCAGGTTGATGGTAAATTATTTACAAAGCCTCTTGGCATTCCCAGCAGGCAGCAGGGCTGCACAGCCCTGCCCTGTTGAGAGCTTTTCTGCCTCAAAGAAATGGTACAGAGCTCCTATCTACCCTTCCATAGCATGGCGTGTTGTGCATGGGCCTCTCAAAGCAGCCCTAAGAATGAGTTTTGACCCCATCATCAGACGGCAAGGTGTTTCGACATTCAATAATCCACCAAGACTGGGGCCTGGCAGTGTATTTTCTTCTCTTTCCAACCCTCCCACGCATTGCATCTTTATGACAGGCATTGGCTACCGGACCAAGCAGAGAGAGATTGCTTTTGTCCTTCTTCCTTTGTGCCTTTTTGCAGGGCCAACGCACCAGCTTGTCCTTTCTGGTGAAGAGTCCTCAGCTTCACTGCACTCCCGATGAGATGCCAGCCTCCCTTTGTCACTGACTCCCCCGAAAGCCCTCTGCCAGGGACCCCTCTGGGTGGATTCCCGGAGCTCTGTCTCAGCTCAGCTCGAGATCTTATGTATTCAGTGTTGCCTACAGTGAAGAGAGGGCTCTGTGTAAGTAAGGCTCTTGTATTTTCATTTTTCCCCTACGTTGTTTTCTTTGGGAAAGTTAAACAGCAGCTGGAAGAGCTCTATTGCAACCCCAACATTATTTTCTGAACCAGATGCTTATTTTAACGATGTACACAGAAACAATAGGAAGTTCCTCTGGAAGCGATGGCACTGCAGCTTCTTTAAATTGATTAGCATTTTGGCAGCAGCTATTTTCACCCACAGAAAGCAGCTCAGGGTTAAGAATGAAGGTGTAAGAAGAAGCATTACTGATCACAGCTCCAGTCTGGCCAATGCTTCTATTATAAACCTTTATTTTTTCCCCTCCAGGAATTTTTCTTTGGCCTGAAACCCAGCATACTGGGCAGAATCATCATTGATCCTTATTGCTCTTACTGCTGCAGCCGAGACACATCTTGAAAACATATATTAAGTTTTGAATTAGATCAGAGATCCCTTCCTTTTTTAACCCTTCCACTATTTTACTTGTTTGGGACTGCATTGCTCAAAACCCCTTCTCCATTCAGCTGTGTATAGTTGTTGACTACCTAATGGAAAAGTATTCTAGAGCTTGATAAAGAAGAATAGTTTTGCTACAAGATGTTCGATACCACCTATAGGAGTACAGAGCTTGTTTTGACTCTCTTTTGGTCTCTGCAGGGCAGCGTGAACCCTTGTAGAAAAGATTTTTTCCAGGAAACAGTTCTGCTGCGTCACTGCTATTCACCTCTTGCTTTCTGCAGAGCTTCACTGATTTCATCTCAGGAAAGGCAGCTGAGGTTTCACGTCAGTAATAGTCCTCTTGGAGCAGGACTCAAGCACGCTCCAGCAAACCTGGCCAGGCTGCAGCGCACCTACCAGACCAGCGTATGTAGAGTCTCAGGAGGCTTTGATCGCTAGTGCAGAAAGGAGCAACCTAAAGTCACTTTGTAAAGTGAAGCACCAGTTACAGATAATTGTTAAGAAAATAAATAGGATTTGCTGTTTACCATTGTTTTTCTGCAGTTCTAAAACTGAACTAGGGATGTTGTCAGGAGCCAATGTTTTCTGGATGCCTCATGCTAGTCTGCCTTTGCT
>NW_008824032.1:3333686-3343722 GCF_000699105.1 Pygoscelis adeliae | reverse complement strand
AGCCACAGCTTTTGCTGAAAGGAGTGTTCTCATATTTTTATCATAATGATATTTCTGGTTTTCATTGAAAAAAATGTATTCAATATAACAAAACCTGAAATGTTTTATTCTCCTTTATCCCTCTCACTTTTCCCTCTTGTTTACTCCTCTTTTCCTTTGCAACTGGTATAAGGAGGAGAAAAGGAGGTGAAAAATAAACAAAGTATTTTTTTAATAGAAGGGAGAGAGGGTGCTTCTGTTTCTGTCAAACAAAACAGAAATATTGCATCAAAACAGAAAATACGTGAAAGTGATTGTTGGGGGAAATTTTGTCAGACTATTTTTACTGGTATTTTTATCACCATCATCATTAACCCACTACGCTTTCAGTGCTACCTCTCACTGCTAGGAAAGACTGATGGTTTCTTCAGAAGTCCTGGAGTGGATCCAGAGACCTCAATTCCTGAGACAGGGTCAGGCCATAAAAGCAGGAGGGTGTCAAGCAGTGTCGCAAGGGCAATTCCGGCTGTGGAGCTGGTGATTCACTGCTCCTGTCCCTGGACTAATGACCACCTTTTCCTCATCACATCTTGATCTTTCACTGCCACAGAGCGCAAACAACAAGCAACTCTCAAGCAAGAAAGTAAGCCTTTGCCAGAAGAAGTCACCTGGAAATATCTATACTCTGATCAACTAATGTTCTGACCAAGAGAGATCTCACCCAGTCCCTGACTTTTCCTTTCCTCCAGGAACAAGGTACCAGGCAAGGACAAGCCAATGCTAACAACATCATCAGCCCTAAACTGCTAGGGACATCCCCCTGCAGGAAGCTGGGCTGTATGCAGTGCCCCAAGGTCTCCTTAGGTCAATGGATAAAGGCCAGTATCCTCTGTAGGAAACTGCTTAAACTCAGTACTGATCAGAGCTGTGGCTGTCTAGACTCTAGGACCAACAAATACTTTTGCACCTTTGCTTCTGAACAAGATCAAGATAACATGCTGTGACAGTTTCTCCCTCCAAGAGATTCCAGGGAAGAGACCTCTCACCACAGTATCACATCTTGCAGTTGCGTACCTGTGCATCATGGACAGGGCATCTGAGAAGTTTGTATGAGCAGTATGCTGCATGATCAGCAAGTCAGAAGAATTTGTCCCACATCTTTTCACAAATCTAGATGTAGCCGCTGGACAGGTTTACCCAATGTTTGATAAAGCTGGTGCCAGATGCAATATAGGTCCACTCAGACAAGATAGAGATGCTGGTATTTGGAAGAGGTTGTGCTCTGAGAAAATATAATAAAAATCCATAAGCTGTCAACTGAAGTGATTTGCTTGACTACTATCAGAGGTGGGAGGGTAGAGATAGAAGTAACTCTGCTCCAAGACTGCTCTGCAGGCCAGAAAGATCTTTTCCATCATTGCCTGATGAAAGGGCAGCATTGCTGTCAGGAGCAGATCTCACCCCTGTGACCCATCTGCAAAAACTATGTCTGAGAACAAGGAAACCAAAGGTTTCAGCTTCATAATTTCACTGGTCTTAAAAAATACGCAGGAGATTTTTAAGATTAGTGGCTCGGTTTTCCTGCTTTGTCCAAGCTCTTTCTACAGTGAAGTAAAACAAGGAATGGTCAAGGAGTTGATGTAGTCCCACAAGGCAAAGCAAAGGCATGGGAAATGGGGCCTTGCTCTGTGCTGCGGAGGAGTTACACAACTGTAAAGAAAAAGCACTTTGACTTTGGTGACTGTTGTGCAGATCAAGTGATTTATTGTATTTCAACTTTTCATTTGGATTTGAGACAAACAGATTTTGGCATATCAGCTTCTCCTGTGAGCATATCCCAGACATTCTCAATCCTTGGTGGGAAGGACTATCCTGGAAAGAATTAGGCAGGTTGAGGGGTGAGTCACTGCCCTTGTTCCTTCAGCTGGTGGGATGTGTTCAGTCCTCAGGGAAATTATGGAGGAATGCAACCTCCCTATTAATGGGTCCAACAGAAGAGGCATACCAGCCAGCTGTGAAAGACTGATACAGACATAACAGCATTAGGCTTTGCCATTTCCCTTGGACTCATTCAGTTTGTGACCATGCGCTGTGGAACCAAGACCAACACAGCAACAGAAGGTGGAGATACCATGCCTGTACCTGAGCAAAGACAAACTCACTCCTGATGGTACAACGGCACACGAAGAATTAACCATGCAAGGCATTTGTACAGAGATGGATGGGTCCTTCTCCATAGCCTTCACCATGTCACTGGTCTGTAAAACTAAAAGGCTAGTTGCAGAAACTGAGTTCGATCTGCCCTCATGTGCTGAGGAGAACCAGCAAGCAGGATGATGGCTGCTTGCACTTCCCTTGGCTTCAGGCCACAGGAAGACTAAAGTAAATGAAAGCAAAGTAGGAAGAACATGAATGCCTCTGCTCCAAATATGTTGTGTACAGGTTGCTTGACACAGAGAAGACGAGAGGAAACAGAGAGCAGAGTGCCACAAGGTTGACAATTGCTATGGGCTAAGCATTTTGCAACTGGTTGCCACCACGACTGGAGCTTCTTGTGAAGATGCTTGGAAGAAAGTGAGTGAGATATGGCCAGGGGAGAGCAGGGAGAAGACTGAGCAGCAAGTGACGGAGGCAGAGGAAGTCAGAGTATGTTCAAAGAGTAAAGAGCCCCTCAGCAGTGGGGGGGTGTGGGAGGAGAGGGTTGGGTAGAGGAAAAACATCTGCTGGTGAGTAGGGGGGAAGCAGATGCATGTAAGAGGATGGAATGAGGGGCAGTAGGAGAGCGGGGAAAGCACTGTGTCTAAAGGGCCCTGCAAGGGTCACACCAGAGATAGAAATCTTTCTTTTAGGGGTTGCAAACCACAATTACATTGGCTGGATTAGGGGGGCGTGCCACTGTAAACGGAAGTGGTTTACCCAAAGAGCAAACCTCTCTGCTAAAAGGTTATCTAGAGAAGTATGGAGACATGAATTTAGGAGGCAATTTTTAACCTTGGCAGCTGCCTCATCCAGTCTCCCCAACAAGGCAGATGAAACCTGATGGATACAGGGTTCTGCAATACTAAGGGATATTTCTTGTTTAGTTAATGTTCCTGATTTATACAATGATAACAAGAGCTCAAGGAAAGCACTGCTCTGCCATTCTATCTCTATAGGTCAGAAGTTTAAGGTTTTAGAATTGCCGTCATTTTTTTTAAACATTGAAATACCCAGGCTGGACACTGTATATCTTTTCCACTAGCTGGCATTCTGCAGCAACAGCCTCATTTGTATTCTGTCTTTTACTTGAGCAAAAAAACCCACTCTGCATTGCCACAACTAAGTACTTCCCCACTGCGATACAGAGATTGCCAAACAGTCACACTAAATTCAACATGTCCCTGCTAGCATATTTTATTCATACTGACGGTCTGCTTCACAGTGTGTTCCCAAAGAATTGCTTTAAAATTTAAGCTCCAGACTTCCAACAAAATATATAAAGCAAAATAAAGCAAGTATCTCTTTCTACGTAGCTGTACAATGGAGTTGCCTCTCCTTCAAGGCTGATCTATCACAGATTTCCAGCTGGGTTTTTTTCCCCACACAGAGCTCGAGTGTCTTCACGTACAAAGGAGAAATTTGTGACTTCTTAAAGAGTAGTTGTCTATAAAGTCCTGCTCCTTTTCCAGTTAAAAATGAACTTCGGGCTGAGGAGAAGTTTTGGACTGGATGATCCCACAAAGTGATGCTTCCTCAAGTTCGTGTTCGTGAGTGGACTCCACCAGGACACACAAAGTCCCTGACACTGAACCAACCCTTGGGGCACTGTATTTCTGTCTTGAGGAGCAGGAGTGGCCATATCTGTTGGGGATTAAAGTCTCACTGGCCCCTCTTGGTTGGATCTTCACACAGTAGCCTCTTTCTCACCCTCTGATTTTGTTTGTGAAAGGAAATCCAGCTAAACCCATGATGTAACTTCAAGTAAGGCGTTGCAGGGAATCTGATGCCTTTGTGGGCCAGAGCCACTGTAGGGCTCTCCTTTGCTGTCAGCAAGTCCAGGGTTTCACCCATGGGTCTGGGCAGAACTTACAGGAGCATCCTCCAGGTACAATAAAGGCTGTGTAACATTTGGCACTCTGACACACATTGGGTACTCCTGGGGCTGGGAAGTATCTGGGCTAAACTAGACTCTTTCCACAGCCCACGGGGAAAGACAGGACCTCCAGGGGATGGCTCACAGCCTCTCAGACATGTCTCAGGGTAGGAGGACTCACCATCTGGAGCTTCCTCCATCGTGTCAGAGAGATGCAGGCAGAGTTCACAGCGGGCATCACTACTTTTCCAACAGACCGAACGAGGCAGATCTATCCTTTCTTTTGTGGACAGAGCAAAACACCTGGGGAGAAATGGGGAAAAAAGAGACGTCAGCTGCTGGTGGTGATCTGTGACAGGAGCAACAGGCCAGAAAAGATGCCTCCCCTTACCCTGCGTGAGACATTTCCTGCAACACTTAAGTTTCCTCTCACTGACTCTTACTGCAACCACTTTTTGAACTTTTTCTGGCGTCAATATGAGACCACCCTTGGTGCCACATACACTTGCTAAGGTCATGAGGTTGAGCACTGCTCCATGAGTGACAGTGCAGTCCAGGGATGGCAAGACTGGGCTGCTCCACGGGGGAAGGTGAGCTGGGAGCCAAACAAGGTGATCAGGGCAGGTCCAGTGGCAATAACCATGGTCAGCCACAGTCCAGTGATGTCCAGGCAAGGCCGAAGTGACAAGGAAGGTCTGAGGTCAAGCTGGGAACTCAGGTCACTGTGGTCCAAGGCTAGATGCAACACACACTCGAGACAGCTCAGGCAAGAGCTAAGGCCAAGGGACTGAGCTCCAACGCCGCCCCTGGGCCAGCAAGTGATGAAGGGTCCAGAAGAGGCTGGTCGGGGCAATGACAGCTTGCTGGTGACAGCCATCGCGAGGGGAAGCATAGGAATAACATTACCCCTTGGCTGGTTAAGCACTTCTAACACTTAGCCAATAACAGGACTTACCCTCAGACATCCAGCTTTTTAATTGCCAACACACTTTATTCTAAGACCTCTTCCTCTCCCACGCTTCGATGTAATGCAACTATTAATAGCCTCTCCTGCAAGGAGCTGGAAACAGAGGGAGAGCTAAGAGAATGAATTGTATTACGAAATGCTACAATCGATGCCCTGCAAAGGAGTGGAGAAGAGATGCTCACTGCCGGCTTCTCCTTCTCCCACCAGAGCTTCCCAGGCGGCACTAGCTCCCTGGCTCGGGCAGCTCAGCCACAGCTATAATTCAGTGTTAGCCAAAAATTTTATTTCAGCACGAAAAGCTGAAACAGCAGAGGGCTTCTTGTCACTGTCTGTGGACAAGCCCAGGAGAGGCAGAAATGGTTTGTTTAATGCCGTCTCTCATTATTCCTGGCACTTTATGACTCATTAAATGTCCTAGTTTTGTAGCTAACTCCTGCTGAGCTCAACATTTGATACACATTTATGGGTGGCCTGTTGGCTGTAATAACGATTGAACTATTCATAATTCCCCTAACAATGTTAACTCCTTCCTTTGCGTGCCAGGTTTCCTTTAAACAACTGTAAGATAAAGATACTTGGGACTTCAGTTCTTAACGCAGAATGGATTACATTTATCTGGACAATTTATTAGCATAGCCGTATGCTGCAGTTAGACACACTTGTCCTGAGCCTAGATAAACTATGCTGTGTCCTAATACCTTTTACACTGCTCCCCTTCTGTATCTACTATGCTTTTTACCATGGATATATCCATGCAGATGGATACCTGATACCGATTCCCCTCAGAAGGAGGTCGGCAGCAAACACATCAGTATTCACTCACTTGTATGGAATGGGAACAGGAGCCAAAAGACCCTTCTTGCCCGTTACAGGTGGGTATTAGAAGCAAGGGACCTCTGTTCAAGAACCTTCTTGTGATATCAGTGATCTTGTCAGCTTCTGCCCTGTTTTCCAGCTTGCTTTCTTTGCAAAAGGTCAGCGAGAATTCAAAACAGAGCCCAGCAACATGTTGACCCAACCTGACAACTGATGCAAACAGGGCAACTGCAAGCACTCAGCACAAGTTTGACAGACACAAGTATTTTTCAAGATGACAGCACATTTAACCTGTCTCTTCTGAAAGCATCATGCACAATCACCTCGGAGACAGGTAGACAGGTCTACCCGATTTAGGTTAATTTTCCTTTCATTCACTTGAAGCACAGTCACTTAACCTGGCCACTCTGAAAAGATGTGACTTTGTGTCTACAGTCACACAAATTCAGTCTGCGTATATTTTGGCGCATGACTGAAAAGTCACCAACAAAATCACACAGGTCCGAAAGGAAGGTCAGCATCTTGGGTTACTTTAAACTCAAGCTGGAAGTTATTTGCAGCTTGAACCAAAGAGTCTGACATAGAAATGCGCCTGATTTCAGACGTCTGATTTGGAGGAGAATGCTTTCAGAAATTAAGCTGTGTGTAGGACAGCATTCAAGATGGCCTTGTACTGGGTCTGGCTGGGGTGGAGTTAACTTTCTTCACAGCAGCCCGTATGGTGCTGTGCCTTGCACCTGTGGCTAAAATAGCATTGGTAACACACCGATGTTTTGGCTATTGCTGAGCAGTGCTTGCACAGTGTCAAGGCTTTCTCTCCAACACCCCTCCACCAGCAACCATCTCAAAGGTCAGTAGGCTGGAGGTGGGCAGGCAGTTGGGAGGGGACATAGCTGGGACAGCTGACCCAACCAACCAAAGGGATATCCCATACCATATGAAGTCATGTTCAGCAATAAAAGCTCAGGGAAGGGAGGATGATGTGGGGGGGCATTCGTGGTTATGTTATTTGTCTTCCCTAGAAACCGCAACATGTACTGAGGTCCTGCTTCCCAGAATGTGGCTGGACATCTGCCTGCCGATGGGAAGCAGTGAATGAATTCCTCTTTTTGCTTTGCTTTGCTTCTGTGTGCAGCTTTTGCTTTTCTTAATAACTGTATTTATCTCAACCCATGAGCTTTTCTGTCTCATTTTCTCCCCCAGCCCTGTTAAGATGGGAGAGTGAGAGAGCGGCTGGGTGGGTGTCTGGCAGCCAGTCAAGGTCAACCCACCACAGGGTTCTGGACAAAGATTAATTTTCTTGACTGGTTCTCTCCATTTTGGTTACTGCTGATCACAAAGAAAACAGATGACATAAACTTCAAAGACATTTTCGTATGAGAATTGTCAATTTGATTCAATACTTCCAACCTCAAATATTCAATAGTCAACAGTCCTGATTAAAAAGGAAAAAACCACTTCAGGTCTTACCTTTGAAGTCTTGGCGTTTGAGCTCACAGGATGTAGTATTATGGCCAGCATATTCTAGTTCAAGCCTGTGTTGCCCTACTGAGAGTGGCCCCATTCTCACTCGTGCCTGTTTTATATTCTTGCTGCTTGTCTTAGGTCAAGTAAGAGACCCTGACACTAGCAGTCAGGAGGAGAGTCAAACGACCTTTATGATCTAGCTGGCAAAAACAGGGACAAGAAGGGTCCTGTTCATTCTTGCAAAATCTTTTGTTTCAGAGGTGGTTTGCAGTAGCAGCCACGCTGTGTTCAGAGTCTGCCATAGGGTGGCCCAGAAGGAGCAGATGACGCAGGAGGTCTGCACAGGAGTCCAGTTTGTCACCGCAGCATTTCTCACAGTGCGCAGCAGTTCCTGTCAGCGGGAAGAAAAACAATCACTGATTTCAGTCAAGTGCTTTGACTGCAGTATTTCTGTCTTTGTCCTACATTGTTTTATGCAAGGTTTAGACACTTACTATTGGTGTCTTGGGCTTTTTCTGAAGGATAGTGTTTTGAAGTTAGACACATGGCTGTTACGAAATGAAGAAAATGCACAAAATCACCTCTGGAGGAGTGAAAACAACAAATTGCAATGCACAGGCTTGAGTGTCAGAGAATATGCTTCTCTGGAAGGGATTTAGTTACTTTCTTACTCCATGAAAGAAGTGACATCGCTCAGAAAAGACTCCCTGTGGGGAACTCGATCCTTTGGGAGGGAGGATAAGTTAGTGATTAGAGATGAAACGCAAAGGTGTTTTCAGCATAGTGGCTGCTTGCTCGATTTTCTAATACGGTACATTACATGGTTAATGGAAATGTAGCTTTGCACCTTCTGTTTTTCTCCCAGTAGAATTAATTTCAGCACTGTTTGCATGCCAAACATGCACACTCACAGCTGTGAGCTCCAGGGAGCGGGAGAAGGCACAGCTTGGACCCGCACAGATAAGATCGCAAAGAGTCTGCAACAGGGCTGGGAGCTGAACCCGCTGCCTTTGCCAAGTGACTTCACCACAAGACCATCTTTGCTCCTGCCCACAGGAACTGTCCCTCACCGTTACAGACAGAC
Organism: Pygoscelis adeliae; assembly: GCF_000699105.1. Classification (NCBI taxonomy): domain Eukaryota; kingdom Metazoa; phylum Chordata; class Aves; order Sphenisciformes; family Spheniscidae; genus Pygoscelis; species Pygoscelis adeliae. The sequence continues at coordinate 3,335,337 of NW_008824032.1, read as the reverse complement.
CTCAGAAGCCAGCAGATCGGGGGAAAAGCATCTGGCTGTTTCGAAGTCCTTTGGGAGATCCGCAGGGATAGGAGTTTTCTGTTCCACTCCGTGACGCAGCAAAGAGGGGAAAAACACCCACCATTTCCCACAGAGCAGCTATCCCTTCCCAGTATGCTAATCCAACCTGCACCCCCGTTCCTGCCAGGAATCTCTCCGTTAGGCTGCATGTGTCATTTATTAAGAAATAAGAGAGAGCAGGGAGGAACAGCTTTTGAAGAAGCAGGCCGTGCACGAGCAGGGAAACACAGCGCTAAATGTTTGGGAACCCTCGGAGGTGAAAGTACCACAGGAGTGCCACATGGCAGTGCTGCTGGCATACATACTGTGCTGCTAACGTAGCTCCCCACACGCCCGTTATGGAGAGAGACAATCGTGGAGCTGGAGCTCACTAAATCTGATGGTCATGAAATGGGAAAGTGAAGGGAGTGAATTGTTGCATGCAACAAGAGCCACCGTCCCAAGCTGAAAGCCCTGGGAAACAAAGCAGCAGGGCATGTAAGAAGTACTTCCTTGGGAGCCCACTTCGAATGAAGCAGCTGAAGTTTTCACTTGGATTTGCAGCTGCGTGTTTGTGAAGAAAATGAGGGTGGAAAAGCTGGAGAAACACCGAGAGAGAGTTTCCGAGAGGACTGGAGGCTTTTACTTGAGAGAGGGAGAAGTACCTCCTGCTCTGCTGGTGTGCTCAAGGTACACGAACTGCAGGAATATCCAACTCGTATTTCCTCCTGCTGGAAGCAAGTCACAAAGCCCCAACTCCTAATTAGCTGCTCGGACCAAGAGGAGATCATCTCTTTTCCAAGTGCTTAGGTAGAGTAAGAGTGAAATCATAAGATGTGAGGCAGCGCTTCTGCTCTATTGTTGCGGTGCCAAAGCACAGCATCTTAAATAAAGTCAGCAATATTATTTTGTATGTGCTTAGGAGCAAACTGTAATCCCTCATCCAACATTTCCTGAGTCTGTAGAGTTACCCCTGTGTAAACGAGGCCACAACTATATATACGCAGCCATTAACTTACTTGGTTCCAATCAGCGTAACTGCTATCTTTGCTTTGTATACCGAAAGAACAAAAACCAGCAGGAAGCTTCTTTACTGGCAGGTCTGTTTCCAGAAAGACAATTTGCATATATTTTTTACATCTCTGGAGAACAAAGCTCGTAATACCGACAAGACAGAAACTTCCCGAAGTCAAAACCTTCAAAACCACAAATCAGCAGAGGGTGATTTGTGAACCTGTCGGTAAAGTTTATCGGGGCGGTGAGTCACCACACGATAATCCCCCAGGTCACCTGGCGGCTTATCCAACCAGCCCGGCCTTGGCTAAAGAATCAGGGAGACGGCCGGGAGCTGGAAACCAGTGACAGTGGGATTTGGCAACTTCCAGCCCACCCGCGATGCATCACTTACGTAGTATTGAGTATTTTATTTAAATGTGCGTAGGCTCGGGCCGTGAAAGAGAGCGCAGCGATGGCCACCCCGTCATCCCCCGGGCACGCAACAAATTCAACAGCACGAAACACACCTCAGCCCTGCCCCGGGGGTCCTTTTTGTCCCAGGGGGAAGGGGACAGGCCCTTTACCCTGCTGGGACTGCTGCCAACAAGGGACCCAC
>NW_008824032.1:3300160-3333019 GCF_000699105.1 Pygoscelis adeliae | reverse complement strand
CCCCGCGGCGGGGGCAAACGGAGCTGCGCCGAGTCGGGTGGGCGTTGCAGGGCGCCAGGGGCCTCACTGTGGTTTTCTTTCCAACCCAGGAAGATCCTGCCTTGGTTCGCTGGGCCTATGCTAGGACGCAGAACGTCTACCCTACTTTCCGCCCGACACCCAAGACGTCCTTTCTAGGAGCTCTTTTTGCGATAGGCCCTATCCTCTTCTGGGCTGCTGTCTTCAAAGCTGACAGGGTAAGTCAGTTTACAGCACTGAGCATTGTAAAATGTAGATCTGCCTGGAGTCTTAATTGGTGGGATCCTCTTGCACCTAAGAATGATTAATGCCATTAAAGTAAAGAGGAAAGTAAGGCTGATACTGAGCCTACTATCTCAAAGCCTCATAACTGCTTGCAAAGTCCTCTTGTGCTAAGAGCCCTGTATTGTACCCTTGGGTATGGCCAGTCACAGTTTCCCTGATCAGGATATTTTGCTATAATAAAGCTCTCTGTGGCACTGACACTGTAAATTAATTGTAAGAGACTATTATTTTCAGCTGTTGACATGCAGTAACTGCGCTCTCTAAAATAAATAAATAGGGAGCTTATGGATGACATACCTAGCAACATCTCTGTGAATTGCCTGACCGTTTCTCTTATCTCATGAAGCAAATGGGGAGGAGTACTTATGCTGATTAGAGTGCCTGATCTCAGCTGGATTTTTAAGATTTTGGAAGGTTTCTCTTGCTTCTTGTCTGATTCCTGAAATGCGGGCATCAGAATCTGAGCAATGGTAGATCATTCTGAAAATACTCAGCTATATAGGTACATAAGAAAATGCTAAGTGACTGGCAGACAGTGGCTGTTTTTACTAGTGAATTTGTGGCCATTGTAAAACACTTTTATCTCCCTCTTCTGCACAAAAGTAGCATTTTTAGATCAAGTCATAAACAGGGAAGCACAAACATCAATTAAAATTAATAGAATATTTGTAGGGAATGCTGTTTACTAGAATGAATCAAAAATACAGGTTTTAGGAAACACATCAAGCGTGTTGATATAAATGTTATTGAGACTTCAACATCTCTGCAGTATTTTGTCATGCTGGTTTGGTTTTGTACATGAAGCCACCAAGTGGGGCTTAGCCACCACGTGGGGCTTAGCATGTGAGTGCTTGAAAACAAAGTTGTGTGAGTGAAATCTAGACATACTTGCTTGGGAATGTTTAAGCTGAAGTCTTTAATGTAGTCTCCAGGACAGTTTGGTTTCCTTTATTCCAGTTCCCTTACTGATGTTTGGGGATTTTTCTTTGTTTTCTGGTAGTATATAAAGCACAATAACTATTATACTCTTTTCTCTGAGGAATGTTTGTTGTGTGTCTGGGAAAGCAAAAGATAAATTGCTAAGTCTTAAGGAAGTCTTCTGGTTTTATCCAGCAGAAGGAATCTGGGCAGTATCTGCAGTGTCTGTGTACTGTAACAATACCTGTCAGAAAGGTACATGACTGCAGAGTAAGATACAAATGGGCTGAAAGTGAACACAGGCGCATTTAAGCAAGTTATTAAGAAGTCTCTGCATAATTAGATCTCTAAACTGGATTATTCAGCCAGAAGGAGGAGGTAGAAACTAAATGTAGAAACTAACTGACGCAACTAGTTTGGTGAAAAATACATGACAGAAATTGGTCTCTGCTGGCCTGTGAGAGTGGATAGATGTGCAGAGAGGTCAATCTGAGCCCGCCTTCCTAGCTAGAAGGTGAGGCTAAATGCCTTATTCTTTTTTACTTTTTAACCACAACAGCTATTACCAGAGTTTGCGCTTATAGAATCATTAAGGTTGGAAAAGATGCTTAAGATTCATATGTGGTGCTATCTTCCTGTAGTCCATGCTGAGATACTAGAACTGCTGTTCTCTTATCCCAGGCTGATTGAAACTTCTTCTCTAATAGGATAATGATGAATGTTCCCTTTCTTCCACAGGATCGTAAAGAGAAGCTTATCCAAGAAGGTAAATACAAGCGACCATTCAGTTTGTTTTAAGTTCCTGGAATTGCAATGCTGTTCATGGGATAGAAGTAAAATAAGATGTATTGTGTGCTGATGTTTCTCCTTCATAAGAATAAATCTTAATTGATCATTGGTTGTCTTGCATCTTTAACAATTATGGAAAGTGCAAAAATGCAGGATTTTCATATCTAACGCAGATAGATACGAAGAGGATGTCCTGAACTCAACCAGTGTACTCCTTTGGTCTACATGCAGAGGCTCCTTTTAAACTGTGGAAGTTGCTGCTGTCAGAGCAGCACAGGCTGAAGTTTAAAATTAGTAGCAGGCTAAAATGTTAAACAAGCCCAAAGCAGCTTCCTGAAGAACTACTGCTTGCCTACTAGGTATTTCTTCCTGGCGTCGGTTTGACTATGTAGTTTGCCCTAATTGGATAATAGGCAAGTTCTGCAATACATTTTTAATAACTTTAGGAGCCTGCCTGACTGCTCTCAATAAGTTGAGTTAACTTTTTTTCCCCCCTAATAAAATACAAGCCTAAACCATGCATTTGTTTATTGCAATAAGCTCCTGGACAAAATTACCGTACCAGACTTGGAAATAGTGGGCTGAACATTGTCGTGCTATATGTGACTAGCATTTCCACTAATTCTGTGATTCCTGTGAGTGGGAGACAAGAAGTAAAAATACAAGGATTTTTATTTTTGACACAGATTCCCTTACAGTACAGGAGAATTCCATTTCACCCCTGCAAATGGGCCATGATTAAAAAAAAAAAAACAACCGCAAAGTGTAACTGAACCTTGTGCCTGCAAAGATGTCTTCTCTGCTTATTCTTATAGAAACCCAAGTCTCTGCTGCCCAGGCCAACTGGTATGGGGGGCTCTGGAATTGTTACTGCCAAAGTACTGAAATGTGGGTGCAAGGAAAAGATTTTTAATTCAGACTTGAATTTTCATACGGCCTGTAGGTGCCATCGTGATCCAAACAACCCTCATTCTTCAGACATTGTACAGGAACGGTTTCTTCCCAAATGTTGAGGCTGATGCCAAAAACTCGGTCTGATGCAAAAGTTGAAGGATTCCCTCTGCCTGCTGGGAAAGCAGCCTGTGTTTTTGACAGTGAAGTCAGCAAGAGCAGCTCTGCTAAGTACCTTTCTGCATGATTAGGATGCAAGTATGGGCCATTTGCAGTCCCTCTTCATCAGAGTGAGTTGATGAGCTTTTTCACAAAATCACAGAATGGCTGAGGTTGGAAGGGAGCTCTGGAGGTCATCTGATCCAACCCCCTGCTCAAGCAGGGCCACCTTGAGCAGGCTGCCCAGGGCTGTGTCCAGACGGCTTTTGAGTATCTCCAGGGATGGAGACTCCACAACCTCTCTGGGCAACCTGTGCTAGTGCTCAGTTGCTCTCACAGTAAAAATGTGTTTCCTGATTATTTTAAAAAATTTTCTTTTTTTTTTTTTTAAAGAAAGTGTTTCCTGTTGTAGCTCTTCCCTTTCCTGTCTGGGTTGTGAAATGTTCAGGCGGTGGGGACTTGGCATTAGGGCTCTGTGCAGCAGCTGTGCAAAGCCGTGGCCTGCTTTTGCTATGCCGTATGTGCTCTCAACAACCACCTTGCACCTGTCTCTGCAGCTTGTTCTTCTGCTAACTTAACTAGAGCAAACCAGATTATTCTCTCTGCAGAACAGCTTCTAAAAGACTGTCACAAATGATATTACAAGATACGGCTGTGGGTCAGTGCAGAGAGAGACATCAATGCGTAGAGAAAGTGGTCGTTAGGGAAGGAAATAATTGCTTGTCGGAGCATGCTAAATTAACTATCTTCTTGCTGCCACAAACTAATTTGATCTCCCAGGACCAATTTCCTCAGCTAATTGGAACTTGAGTTGCCACACATGTAAATTCTCCCTTGCAGCTGTATTTGATTCAGGCCAGTTGAGCAAATGGTTTGGGATGGGTTGTGGATGAGCACAGCACCTCTAGTCTTTTAGGCCAGCCTCAGATCGATGCTCGTGGCACCTGCCACAGCCCTTTCCTTTGCAGATGAGAGTGTCTGATGCTATGTCCCTGCAGATTTGAATGTGGTGCTTGGGGAAGGGCTGCCCTACTGTTCTCTCTCGTTATTTGCAGAACTCTCCAAGCTGTTTCCTTGCAAGGAACGAATGTGCTGTGCTACTGGAGGTGGGGTGGGTGGTTTGAGGCAGTGGTGCTGGGTGCATAGAGGAAGGAAAGGGGAGTTTCCCTTCAGAAATGTAGGGTGAAGACAGGAGAGTGAGTGTGCCTCATGGAATTTTACCCTTGACTGATGTTACCACCCATGTCTGCTTCAGTGACGAGTCTATAGCAAGAGAAACTCAAGCCTGCAGGTCACTGGATGATAATTTAGGTCCCAAACAGAAAACAAGCTTTTTCCCCTCTGCCTGTGAAACATTTAGACCTCATTTATCCCTGGATCAGTCTGATTAAATCAGCTTTTCTGGCAAATTGATTGTCCTGAATGTCCTTTTCTGAGCTGGCTATTTTAGAGTAAACATCTCCCTGTAGATTTTATAATGTAATACTTTGCTCAAAGCTGATGCTTTTTTTTCCCCAAGGATCTGGTGCAGATCCAAAACCGATGATGGATGTAACTGACTAAAGTTAGGTGTTGCAGCTCTACATTTCCTTCTCTTTTGGAAAATTGAGGATTGCTTCTCTTGGGAAATAAGAAACATAGATCCTGATGGCACCAAGCTTAGTAACTGTTTCACGTAGGTATGTGCTAAAGCACAGGCCTGAGGTTTTGGGTGCCTGGGCTGTGCTCCTGGTTCCCAGCCTACTTGGGTCTTCGCTTTCTGCCTCCGCCCTGTGGAACTCACCACCTGGGGGGTGAGGCTTGCATACTCCAGTGAATTTTTGAGGTCCTCCACGATGTTGTCTGCACTTCCAGGTACCTTCCCAGAAACAAATGCCTGGACTGGCCAGACAAGCCCTTTCGCATTCGCTATGCTGCAAAGTAGCACTTAACTGGGGAGAGAATTTGTCAAGTGCTGACAAACAAGTTGATGTTGAAGGATGGCCAGAGCGTGGGGTTGGAAAGGAAACTTTCCCTCACTTAGCAGTGAAGCGCTTTGGATTCTCCAACCTTTTCTAATTTGCGGTCTACTTTTCTGACAGTCAAGTCTTTCCTTGGCAGCTCTCCACAGAGCAGCAGGTTGACATGGCCTGCTCTCATAGGAGACTTAGGTCTGCTAGAGCCTTCAGCTCTGTTTGGAAAGCTCTACCCCTGCAGGCAGCATAAAATGCTTTACTGATCCCTAGTTTCTCCCTGTGAAAGACGCACCAGGTCGTGTTTTCAGGAGGCCCTGTGAACAGGGGCTTGCTGTTACCTTGTGTCCGCACAAGGTACAGCATTCACACCAACTACACATAGTGAGAGCCACGCTAGTACTTCAGCTTCAGCGTGTCACCAGGAAAGCTTTAATTGGATACTTGAAAGTTAAGAATAATGGTGGGTTTTTAGTGCATTTCCCAAGTTACATAGGGATGATAATTTTCGTGGCTCAGTGGCTGCTGGAAATGCCGTTCTGTGCTGGAGCGCTCTGCATTGCCCCAGTCGACTGTGCCACCACATGTAGGTATGCTGGATTTCCCTGTCTTCACTCACGTATTGCAAGCAACAAATACTTCTCTTTACTTGCGCTTAGGGTTGAAATGGCTCTTCAGAGGTTCCCAGCACTTGTAGTAGTTTTTATCTAGGCGGTTGGAGGTCTGGAGACCCCATTTGGTGACAGCCAGACTGAGGGACGATTCGAACATGAAGGCCTGTTGGGAAAAGGGAAGGTAGGTTAGGGCAAGAGAGCAAGAGTTTGCATCCAGGCAAGGTGGCTCTGCTCTACCACAAGCATGGTCCAGCCCTGCCAACTTCTGCCTCCAGCCCGATCAACCCGAGGGAGAAAGCTCTTCAGAGCTGGCATTGCAATGCCGGTATTAACCAGGTCTCAGGAGTGACTTTGGATTCCCTGCATACACAGGGAGGCCAGGTTGTTCCAAAAGCTCTAGTTCAAGTTCTGTTGATGATCATCATTAGATTTCAGGGGGTGGAGGAAGGAGGACAGTCAGGGGTTTCGTTTCTTTGTCCATAGGCTAAGACAAAAATTAAACTAATCAGCATGAAAATTCCCAGCTTCCTGCTCAGGCAACAATTTATGTGGGCAGATGATCAAAGCTGCCTGGCATCATGTATCTCCGGGGGAGCTCCTGGGAGTTGAATGGTGCTGATCGGTAACGGAGGTGACTGCTGCAGCCGTTTGGTCCAACTTGCCAGCAAGAAGCGAGGCTGTACTGAGACTGGCACAGCCGCGGTACGCCATGCTGTATTCAAAACCTTACTGGCTCCCTTGGCTCCTTACCATGGTCCCTTCTGCAACCCTCTCAGGCTCCAGCTTGGCTTTGCTCGCCTTCTCAAAACAGTCAGCATCTGGCCCGTGAGGAGTCATCATGCTGTGCAAGCTGGCCCCTCCAGGCTGGAAGCCTTCCTCCTTTGCTTCGTAGTGGCCTTTGATGAGCCCCATGAACTCACTCATGCAGTTCCCTGCAGAAGGCGTAGAGAAGAGGTTGCAACGCAGTGTGATTGGGAGGCATCACAGCTGGGCTGTGAGCTCCTTGAAACCCACGAGCTAAGCTGGGCCAGGCAGCGGGTGGAGTGGGGGTTCCTAAGCAGGGCATCACAAGAGAGGTCATCAGGGAACCTATAGATGATACTTGTAAAGCTATACAGGTTTTATTCTGCTCTTAATTATCTGGATTCAGAAACTGAGAGCTCCCTAATGAAGGTGCATTGATGCTGGTAGACCTGTGCTTTTCCTACCACCTCGAGCTGTGTAAGTACTACACCTGCGTACGGACTGCATGGTGTAACCTGATATTTACAGACTCGGGTGAGAGATCTTAAAGCGCTGGAAAGAAAGTTCAGTATAATCATCCCTGTGTTACGGGCACTGAGGCAAAAATGCCTGGTCAGTAGTCTGGTGAGAGAGCCCGGTCTGCTGTCCCAGGTTATAAGTTTGAAATCATTTTGTTCGATATTCTTCTACCACCTCCAGTCTAGCCAGGCGCTTCAGTACCTTATGTTTTTGATTCATGCATTATTTACTTATTTCTCGAGAGCCATTGTATGCCCAAAGACAAGGGGCCAAATTTGTCTTTCCCCAAGGAAGAACACTTTTAAGTAGACCCTCTGAAACCAATGGAGTAATACACCACTAACTGAGGTAAGGATGGCTATATCTAATCATTCAGTGCTTACTGAGTTATGCTCCCTGTAAGGGAAGTACTTTAACAACTGCCACCCCAAGCTCTCAGCTTTAGTAGACCTGATGTGACTAAACAATATGGCAACATTCTGCTTAGCGGTCAGTTTTTGCAAAACCAGGACACGCTTCTGTAGCTACGTTATACATAGCCCTTTTTAACCTCTAGTTCGGTCTTCGTTAAGTAAAATCCAGGATCTGAAATGTTTAGTAACAAAACTAATTTAGCTCAAAGCAGAGTTGGCCTATATATGTATGCAAACATTTATTAATTTTCATCCCAAGTTGTCAGTATTTCATGCAAGATCGGGTTGTTACGGGCTTTTCATTGAACTTGCTCATGTACTGTGCTTGGCACACTCAGACTGCTGTACAGACCCTGAGAGCTGGATTGCCAACGCATCTGCAACAGGACTCATATTATTGCTTAGGAGGAATGCGCTGGCGAGTAGGAAACCAGGCTAGGACTTAAGAGACGAGCTGAGTGCAGTTTCTTATTCGTTCACAGATTTCCTGCGTCACCCCAAGAACTTCGGCGCACCTCCATTCCCTATCAGTAAAATAGCATTGTCCTCTACAAGCAGGATGCTGTGAAGTTAAAATCCTTTAGTGGCCATTAGATACTAGGTCTCACCATAATGAGAATCACACAAGTACTCTCCCAGGCACAGACGCAATACATGGTATAAAAGCTGTATCAGACACATTTTCCAACCTGTGGTCCAAAGACCCTAGGAGTAATTCACAGCCTCCAGGGATGTAGAACGGTGACCAAGAGAAGTCAGTATTTATGAGCTGCACAGTCACCTTTGTAAGTGAAATTGTTACGGTGTCTAGGGGGAAATTTTTGGACCACCATTGCTATATTTATACTTGGGGCAAAGTTAAGGCAAGACGAAAACCGTGACTCTGAGTGCACCAAAGTTCTCTGAACACAGGCTTTCCACTGCACCTGAGAAGAGGAGGCAACAGGGGATTTCTGGCAAACAAAATAGGCCTCTTGTAAAATACTCGGAGAGAGGAGAGTTCAGCAGCACTGAACTTGTGCTACTCCTACCCCAGATTTGCTCTGTCCTGTTGCACCTCTCTAATGGTACAAGATTCTCATCACCACACTAATTTCAGAGGGAACTAGCATGCAGTGTCTTGATAATTGACCATTGCGATGTCTGCCTTACCCACTCAAGCTCTGCCCCTCCATGGCTGGGCTAGAGTAGACAACCAACCTGCTCATCATGAATTTAGTGCTCAAGCCTATGGCCGAGGTACTGTGATCAAGTGAGTAGCTGTGGTAGCTGTCTGCATGGGTACTCTCATCTCACAACACAGTCAAGAGAATGAGAGTTATTATTTCAGCCATCTTTTACCACAGACTAAGCAAGGTTGAAAAAGTTCATGTTGTTCAACACAACGTGTCTGTGGAAAGTTAGCACAGCTCTGCTGATGCACAGCAACTTCATCGTGGTAAACCGGCTGTGTGTCTCACCTTTTAGGGTCTAATAAAAGAGGTAACTGTGACCTGGCACTATCCCAGCTGGTCAGGAGACATGTTTCCATGTCACACTCGTTATTGGGAATGAAAGCAGAATGGTAGGGCAGGACTTTGCCTGTGGGATTTACTCGGACGGCAGCACAGCTACCTACTGTGATTGCAAGCGACACTAATTCTGCCAGCCCCCAAGACGCTTGGAAATATGTCTAAGTAGCAGGAGGAGCTGGCTATTAAACTGTGGTTAGCAAGTGTGCAGAAAGCCTCTCAGCACTTCAAAGTGACCATAGTGTGACCTTGATAGTTTCGGAGATGGTGGGGCCTTTTAGCTGTCGACAGAAGGGCTGCAGCATGAGCAAGCTTTCCCCCTCAGTCTCATAGAGCAGGTTGCCTCATCCCTACCCTGGAAGGGCAATCCCATGTGGGCAACTGGATTTCTAGCACCCGTTCAATGCAACACGTGGCCATGCTCTGCCAAGATGAAACCAAAAAACTGCCAAAAAGAAACCGGCTCTGGTGATGGCAACCAAATCCCCCAAAAATCAAGCAGCTGCCTGAGAAGGAGCCCATTTCCTGATCTCTGGCTTCTTAAATGCCAGAGGTACCTCCATCACTGTGCGGGTGATGAAGGAGGGCTCAGGAGAGCCAATTCAATCCTTTGCTGTAACTTTGATCTCACCGTGCGAGTGGCCTTGGGCAGCTCTACGTCCCTCTGCTTCTCGCCACCTGTGATGTCGTATTTTCCTTTCTCCTGTTCTTTATCTATGTACTCTAATGAGATATTAAGCTATTCATGGCTGGGTGGCAGGACAATTTCTGATGCATTTGTGAAATGCCAAGTTCAATATGCACCTGGTCTCAGTGGGAGCCCCTTGAGTACAGACACATCCATCTATGCAGACACCACCAGTCCATCACCTCTGAGTTTTCCTGAGATGCTCTACATAGGAACATCTTTGGGTTTGTTCATTTTCCAGGGGGGACTGGCTGACTCCAAGAAGCTGACTCTAACTGTGCCAAGGGCAACAAATCAGACTGCTTCTTCCCTGTGTGTGCTCTCAAATAAATGGAGGCTTGTTTTTTCCCTGCAGTCCTGTACTCAAGCACAACCAACAAAAAGCAGACATACGGTGGTAGTATGGTGGACGGAAGGTGTTGTTAGCTACCCCCCATCGTGGGGGGAATATGACAAAGTCAGCGAGTGCCACTCCAGGACGGGTCGACTTGGCTGTCAGGACAGTGAAGATAGAAGGATCCTGAAAAAAGCAAAGCAAAAAGCATGAAACAGAGCAGGGCTCAGAGCTATCTGCTCAGGTCATCCAGCCGGTAAACCTGACTGATACAGCCCTGCCCTTGCCAAAACACTTTTACCACCTGCACCTGCTGGTGCGGGTGAGATTTGTGACCCTGTGTGACAGCACCCAGCATCTCGATCCCGTGCTGAACGTGGGAGACAAAAGCGATGGGACTGGACGGTTCTTCCTTTAGGCAGCCTTGGAGAGCCTTCCCTGCCTCAGCAATGATGCCCTTGGAGCCAGCAGCACAGATGCAGGGGAGGGGCAGCCCTGCAAGACGGGGTACTGTAATTCCAGGAGCAGTCTCCAGCACTCCTCCTACCATGAAACTGTACCTCCTCCTCAGCCGGTTACAGAGGACAGGAACATCCCACTGGAGGCATCTAGCCTCACAGCCCTGTTAGTTTACAAACAGGGAGAACAAAGTGCAGAGGAATTGTGGCTTGCTTCAAGGATTTTTGAAGCCTCTAGTCCAGTAAAGTGATTTTCTGGGCTTTGATCCCAAAACCATCCTTCTCTTGGCAGGTTTTTCTAGAGTTTAAACAATACTTTCTGTTGGCTGTCTCACTAGAAATGCTCCAGTCTCTTTGCACACCCACTTGCAGAAGCAGTGCCAAGAGATGGCATCACTGCGGGCACCTCTACCACTGGGCTGGTTTCCTTTTTAGAAGAGCTGCTCACATTAGTTTTGGCTTTAGTTACTTTCCATAAGCTCTAGAAATTATTGCAACGAAAGCTGCCAGCTCTTCGAACGAATTTCAGTGCTGGGCTCAGAGGAACCAGGGGAAGGAGTCTGTGGAATTGCAAGAAATAAATCAAGGCAAGAATTTGAAGCAAAAGTCTTTTTGCTGAGTTGCACGGTGTGTGTTGGCTTCAGTATTCAGCTCTCCTCCAGGGTGCAGAAATTCTATGCTAAGCTGCATAAAGCTGTTTAAGAAGCTGATCAATCTCCAGTTATGTCTTTGTACCATACCACAAAGGAGGTTGTCTTTCTTTATAAGAGCTTGGTTTGGGCCCAGGGAAAGCAGCGCAAGGGATTTCACACTGTTTCTTAGAGCACAACATATTTTTTAACAGGCGCTGAGCCCCTGGAGCTCAGGGTGAGTTTGGATGGTATGGTATCCACACAGCATTGCTCTGCCTTGCCCAGCTCCAGAACTTACCGCGTGGTCAAAAGCAACGGAATTAATGACCATGAATTTTTCCAGATGGTATTTGTACGGCGTGTAGTTCCCGTGCCAGGCTACAACATTGAAGGGGGAGAAATCCTAGCAAAGCAGAGAGAGAGAAGGTTACCATACACAGCCTTCCAACTTGCTGCACGTATGCAGGGCACCGCTCTCTCCCAGATTAAAAATGGGTTTAGTGCTGGTGAGAGGTACACCGGCAGCCTGGAGCACGATGCCCTTTAGGCACAGCCCGACATTGCGAGGACGTGGTTTTCCTCAGCATTTCCACTTGGTGAGCCTCTGCCCTCCCTCTGGGGTGTGGTCTCTAAGGGCTTTCGAGCGCCCAGGCAGTGCTTGAACAAGGCCAGCTGCAACACTGGCTCTCTGGTGAGGAAACCCTGGCTTTTCACAGCAGCCCCAGCTCCTCTTTTCTACTCTGTCACTATAAACGTATGGAAACAGTGAGGCAAATACCATCGTTGAGTCTTAGGGCAACCGAGTCTTCACAAACACTTTTTTCCAGACCGAGGAGCCTCAACTGGGAAGATGAGTGACCCAACAAGGCAAGAGCTCAGTCCTGCTCCACTTAACCCAGCAGGACCTCCCGAGACTATGTGCACGCTACTGAGTTGCACATCCCAGGCCACGTACTGGCAGCCGCTGCGCTTCAGTGTTACCTGTTCTCCCGGGGGCATCCTCACCTGCTGGGCTGCAAACAGCTTGCCCTGGTACTTGCTGATCACCGTGTAGCCCCCCGGCACTTGGCGGTCCTCGTACCACGCGACGGGCACCAAGAAGTCTCGCGGGTTGGCCAGGCCATTGGCTCCTGTGAAAGAAAAAGAGATGCCAGAGCTCTTTGGGCAACCTGCAAGCGAAGTGAGAGGCTGGCACAATTTCCTGGCTTCGTGGGTGCCCTTCTGCCTTTGAATGACCTTACTGCTTCTTGGCCCACCACGAAACCTGAAATAGTCATGTACTTCTTGTGCTCCTATGAGTAGGTAATTGTAATACATCCTAGCATTTAAGTCATTTAAGTCATTTAAGACAGGTCTCCCCTAGTTCCCTCTTGAACAAGATTGGTACCTCATCCTCAATTAAAAGCATGTAACAAGTAGGAATTAAGCAAAAAACGGAGGGTGAATTGCTCTCTGTTCCTGGACATCCTGCCGGTTGGACGCTTAGCCGTGCAGAAGTTACAAGGCATGTCATGAGGGGGCCAAATACATTTCTGAACGCTTGCAAAAAGAGTAATAAAATAAGGGCTAGTGATACCTACAGACTCTGGGCATACTGAGGGGTTGGTTAGTGTGAGGAGTGCATTTTCAAAGTGCAAAGCACCATACGGGTGCTGAAGTATTATTCTTCTTCTCATTAGTATTATTGTTACAAAGTGGTTTTGAATTTCTTGGATAAAAATGCAGACATTACTACCTGCTGCTAAGGTTTAACAGTCAGTGCTTTTCTCCAGCTGTCATTTTTCAAGTGAAAAGTGAAGTTAGAATGAAGTAAGACTGAAATACAAAGGATCTTGGTCTCTGAGGGGAAGGCGGGTAGGTGGTGAGAAGAGGAGCTCATAATTACCACCTCCTGAAAAGGTTTACAGGCAAGTGCACTCATGTTCTTTTCTCCAGAAAGTAAACCTTATAATAGATTCCTGCCTTCTGGAGACCCAACCCCCCCCCTCCCCAACCCCAGTCCAACAGTGTCTGAAAAACTAGCTAATGGGAAAACTTGTTACAAACAGGCTGGGGCAATAATATCAATAACCAGGTGGAGCAGGCAAGAGCGCAAGAAATGGGTGAAGGCAGGTAACCTCAGCTGGCTGAAAGGAAAGCTCCTGAAAAATCACTGTAGGCTCGATGCGGAAAGAGATGTGCCCAGCATGTCACATGGGAGAGATGCTCGAGCAGGGTCCCATTAAATGGCTGCAAATTGGGTCAGTTCCCTACTGCAGGAACAACCAGCTGCAGTTTCGTTATGGCCATGAGATGTTTGCAAAGGCCCTCTGAATGCAGATGGGCCACGCCAAGCTTGTTACTGATTGGTAATACCTAGTCAGTTTACTTCAAGCATGGCCAGTCTTTTAGAACTCACAGAGAGCTATAAAACAAGCCCAGTCCAGTGTGGAGAAAAAAACCCAACCCAACCTAAAATGAAAAACAACCAACCCCAAAACACCAGTCTGAAAGTGGAGAACTATTGGTACCGGTTTTGTTGTTATTTTAGCTGTTACAAGGGAAGTTTCACCTGTTTCTCTGAGACGATCTTAGTAGCAGTAACCAGGAGGTGTTTTTCTCAGCAAGGAAAGTTTGCAGGCGAGTACTCCAGGGATAAGGAAGATGAAATAACCTGAGCTGAGCACCTCCGGAAAGCTGGCTGGGAAATCACAGCAGGGACGGCGGGGCTTCAGGTGCCGTGCACCCTCGCAATATCTTTGTCACGGCAGCAAGAGGTTCAGCCTTTGCGATCTGTGACATTGCACAGACCAGGAGGCAGCTGGCAGAGAGGATCTATGAGAGAGCTAGACCTGTGCTCAGTGAAGGCAGATCCACCTTGGCAGCACAACACAGGGATGCGAATGTGTTGCTGATTCTAGTCCTGTGCTGCTCATTTTATTGATTTCAAATTCTCCAAGAAGAACAGCTTCTGACACTAAGGCACTCTAGGCTCTAGAGCTCTAAGGTGCCTCTGTTCACAAAGGTGGGGGAAAAAACACTTGATTAAATCTAAAATGGGGCTTCAAGAATATCTGTTGCCTCTGAAATCTGCCTTTCCTTTTACTGGGTAAATTATCTCCTATTACTCCAGTTTATGCCATGTCCGTAAGTAAGGGGCATCAGTGATGATGGCCTTTTGAGTTTGTTTTGGTAGGAACAGATTCAGAGCCAGCAGATGGGGACTCCCAGATCAGAAGGGAAGAGAGAAAGGGGAAAAAGGGGAGAGAAATGGTCCCTTCAGTCCCAGGGGAATCTTGGGACAACTGGGGTGTCACATTTTTGGGGGGGGATGCTTGCTCTGCTGGGGAGTAACTGTGCCGGGATGGAAAGCATTTTTGGGAAGGAGTGTGTGCACGGGAGGATTTATTATGTGGGAGATAAAAGGATGGATCGGGGCTTGTAATTCCTGGCTGTCTCTATGAAATTCACTGTAGGTCTGATGGGAGATTGTTACCAATGGGTCCCAGGTCAGGCAGCTCGAAGTGTGCCCCGTACACCTCCAGGATGTAGCCTCTGGTCTCTCCAAACACCTCCACACTGAAACGCATTCCTTGCTGGAAAATAAAGGAAGATACTAGGATCCTCCCAGGACTTTCCTGACAAACCATGAACAGCTGAATGCAGGAGCTGGCTTGCTCCAACGTCAGGCTCTGAGCCACAGGCAAGGTGCAGTCAGCCCTTACCTGGATGACACAGATTTCATTGGGCTCCACTAGCATCTTCCCAAACTCGGTTGTGATGAACAGTTTCCCTTGCTGGGGCACTGTGGAAACACAATGCAGGCAGAGGAGCTGAAGCGATGTGGTGAATGCCTTCCTCTCTGTCCACCAAGAACACCCGGGCTCCAAGGAAGAGCAAGGGGGCCTTGCTGACCCTGCTTCACAGCGGGACCGGGCTCCCTCTCCCATGCAGAGCCTTGCAGCAGAGATGCCTGCACTGGAGGGAGAGCTTCCAGACCAGCCCCATTGCCCCCACATCACAGCAGGTGCCTGCGTGAGGTTAAGCCGTCCATCACCTCGCATTCCCTTGACGTAGGGTTTGTGTCACAGACGCTAAGTCCAGATAAATGGGTCTTGATATACTCAGGGCCATACCTGTCTTTATCATGATCTTCATGTAAAATGGTGCACGTACCCATCCTTGTCATGACCCCGGCAGTGTGAGATGTCTGAGAATAGCTAATTCTCCCTGCTTCCTAAGGGTAGAAGTAATGCTATACTAACATCTGCATTGTTTTCCCGGACTGTCCTGGCACAGGAGAGCTCACATTTTGACTTGAAAAACTAGCAGATTTACAAACCCTGTCCTAGCACTTTTACTTCACAGTAGTGAGGGAGGTGAGTCAGAACATTTTTATAGCTATTTTATAGGAGAATTGTTTCTGTTGGTGACCCCAACGCATTTCTGTCCCTCCGTCAAGAAAGATACAAGCAAATGTCAGGCTTCTGATACCACTCAGAATATTTTTCGGCATGTGCGCACTTTATGTGCCAACCTCAACACTCATCATGGCAGTCTGGTTGCTTGACGCTGGCAGAGCACGGGAGCTAAGCTGCAATGCCAAATACTCTTGGACTGGAGAAACGAAGGCGTCTAGCTGTAAACTGTTCAGAAATCCTGAGGCGTATGTTTTCCAGAAAACCTCCACCTGTGGTGTGCCTAATACCGGTCTGGGGAGTGCTGGGAAACGTTCCCTGAGCACCACGCTAAGGAAGTTGGGTCACTGCTCAAAACCAAAGTTGAGGTCTGGCACAGATGTGCAACCCGCCCAGCAGCCCAGGTGGTGCCAGACCACCAAATCTGGATGGCACGAGGGTGAAGCCAACCCTCCCCTCCAAGTCTTGGCTGTAGGGCCCAGGCTCTGGAGGAACAAGAGGCAGGCAGGTGGCAAGCCAGGTAGACCCTCATGGGGGAAAGGAAAAGCCGAAGCATCAACTCACCAATTAGGAAGTCTCCATCCGAATTATAAAGGCATCTAAAGAAAAAGGAGAACAGGAAGGTCAAAGTGCTGCAAAGCCCCAGGCACACACCACGACCACAGCTGGGAGTTTTGAGCTGGGAGATTGGCGTGGCAGAGATCTCCCCTTTGGCACCAGAAATGCTATTTCCAGGTCAGTGAATGCAATATACGGGCTGGTGCAGAGGAGGCAGGAAGGTTTAATGTGCATGGTCTGGAAGCAGGATCTCCTCCGACCTCTGCCAGGTCCCTGCCTTTGTGGCCATGGGTGCATCAGGTGTTGTAAACTGGGGAGCAGGGCTGACTTCCCCCATGAGCCGCTGCAGAGGGTATCAATGCCCATCAGAGGTCGCATGTGTGTTGACCTCTGAGGAGCAGCTCCGGTCCCTGGGACGAGAGCATCTGGATCCAACACATCCCCTCTTGCTGCATCCTCATGTCCAGCTCCCTCCTTCTCTTGGTGGCTCCCCACCCACTCCCCCCGTGCTTGGCCATGGAGCACAACCTGCTTCACAAACACCTGCCATGGACACCGTGAACACCTTCGCCTGTGCATACAGGAACACAGGGACACAGAGACAGCGACGCTGGGAACGGCTGGACTCAGGCACAGCGGTGACAGACGTACACGTGCAGGCAGCCAGCCTGGGGCAGCCCAAGCCTCTGGCGTAGCAGCCACTGACCTGTCGAGCATGGAGGTGTTGCAGACAAAAATATGGACGGCGATGCCATTGCGTCCTCTGGGCTCACCAGCGCCGCACAAGGTGTGCAGTCCCTACAGGCAAACCCAAAGCATCAGGAGTGAGCAGCAGGCAGCGGGGCAGGGGCCAGCCCCTTCTCCTCCCCTCAACCCACCCCCTTGCGGGGGCTCACCCCCTCTCCCCGCTTCCCATTACCAGCCTTTCCATGTGTGGCCTTTTGCCAAACGTGTTGGCTTTTCTTTACTATAGTAAGGATTTCTTAAAAATCCATGTAAGCTGGTGTTTCCCAGCCCAGGGACTGGGGAGAGCTGAGGGTTGGGGCTTTTTTTTTTGATGAGTTCCTTGAAAGGCAATGAAGAAAATCAAGTCCACTCTCAGTTGGTCGAAATCTGGGATCCTCTCCCCTCCCAAGGATGCTCCGCAAGCCCAGCGGTGTCAAAACTGCTGCTGTTAGCCCAATGCTGAGCATCCCGTGTGCCCCGCTACCCCCCGAGGGGGAGCAGAGATGGAGGATGCCCGGATGCCCTGGCCCCCCGACTTACGCTCACGAAGTCCAGCTTATTCTGAGGGGCTTTCGGGATCTCGAAAGGTTTCCATCGCAGCTAGATTGCAGCAAACAAAAAGCAAGAAAGCAATGCCAGTCGTTACAACGAAAACGGTGGCAATTCGAAAGAAAGCAGACCCCCGTCCCCCCCTGCTTCCCTGCCCTCTGCTAGCTGAGGTAGTTTTCTCTTTCCTCTTTGCCTTGCTTAATTTGGTTTCCAAGTTTCTTTTGATTTATGGAGATTTTTATTTGGTTTTAATCATAATTTTGTAAAATAATTGGCAGGCCTGTGTAGTGCCAAGGTTAAAAAAAAAGCCTGTTTAAAAGCTGTCTTTTCCTCTATTACTAACAACTCTGTTGAGAGCAAAGACATTCAGATGAGCCGGCTTTCCACAGCCAAATTGTCACGGTCCTGTGCTCCACTCCGCGCTGGATGATTCACTCCCTCCATGGCCCGAGCATAACACTCCTGTTTGCTCCACCTCATTTTCCCCACATCCGAAGCGGAAATATTTCTACCTGCGTGAGTGGGAGCTGCGAGCAGCACTAATTACTTCTTGCAAAGCCTGTCGAGATCCTCAGGCAGAAGGGCCCAGAGGAGTTCGAAGTATTTATTACTGCTAATATCATATTAAGGGTCTTTGCAGTTCTTGGGAGTGAGGTGCTGCGGCTGAGAGCCCCTCAGCGGGGGGGGTTCAGTGCAGACCAACCCAAACACCCAAAATTAGGAGGATGTTGACGTGGCCAGCTGCCAGATATATCCCTTGCATCGATACACTTGACCCCAGATGGAAGTGCCTGTGACTCTGGGCATCCACAAGAACATTTTCTTGCTTTTATCTACCTGACCTGGCGGTTCTTGACATGTTTTTAGTCTGGTGCCCTGAGAAAACAAAGTTTATGGGACTCCGTGTCTGTGCCTGCCGCTCCCAAAAATTTTGAACTATGTGAAATTTCAGCTAAATTTGAAAGGGATACAAAGATATTAAATTGCCCCAAGCCTCACGGAAGTTTTCCAAACCCAAATCAAAATGTGGGTGCCCAGGCAACTTGTCAGGCTCTCCTGGAGAGCCGGCCTCAGGAGGAAACAGGCACCTGCACCCAGCGAGTGCATCTGCCAGTGAAGGTGAGCGAAGCAGGGGCTCATTGCTATTTTATCAGCTGCACCCCAGGCCTGGCCCCGCAGCTTGGCCCTCTCCACTCTGCTCTCCGAAGCCACCGGCTTCCCAAGGGTGTGCCACCGCCACAGCCTCGCAGCGGCCCTGGGTCGCCTGGGTTGGATCCATCCCTCGTCCCTTCCTCCCCCCATCCCGTTTGCTGCCGGGCAGAGGCACGTTTCCCTCCCCGGGAGACCTGGGAAGCTCCGTGCCGGGAGACCTGGGAAGCTCCGTGCCGGTGCCTGCTCAGGGTCACACTGCTGGGGTGCTGGGCGGAGGGGAAGAGGCTGCCGGAGAAGCTGTGTATTCTGGATGGAGACACCAAACACACCCACCAGCAGATCAGATGTGACCCTTGCAAGGTATCGACACCTCACAGATGAGCTGGTGAGATAATGCTGAACCTCAGGTTTTGCTTTCGGACTTCTTTAAAGCATGTTTTCCTTTGGTTTCCAAGACAGCCTTCCAGACGTGAACCAGAGCCAATGCAAAGCATGTTCAGAAGGTGCTCCAGAGCCTGCTGCCACCCCCAGCAGTGGGACCTTCCCCAGCTCCCGTTCATTTCGTGGCAGCTGTGAAGGCCAGCGGTGGCATCTCAACGTGAACTGTTCCTCTAATGATTTTTTTTAACCCTTCAGGGTAGGGAATTGGGACCCAGCTGACAAAAACCATTGGGAAATACTGACAGAAAGGACAGACGGAGGGACAAAGAAAGAAGACCCTGAAGACCGGGGGGAGAGAGAGAGGGAGGGATAACAGGCATAAGAAGATAAATAAATCTCAGGTATAAAGATGGTCTAAAGGGAAGCAATTTTTCTCACTGAGGAAAATGGAAGATGACAGTAAATCTACAGATGAAGTAATAAGTATAGCGCAGTTCCTGCATAACAGCTTCATTTTCACTTTTGTCCCTGAGGACACCTCCACAGTTGTCATTCCTGTGGGACAAGGAGAGCAGGAAATCGGTTTGTCATCCAGCCCATTGGTCACAACTGAAAATGGTGTCTGGCCCCTCTCCTCCGAAACGCTGGCAAACTGCAAAGCCACTGCCCGGCTCTGCACGCCATTCATCCGGCCCGTCTCTGCTGCATTTGGGTTTCACCGATGCAAGAAAAGAATGAGCTCCCTGAGCCAGAAGAGCAGTCCAAGATAGCCAGTGGCAGCCAGCACCAGGTGCTTAAAATGGGGAAGCTTTTAGTGTTTCCCTGCTGTATGATCTGTGAGCCTCCTGAGTTATGGCACCTCTGTGCTTACTATTACTTTATAGGTTTTCTCTCTCCAAGGTTTGTCCAATCACTTTTTGAACCCACCTGGATCCTCTGGCGAGAAGTTTCACAGTTTATGCATTTATTTTGTTTTAACGTGACGTTCATTATTGGTATTCATTTTCTCCCCATCTCTCAATCATATCTTCCCTTGGTCATCTCTCTTCCAGGCTGGAGAGCTTTCTTCTGTTTCAGCATTTCTTGCACGGATGTCACGCCATATTTTTTCATCACCTTTGTCCCCTTTTCTGTTTTGTCCCCGGTGCCCTTTATAATTCTGCCATTGTCTTTGGGCAACGTTAAAGGATATTTTTTCCCATTGACTTCAATGATCTTTGCATAAGGCGGCTCCATATGGCCATCCTTTTAGATGGATGACAACCGGGAAAGCTCCTTAAGTGGGCTGGGTGAAACACAAAGCACTGCATGGAAGCGTCAGTCTTGTCCAACAAACTGAACCTGGTCTCTGGCTCTGCTTCAGAGAGGATGAGAAGGAAAGCAGGAAGACGGCTCCCACTTGCTGCTAGGAAATAACCCCTCTGGGCTTGATGATTGCCATTGAAAGCGGTGAGAGGGAGAGTGGGCAGGAGCTTTGTTGCTGTTCCCGTAGGTAAAAGATGTACTACATGTAAATGGCTTGAGATGCTTGAGAGCCAGGCATCTTGGAATTACTGTAATCATAAATAACCGTAGTGGTAGATGCAGGCTGCGAAAGGGCATCAGGGATGGATGAGGTTGTAACAGAAGTCATGGGAGCTTCATTTGGGAAGGAGCACCAAAGGGACCTAAATACGAGCCTGTCACCGCTCCTTGGTCAGTGGCTGGAAAACATATTCCAGCAGAGCTGGGAAAGTATTTAGACAAATGGCGAGGCTGCCGGGAGGCTGGAGATTAGCTAATGATGATGTATTAAAGGGCAAAACCCGAGAGGAGTAAAAACCGATCACCACGAGGTGATGTTGAGAGGAGAATGGCAGGAGGAGAGAGTCAGATTAGCAAAGCCAAATGTTCTGGGGCTGGCAGGGAAGAAATCATGATTAAAGATGATGGCAAGGCCGTAACAGAGGAAGACAAATGCTGTGTCTCTGCGTGACTCTCCAGAATGAAGTTTGATTTCCCATAAGGGCTGCAGAGAAACGGGCTGGCACCCAGCAGCCTGTCCGAAAGCACAGGGAAGGAGGGGATGGATGACAGAGACACGCTGCTTGCTCTGCCTGACAGGCTGGGGCATGAGCCTTTGATGGGGGAAGAGAGAGCGGCCTGAGAGGTGGTCAACAGGAACCCCCAAGGGAGGTGCTAGATAGCACAGACCAAACCCTGTGATGCTGCGGCTGTGCTGGGAAGCAGCACAAGCATCCATCGAGGTGGGAAGCAACAAGCATCACATCGAGGGCTGTCCTTCCTTGGATGGCCCGTAGGTGAGGAACAACGGGTGGCAGTCAGGACCCAACTCCTGTGTCGGCCAGACCCCCAGCTCCCTGCGGCTCTCCACAGACCTCTTGCAGCTCAGTGCCTTTGCACCCTTGGTTAGCTTAATGTTTGACTGTCCTCCTGGCAAGACCAGGGCTCTTTCCAGCATGGTTACCTGGTTGGGGTCAGGCTCAACTTCATCCCAGTTGTGTGTCAAGTGGCCCTCCTCGAGAGGTTTGAAGGGTTTGTGGCAGACTGAAGGTAGGATCCGATACAGCCAGCTACAAAGAAGGAAAAGACCTGGATTAGCCTGGGGAAGAGGTTAAACCCTCTGGGTGGTTGTCAGCTGATTGAACTCTTAAAGGCATGAATAACATTTACGTTGGTGGCAACTGGACCAAAAGGTGTATTAAATATCAAACACCAGCTCACAGCCAGAGACTTCCAGAGAGATGGCTTTTTATTGTAGGCTCTAAATACAAATATATGCTGTTCTATGTAGGTAAATGTTTACATGTTTGTTTACATATAATTACATATGTTTACATTCACACACACATATATAGATGTATATAAAAAATAAAAATACAGCTTTATCTGTAGCTGAAATACAGCAATGTCTGAGGTGGAAAAAAAGCCTATTTAAACACAACTGCAAAGCAGCTCAGACAAGACAGGGACAAGCACAGTATCTAACTGAAAGTGCAGAGGAGCTTTCAGGAGACAGAAGGTCACAGCCAGTATCTGAATTTGGACGGATTACTGAACGTAGGTAGCATCCTATGCCTGGCTGGCCATGCCCAGAGGACCACCAGCGAGCCCATGCAGCGAAGACCAGAGGTTTATGTGCGATGACGCTTCCTACTGCTGTAGGAGGTCCC
The DNA here is from genome assembly GCF_000699105.1 of Pygoscelis adeliae. Classification (NCBI taxonomy): domain Eukaryota; kingdom Metazoa; phylum Chordata; class Aves; order Sphenisciformes; family Spheniscidae; genus Pygoscelis; species Pygoscelis adeliae. The sequence continues at coordinate 3,311,158 of NW_008824032.1, read as the reverse complement.
CCATGCCTCCATCACTGCCTGGGACCGTCACTCTCCTTCCTTGCTGCCTGCTGTGCCCATGGCTGCAGCCCCTGCCACCCCCGCTCCAGTGGCTGTGGCCGGCATCCGCATGCTGTGCACAGGCGCAGCCAAGCCCGAAGCTGGGCTTTTAATCAGGCTGGAGAGCAGAGGTAATCAGGAAAGCCTGAGCTAGGCGGGGCTGCCGATGCCTTTGATGTGTTAACAGCGGTGGTTGCAGTTTGGGTGGGTGGGAGAGGGGCGGAGGGAGCTCTCCCCTGAGAGCTGGAAAATTTCCATCAAGGACATCTTCGTGCGGCAAACAATGATTCATCCCTTTCCCACGCACACTGCGAGCTGGCACCAGCCTGGAGAGCAGAGCTCTACTAGGCAGCTCAGATGATGCATTTGCCTTTCATTTGAATGAACAACAGAAGGGTCAGAAAAGCCACCATGGAAGAAGCAAAATGAGAAACCCATCTTCTGCAACCTGGTCATGGCTGGAGCACAATGACCAGGACAGAGCTCCGGGATGTTTGCTGCCAGCTGGAACGAACTGTCCCTAGCACTGCTGGGAACGTGGGGTGGTAAGCAGCATGCTGGGTGCCTGGCGCTGGTCTGAGCCCCAAAACAGGTACAGCCTGAGCTAGCACCTCACCGGCCCCAGCCGGCATGCAGGAGCATCCCTTAGGAGGAGGGAAGAGTCCTGCTCAGAGGCTTGGTTTTGACACTGTCCATCAGGTGCTTACCAGTGCCAGTCACAGTGGTGACATTTTCGCATCAGGGCTGAGACCCCAAGGTTGTTTTGCACAGCACACAGCCCCCTCAGGACCATCTGGCGCCCGTGAACATACCCTCCCCTTCCTCTCCTCGCTCAGAAAACCATTTTCTTCCCCATCCTGACACCCCTTTTCTCAGCATTTTCACAACCCACTCGCCCCACACGACCATCCTCTCCCTCTCCTGTGGTTTTCTGCCCTTGCCCCTCTCCCAGCACACAGTGGAGGTCTTCGGATGCATCCTTCACCGCCTCCACCTGCCCGGGCCTGCAGAAAGCGCTGGTGGAACAGAGGCAGTCTCTCCAGGCAGTCTCTCCATTGCTGCCCACTGCTTGCCCCAAGTGCCCCACATCACCCATCCGCTGCCAGGGGTCACGATACCTTCGCTTATTCGTGGGCCGAGGACAGGTGAAGGCAGAGCCCGAGAGCTGTTCAGCATACAGGCCGTACGGGCAGACTTGTGGGTTATTCTGAATGGGAGGAGAAGGAAAAATAAGGAGTGAGAGGCAGCGGCACAGGATTTAGCTCTGGAACCCCCAGCAGAGGACTGTGGCAGGCACCCAGCACCCCGATGCCATGGGGTGGACTGTGCTCCTGAGTCTGTGCATCAGCCCCGGTAGTCGTATCTTCTTGCTCCCGTGAGGCCCCAGCCGGTACCAGCCAGTCCCCAAAACCCATTCCCACATGCAAGAGGCTACAGAAGTGCCCTAAGGAGTCGGCACAGCCATTGGGGCAACACGCCCGCCACTAGAGCAAGCTGTACGGGGCAGTGCTCGCTAGGGTCGGCGACAGGAGCGTCAGGGAAAAGGGGATTATTCCCAATGCTTACAGGCTGCAAAGCAGACCATTATTATGCTCAAATTTTTTTGAGAGCAAGTGTTCAGATGGGTTGCTGCAGAGCATCGTGTCTGTCTGGCTTTCCGGAGGGCTGATAAAGACCAGCAGCAGCTGCACCTTTGCTTCTTCCCTCCTATGCACTAAATGCCCCCTTGTTCTCCTGCCCTCTGGGAGGGATGCCCAGAGCAGGCATTTTGGCGGCATGCTGCTTCCTCCTGCCAGCGCTGTTTGCTGCCCAAGAGCGGGAGTGACCTGTGTGGGAGCCTTTGCTTTTCCACAGGGCTTCTGCACAGTGAGAGTCCTCCTTTGGAGTACAAAGGGGGCACTTTCCCCTTTGCAGAGCCATGGGTGTGACTAGCACAGGTTTAGCAGCTCTTGTGAGTTCATAACTGAAGGACAGATTGCTCCTTTTCAGAGAACAGAAACTAAACATTTTGATCTAAGTAGGCCAGCATCTATTTGTTTGAGATCAGCAAGAAGCAAAGGCATCCAAGAACTGCAGGAAATACCCCGGTGGGACAGTCATACACCATTTGCTATCCCATCTCCCTCCTGGCAAGATCTAGTTTAGCATCCTGTCATCCTGCTGCGGCTGAGCAGATCAGCCATCCACACAGTATCAAACACTGCCCTGACAGGTGGGCAGAAGGAAGAGGTAAAGCTCTCATAACGCACGTAGCTTCCAGCCCTCAAACTCCATTTTGTCAGTATGGGTATGCAGTGAAGCAGGGGGATCAATAGCCCTTGTCATTTTTATCTTAGCCAGCACTACCGCAGATGCCGGTCTTATAAATACTGCAGAGGAGAAAGGATCCACCCCTGGGACTGGAGATTTTTTTTGTCTAACTTGTTTTCAGATTTTTCTATTAACTCTTTTGACACTGAGTCCAAACTCTGACCAGGTGAGGGTACCCCACGAGGGGTCTCCTCGCCTGGAAAGTGGTGCTGCTCTGGGAAATCGTGAGGAGCACATCCACCACAGCCCACCGCCTGTTCCGACCAGCAGTCACCGCTATGGATCTCCCAGTTTTAAGGTGCCTCTTTCTTACATCTTCTCTGCACCCATCTGCTATAGCCAGTCTCAGAAACAAGACACTGCACCAGCTGAGCCATCAGTCTCATCCAGCACAGCAGTTTTTCTTTCTTGTGGGCACACCGTAGTCTGCAATGCAGACCTAGGGGACACATATAAACATTTAACGTGTTCTAGTGTTGTGTGTTACTATCCACACTGGCACACAACGTGTGAAACATCAGAACTGGGGAGATCCAGAAAACTCAGGAAAAGCGAAGGGCGAAGTTCACTCTTTGACCTTAATTCTGCAGGCCTCTCTGCACAGAGGATGAAGAGGAGCTGACTTGCACCAAGGGATGTCATTGACTGAGCGTAAAATGCTGCCATCCAAGTCCAAGGGATTACAGGGCATCCAAGGGAGGGCACAGTCAGCCTCAAAATGTGTGCTGGTGTAAAGGAGACCAGCGTAAAGGAGATGAGAGAGCTCTAATTCTTCAGGATTTCGTTCTTGCCTCTGCAGACCGAGTGGCTAGCATCACATGGGTCGTGATTCCTTTCTTTAAAACAGAAAGACCCAACATAATTTATTTTAATCTAACATGCTCAGAAGTTACTTACTTTTACGAGTGAATCTGTCAGTTTATTACTACAGGCATTCATGTCCCCTCCCTACAAAGAAGATGTTCTCCTGCCAAAGGCCTGTAAGCCAGCTTCATCGAACCCAGTTCCTACAGAAATCCCAAAAGCCGCCTCTCCTGCGTGAGCATGTCTCTCTGCCAAGCTTCAAACTTCTGCTCCGGTTTATTCCAGAGCCAATGTCTTCCTTCTCAGTGTGGCTGAGCCACTTCTATTGCAAACTCCTCTTGGAAAAAATGGTGGTGAGCGGAGGTAATTTAGGCAGGTTGTAACCCCCTAGGTGAAACTTGGAAGCTCACAAGTAACTTAAAAATAGAAAGTATGAATGGAAATCTTTAATTCTGATTTTTGCCAGCATCTTATTATTCCAGTCCTGCGTAAAGAAGGCTCCTAGAGACTTTTGTGGTGGCAGAGAGAAAGGAAACATGTTAAGATGAACAGAAGCCCAGGGAACAGATATTCACTCTATTCCATGTCATTTTAATAAAAAACTTTAAAAAACTCAGTACCTGTCCCTCCGGTAAAGCTCCTGGACAGCGTGGATCCTCAGAAACGTGTTCATTTCCAAATCCCGACATGTACTGTAAAATAAACCACACAACTCATCAGTCTTTTGAAAACACAAGCAAAACCTCTCCAGACAACCCATCCACCACTTCCCATGCTTTTTTTCAGGCTCTTTGTATGCATTAAGACTTTCTCAAGTGATCTACTTGTGTTTTGCCACAGACCATTTTCACAGCTCCTGGGTTCGCTTCATTAGCTTACCGTATGGTGGACTGAGAAGCAGAGACAGGATTTGCTCTTCTGCTAAATCTGCATGTACATTTTGACCACATTCTGCAACGTGCAGGCACTTGAGAAATAAGCCAAATATCACATGTACAGTCAGACTCAAGAACAACAGGGTGATGTATAGGAAGAACTGTGCAACAACATTATGGAGGTGTGCTAGCACCATCCGAGTTAAATCTGACTTTGTTTGAATCATGGATTTTCCAAAATCTGCAGACTGCTTTGCAAATTCATGCACTGAGTCTTGGCCCTCGGACACTCAGGGATTGAAACTGGGAGTTGTTTCGTTGTCAGGTTCTTGTGATACATCCCCATGACCATCAAGAAAAAGGTCAGGACGTAGTTGGGATGGGGGAGGAAAGGAAACTCGGCTGGGACTTAAACTACGTCACTGATTTGCCCTAAATGAGTATCGCCCAGTTGGGCATGAACTGTCCACCATGGTAGTAAGCAAGAAGTAATCCATTACCAGGTGGTAATCCAGTTTTCTAGGGCGATATATACCTGAGAGACCCATGGACGGACGAGACCTGCTCCCATCCCTGCTCTGCCTACAGCTGCTGTGGTCCGAGGGAGAGCGTGGCTAAAAGCCACAGGACCCCGGAGGATGCGGCTCTCAGCTTTGTGGCACTGAGAAAAGCCCCACAGTAAACCTGAGACACACAAGGGAAGCAGGTATAACAGAGACCTTAGCTTTGCACTGACAGAAATGTAAACACCGTCCCTTCAGATGCTATAGAAAGGCATGAAGCAACTCTGTTGAACTCTGTTGAACTCTGCGTTGAACACAGAGGTGTTTTGGCAGCGATCAATGGTTCAGCTCCCTGGCCTGGGGAGAGAGTTAAATATTAACAGCAAGAGTAGCCGGGCTACTTGTCTGCCTTCACACAGCGGCGCTGGGATGGCAAAGCCCAGGAGTCCCAACACTTGGCTGACACGTGCACGCTTGCTGCGACGGGGTGGCTGCGGCACTGCAGTGCTGCTGTGCCCCGGCAGCTGCCGGGGGGCTCCAGCGCTGAGAAACCCCGGCAAGCGGCAGGCACCCACCCTCGGTACGGTGCGACACCCCGGGAGGCAGAGGTCTGACACGAAGGTGGAGTGACAAAGACCCTATACCTGGTTTATTATATAGTGCCTGGATTATTTCCCCCAGGGGTTCTCAGCCTTGTGCAATTTGCAGCCCCCCCTAGAAATTTCCCAGCGTAGCAGACGCTCAGAGAGCAAACCTGAAACCTCCGTGTGCTTTCCTCAGGCACCTTTCAGCCACCTGCAAGAAACGTCCATTCCCAGGGGGAGCCAGGCTGGCTGGAAGCCCTGCTTAGCCTGAACCTGAAAACGTCTCCGATTCCGTTGGTTCAGGGAGGATATTTCTCTCCTTCTTACAAACAAACGTACATCACTAGGACTCTGCTCTCCACTGGGTTCTGCAAGAAGTATATTGATATGCAAAGCAGCAGGTCACCTAAGCAGCCTTGGCAAATGTATTGTACTGGAGCACTTCTTTCTTTTTTTTTTTCTTTTTTTCCTCCCCTCTTTTAAACGGAAATGCAGCAATATCTGATGGGACTGCAGCAGTTCCAGAATTAACTGAGACCTCTGCACTGCATCCTCCTCTGCCAGCCACGTAAAGGTGGTGGGAGCATTTGCCTGCGGGGCAGCCTTGTTGAAAAGGGGAGGAAAGGGGGAAGAGGAGGAGAAGGGGGGCATGCTGATTTTCTGGAGGCATAGCCAGCAAGGCCCAGCAGGCTCTGCCATTAGCACAGCAAGAAGAGGGTTAATGCAACGTGCAGGCTGCTTTGCTGAGCATCACCTGCAAAATGCTCACCTTAAAGCTGGTGGAGAACTGGGAGGGGACAGTCTGTGGTTCTTTGGTGGGTTTGTGTATCTGGCAACCAGCATGTGCTCCCCGGCAGCCCCCTGCCACACTGCTGGGGCGAGGAGGGAAGGAGGCACAGAGATTTTGCTGTGAGAAATCCATCCCCCATCCTTCAGGCTAAAAAGCTGGTGACCTGCACAGCTGGCCTGCCCATCCGCATCCCCAAAAGCCCCTTTGCTTCTGCTTGCTGGGCCAGGGGAAGGAAAGAAAACCAACTCAGCAGCAAGCATCTCGTGCCAGCAGCTGCTCTCTGCCCACGTTGGTGCTGCACAGCACCTTGCCCGGCCCTGCACGGGCGGCTGGCTCCCGAGTGCAGCGATGCAGGCGGCTTCCCCCTGGGCTGGACGGAGAGCCGCTGCCTTCCTCAGCTGTGCATCACCGGGGGCTGCAGAGCCGCTGGTCATCGCCCATTGATGCAGGAGGCTGGGCGATCTGGGGCAGGGGAGCTGAGTCAGGGAAGAGGCAGTGTTTGGGAGAGGGTGGCATCGTCCCGCTGCCCTGAGGGTGGTGGCAGAAGCTGCTGCATCATTGTTTGGTCAAATCAATTCTTCCTTGCCAAGAAAAAAAAAAAAATTAATCCTCAGGTAACTGCATTGAGGGCTGAAAAAAAGACATTGGCAAGACTGCAGCCGCGGGAGGGGAGGCGGCGTCCTACCGGTGATTTATCACCCTGAGTGTGGCTCCAAAGCTTTGCCTGGATGTTCGGTGTGGCTTTTCTCATTCACTCGTTTTGTCTTTCCCTGTGGCAGACCTCAGAGAGGCTTCCCTCCTCTCCATGTCCTTAGGGGTCAGTGTCAAACACTACTTGGGCTGCCAAAAATAGCTGCACCACACCAGCTCCCAGCGTGCAGCAGAGGTGTCGTGCTCCAGGGCTCTGGAGCACCACGTGGGGACCCTGCCAGTGCAGGTCAGTCGGGAGCAGTGGCGCAGGGGCCAGGCACACCATGGCCCTTCTCCCTGCTGACCTTCTGAGCCCACTCCCACCTCTCAGTTTGCATTGCACAGGGTGGCCCCAAGCCAGGGGAAATGACCCCTTTCTGCCCGCCCGGCACCCGCACCAGAGCATCCTTCCTGAGCGAAAAAAATCTGGAAAGATGGAAACCGACCCGTCTCCATGAAATGGCACTGTGTTTTTAGTCCAAAGTGACCTCCCTCTAAGTCTCCGCCTGGTCTCCACAGCTCCTAGCCATGTTCTAGGTATCTCCAGGCTGGGTAGGTTGATGGGCACTATTCTGGTAATTGGGCAGGTGGTTTCTCTGTAAAACAGAGAGTTCTCTGTGGTCCTTTGTTTTCACTTCTGCTTTTAATTACTGTTGTTATTTTGTTTGTGATTCTGTTGCTTTTTATGCAAACGGGATCTTAGGAATTCATCTGACTCCACTTTGTTTTTTGTTTTGTTGTTTTTCAATAAAATGGGAGAGATAAAAGCCCAGCTCAGCACAAGAAAATCAGCAAAACTCACTGATTGGAATAACCAGGATGCAAAGCAGAGTGCTCGCAATGGGTGTCGTGCTCTGACCTATAAACCATAACCTTTTGTTCACTGGATTAGACAGCAGGCATGGGAAAAGCGCATTTGAAGTCTGAACACATAGACTGCAAAATAATTAAGGCCCTTCTTCAAATGCTGCATAATACATTCCTCTATCAGCTCCTGCTGCAGGACACAGGAAAACAACATTCATCCCTAGACAAAAGGCATGGCACTTCGTATCAGCTCAGACCAGTCAACACCGGAGCGTCTAACACAAACCCGCAGAAACAGGGACATGAGCATTCGGGGCAAGGAGCAGGGCAGGTCTTTCACCCTCTGCGTGGGGCTCCACAGCCTCCTTGTGGGATAAAACCAAAGCACCCAAAGTGGAGCTCTGCCCCGGTGCTGCCCTGGTGCCGCAGAGCCAACATCCCCGGCAGGAGCTGCCATCACCCTGACGTCTCGCCAACTCTCTGCTCCGAAAGTGCCGGGGATGGTCCAGGGCCAGACCCTTCCTGAAAGGACCTGCCCAGCTCCAAGGTGAGTCAGGGCACTTGGTGGAGGAGGGAAGAGAAGGACAGATGCCAGAAGGAGCGGAGAGGAAGGGTGAAGCAACACTTTTGGAGGAAAGATGCAAAGAGAAGATGGGCTAGGGAGAGGTGATGATGGGGTATGGATGCATGTGATGTCTTGGAGAGAAGGCGCTGGCAGAGCAGCCCGTTCCCATGGCCAGCTCTGGGCAGACCTGCGCTCAACCTGCAGCCACAGTCACACCGGCCAACAAGGTGTTAGGGTCTGCTAGGAATGAGTCGGAGACGGAGACAGAGGGTGCTGTCAGGCCACTCATCTGGAGTGGTATGGGGGCTAGGCTGCCCCGCTGCTGAAAGAGGATGGTGAAAGCTGGGGGGGGGTCAGGGACAAGCAAGGAAGAAGCATGGTGAAATTTTACTGTGTGAGAAGGCGGGACTCTTCAGAGAGGAATAAGAAGACTTGTAAGACCACTATGTAAAATAATGAACATTGCAGAAGGCGGTGAAGGACCACACACGTATGTCTCAGGCATATCCAGAGCTAGGAAAAGGCTTAGTGACAATGACAGCCCCGAAGTCTGGGGAGAAACACGATGGTCCTGCACAAGCTCTCAACACCCGCAGCGGTCCTGGGGTGAGCCCTTGCCGCTCCTGCCTGCTGCAGCGTTTCTCACATGCCCCGATGGCCCCGGGGCAGCTGGCCCCCTCTGCTGCCACAGCGAGGTGTTGATGAGGTTCGGGGTTGTGACACTGGCGGTCCTACGCATGAGCCATAAACCCATCACATCCCTCCCTTCTCCCCAAACTCCCCCATGCTCTGGCAAACAGCAGCAGGGAAAGCTCCTCCTGGCTGCCCCGCTGAGGGTCGGAGAGGAGGGCATGGCCGGAGCCCCGGTGTGCCGGCATGCCCTGTGCGTGGGACTGAGAAACTGCCCTGGGATGGAGACGCTGCTCCCCTGGGCTGCCGGGGAAGATGGCAGCCAGGGTTGCAACATCTGGGCAGATGTTACCAGCCAGATTTCATAGGCTGAGGGGGAAACACCTCCTTGGCAGCCAGGGCAGGAGGAGGGGTGCAAGCGGAGGGTGGGGGAAGGACAAATCCAAAGGTTTGAATTTTTAAAGGTTTTTAAGAGGTCCTGTGCTGGGACAGCCTGACCAAGAATGATTTCCAAAGGAGAAGAGGGAGAGAAAAGCCTGTTTATAGACAAAACACAGCAAAATCCTTTATCCCAAGAGAGCTTTAAAAACACACCTTGAAACACAAAAGAGGGGCACATTAAAATGAAACAGATGCCAAAAAAACGGTGTCAGCAGAGAAGAGGTGTCCACAGCCAGCACTGGTGGGTCGCGGGCGCCCGACCCCTTACCTGCAAGCCCGTCATCCTCCTCCTGGTCCTTGTCCTCTTGGAGCAGACACAGACCCCGAGCAGGTATCTGGCTGAAGCAGCCTGCTAAGCAAAGCCTGCTAGCTGGTCAACTGAGCCAGGCTGGTGGCAGGCTGACAGTGCTGGAAGTGAGAAAGTCCAAGGGAGTTTTCAACCTGTTTGCTCAGCCCAGTCTGTGTTTAACCAAACGCCAGCCCTTCTCCGCAGAACCAACCTCAGGATCGATTTGAAGGTAACAAGCGGGGGGTGAGGGGGACTGGGTTCCTTCACAGCTCCTTTTCCTCCCTAGATGTTAAAAAAGGGGTTGTAGTTCCCACACGTGGGGGAAAAAAAGAACAAGGTGTTTAAGAACAAAGAAAACCCATTTTTGCAACTGTTTTATATGCTTCTTTTATAAATTATACCTCTGGCAATTTTCATATACAACCCTCTAAATGCGTAACAAATATTTGTTCATTATGCTACTGAGCCGTGTTACATTGGGGATAGAAAGGATTACATCCCTGTCCTGGTGAAGGTAGTGATATTTGTGAAACACCGTGTGGCAACATTACACAGGAGTTTGGGGCCAAAAGTAAGGAAGGATTTTGTATTCCTGTGGTTAGAGCTAGTGAGGGGAACTTATAAATTCTGAAATATTAATATTTTTCACGAAAGCTGTTGCTGAGGAAGGAGCGGCAGCAAACATTTAGCTACAGAATACTAATGAAAGTTGCTCTGCATTTCCAGAAGTTGCAGGGGGAAAAATCAATTTATTTTATTTGATTTTTTTGTACTTTGAATTCTCATCTCTCCTCAAAAAAAAAAACCAAAAAAGGCAATCTTTTTTTCCCTTTCCATGACTGCTCTACTATAAGTGCTGCCAGGAGGAAATCTCTAGGAGGCACACACTGAAATTCGAACGTGACCCTGGAGTTAACATCTCCTCCTCTCCTAGAGCATCCTGGAAGCCTTCCCTCCCCAAAGCAGTCACCAGTTCGCATGGCCCCCACAGCAGCCAGCGAGAGCTCGGGCTGCAGGAGGGACAGGTCTTAATTGTTTTGTCTTCTCTAGAACTGGCACCTCCTTACACCACCCTGAGTAATACATCAGAGCCACCAAAAGCTGCCGTTTTTTAAGGTCTGGCAAACGAGGCTGGCTGCTACAAGGGAGAAGATGGGGTGTATGAAGAGACAGTGGTTACTGGTAGGGGAGAGGGAGAGCTAGTTTTCTTTGGCTGTCCCCCGTGGTCTTAGGATCACAGGGTCAGAAGATAATTCGGGTCAGAAAGGACTTCAGAAGGTCACTAGTCCAACCTTCAGCTTAAAGCAGAGTCAGCTCTGAGATCACACTAGGCTGCTCAGGACTTTATCCAGTCTTGCCTTGAAGACTTCCAAGGATGGAGACTGCACAGCCTCACTGGGCAGATTGTTCCACTGCTTTATTGCCCTCACGGTCAAAAAGCTTTTCTTTATATGCAGCTTGAACTTCCCTTGTTTTGACTGATGGCAGTTGTCTCTCATCCTCCCACCATGCATCCTCCCATCATCATCTGTGAAGAGCCAGGCTCCATCTTCTTGGTAACCTCTCCGTAGGTTACGTAGCTGCTGTCTGGTTCCCCCAAAGCCGTCTCTTCTCCAAGCTGAGCAAGCCCAGTCCCTTGCAAGATGTGGGCTCCAACCCCTAACCAGCATG
>NW_008824032.1:3295718-3300135 GCF_000699105.1 Pygoscelis adeliae | reverse complement strand
TTGATCGGTCTTTCCTGTGTTGGGAACCCCAAAACCAGACACAGGATCTCCACTTCCCCTACAACACTTGTCTCACCACTTGTCTTGTGGTGCAGGAGCACCACAGCCCTGGCAGGCCACAACACCTCACCTGCTTCTTCTTTGTTCCTTCATTTGTTTGTCTACACAGCTAAGACATTTTGAGCCAGTTCTGTCATCATTTTTGCATACTGTTTCACACAGGACAAACACTGAGCAAACAGCAACACAGCAAGCACGGATACAGCCCTGGAGACATGGCGTGTGGGGGGGATTACTTGGAAATGGAGATAGAGAGCTGCAGTTGAAGACTTGCCTGGAAAGTAGCAAGACTTATTTATTGGCAGCACTGGCTGGAGCTGGTGCCTCACAACCAACAAGCAAGAGTGTTGTGGAGAGATGACCTGAGAAAGCAAGCGTCCCATCCTTTCCTAAACTCTACCGGGACTTTTTGCCTGCTCGAGAGCCACCTTCACCCACTGCCTCCAACTCCCCCAGCTTAGGGACAGTTCAGGGGCTGAGCTGGGCTCCTCTGGTTTCATGACACTAATGGTTTTACCACATAGTCACCAGGAACAGACTCAGCTAACCTGGCTCTACAATATTAGGTAATGTTTTCTCTAAAACAGATCAAAATTTAGCCCCATTACAATGTGGATGCGCTGAGGATGACTACAACTGGGAACTTCCATCATTTTATTACAGCAGTACCTGAAAGTCTTGAACTGTAGACCTGGCCTCCCTTGTGTTAGGCTCTAGAAGAATATAGACTGAGTAATCTCCAAGTTAAAAGTCTTCTTTAGGTCTCCATTACTGCTTGCCATCTTCCCATTTGCCCAGGAAGGCTCTCTCCATACCCCGGCCTCTTCCAGCTTTGCCATAAAAAACTGCACCAGCAGTGGGGAATTCTCCAGCTCAAGGCAGAGATTGCAAATATGTTAGTTCACCCTGAGCAGTGATTCATCATTGCCAAAGAAATAAAGTACCCAGCACATGCCACCTACCCTTGAGACTCCTTTCCTACCAGACAATATTTAAGAGTAAAGAGTTCATCTCACTTCTTTTCTGACAGTGAAGAATTATACATTTGACTACAGTTTTGGAAACCAAAGTTGCAAAGTTTCAGTGATTTCCAAGATTCCCCTTCCCCTGAGCCACGCAGCAGGAGAGAGAACAGCATGTTTTAGCTCACATTCCCCTTTGAGAACCTACGTTTCACCTTGCTAACACCTCTTTACAGGCTCTGCTCTCTTGTTTTCTTCTTGTGGGACAGGTAAAAATAAAGGTGTTGCTTTTTAATTATGTGTAGACCTACTTCCTGCTTGTTCTCTTTCCTAAGAAAGGACAAAATATTATCACTTTACTCACTTGCCAGCCATGTAAATGTTTTAAAGCTTATTAGGCTGCCTAACCTTGCTTTTCCATTCCATACAGGGAAAAACATTATTTAATGAGACACTGTTGAACTGAAACTTGATTTATTGACCTCCAAATTATATGAAATACAGAAAAGAAGATTTCTTAACACTTCTGTGGTGTTTCTGACCTAGCCCATCCCATTTAAGAGGGAAATCATAAATCCATGCTGACTACTCCCAATCATCTTCATGTCCTTCATGTGTCTTGAAATGGTTTCCAAGATTAGTTGCCTTGAAGCGATGGAGCATCCCTTGGAGGGATGGAGCATCCCTTCTCGGGGATGGAGGTGAGGCTGACCGGCCTGTAGTTGTGTGGACTTTCCTTTTTGCCCTTAAATGTGAATATTAAGTGGTGGTCAAACACTGGAATAGGTTTCCCAGGGAGGTTGTGTATTCTCCAGCTGTGAAGATATTCAAAACCCAACGGGACATGGTCCTGGGCAACCTGCTCCAGCTGATGCTGCTTGAGCAGGGGTGTTGGACTAGGTGATCTCCAGAGGTCACTTCCAACCTCAATGATTCTGTGATTCTGTGATTTGCTTAAACAACCCCTTTAGTTAGTTGCAGCAGCTCTTAAATATAGATCTTATGAAACATTAAGTATAGATGTACTTCATTAATATTTTAGCAACTGTCTTCATTATCACATGAACATGATTCATAAACACAATGAATTAAGTGTGGAAGAATGAGCATTAAAAGCGTCCAGTGTCTTCTCAGCTATCTTTCTGGGTTTATGACATCTGTCCAGTGCATGGCTTCACGTGGCCTTTACCCCAAAGAGATTCCAGCTGAAATACATAACAAAACCCAAAAGAGGTACGTAAAAAAGCATAAGACCTCAATGCAACAGTATTTGCTACCACATGATGTATATGCAACTGTACGGTACCTTCATACCAGCAGCGTATTAGATGTGAACTGTTCTCACAGGCATCGTGATGGAGATGTGAAAGGAGCTCATCTAAGTCAGAGAGGCAGAATGAAAGTACCAAGGGGCTTGCTTCAAAATTTAACGGCTTAAAAATGGCATCCAGTGTTCAACATCTCAGTGGTGAATGAAAGATGAGGAGGAGAATGGAAGAAGCCTTTCAAATAGAAGATGAGGCAGCTTATATTTGATCCAGTAGACAAAGGGGACTCAAATAACTCAGCTTCATAGCATGTGCATTAAAAGGCCTTTTGCTTCCTGCCACTTAAAAGTCCAGGTGGTGGGCCATTGCATGGGTGAATGACCTGGGTTCCTGAGAGAAAAGGGAGGGAAGGACAAGGGGCGGTAGTCCCTTTGCTTCCCTATGCTCTCCATTCGCATTTTCCTATGCATTGCATATTTCCTGCCATGTGGCAGAGGCAAGGCTGTATATCCTTCCTTGTCCCTTTACCTTAATACTTGTCTATTAGGGTACCCGCTTTCCAGAACAGGGCCTACATCTTCACAAATTTCTACTCTGTGCTTAGCACAGTGCTTCCCAGCACGAATGGTAGTCTGCCAGCGCTGCTATGATGAGTACAATTACTGGATCACGGCTCCCCATCACTTCTTGTAGCGGGTGGTTGTCCAATCCCAAAAGTAAAGCTCTTCTGTTCTGTGCGTGTTGATCTGAACACGTCCATAAGGCTTGGAAAAGGGGACTAGCAGAACAGAACGAGCCGGCCACCCGTTGACGCAGCAGCACAGAGCAGCACTGACGGGTTTTGTCACTGGTGAAGGCAACAAGCCCTGCCGGAAAGCCGGTGTGACATCTTCGACTGGATGTCGCAGAATAGTCAGAACCACAACAGATGTCACCTCGGAGTGAATGATTTGAAATGTCTGGGAATTTTACTCTGCCAAATTGCCAGATTCAGCATGCGTGCACAACGTATGTAAGAGGCAACTGAGAGAGGCAGATCCTTTCCGATGTGGCCACGGACCTGCTGTTGCAGCGGCCCACTGCTTTTCACAGTGATGTATCTTGTTTCTAAAAGGACCAACCACTTCTCCTGCCGATCTTTATCTGGATAAAATGCATTCATTTTACATATTCATGAATGTATTCATTCACTCCTGTCTCTACAATCTCAGCTTCCCCAACTGGCACTTATTCTCTGTTAACCCTTTACACACTGCTAAATGGGACAGGAGCTCTCTAGAGCAGCTGTCTGTCTTTGTTTATCTGCTAGTGTACTACTTAGTACCAGGGGATTTAACCTCTTTTTTGAACCTTTCATCATCATATAAGACAATAGAGCAATAATATTTATACTTTTTTATCACTGCCAACAGCTTTGTGGCAAAAAAGGGTCTTTTTAATAACATGTACTTTTTTGTAGAGTAGGTCTTATGAAATACGTCCTTGTCATTTTTCTGGGACCATTCAGCAGCAGATGCCAGACAGGTTAATCATTTATTTGTGCAGGAAAGGTCATAAAAGTTGTCTGCAGTGGAAAGCACACACTCCTTGTCACCAAAAAGCAGATGCCGCATGAAAAGAGGCTGGAGAAACTACCTACTCACCTTGATGTGATGCTTCTGCTTTCAGGCTAGAAGAACCACTCCTAGGAGTCAAGAGAAAATTTAGTCACCTTGCCTGGTTCTGTCCTTCCTCACTCCGGTGCAATGGCTAAGGAGAGTGTTAATTTTGGACAGTCACTGAATTTTGTGATGTGACCTTTTATGTAGGACAGGCCATCATGCCCACGTAAGCCACAGCAGAACAAGCCTCAGGAAAAGAGGATGGTCTCAGACATCAAGATAAAAACCTCTGAACGTAGCCTTCAAAGCTACCGGGCCTCCTTGTCCTTTAATAAATCTTTAACCCAAAGCCAGCAGTGTGTTTCCACTTTGTAAACGTTAACTTTCGGGTCAAAGGGAACATAGCATGGGTTAATCACACACTATTTCACCTCATGCTCCTTCTCCTAGTCAAGAGAAATGACTGAACTTCGAGTTGGATTGCCCACACAGCCCAGACTTTCGTTTGGTTGATCTAGTCAAGAAA
>NW_008824032.1:3293524-3295681 GCF_000699105.1 Pygoscelis adeliae | reverse complement strand
TGTTTTTATTTATGAGCTTTGTCTTGTATTCCACATCTTTTTGAGAGAAGTCTGTGGTGGTATGCTGAGAACCAGTTTCCTTGTGCAATTTCAGTAGGCATGGAACCAGAGCTTCTGTGCATTGATAAGCCCAAGGGGCACAACAAGCTGTATCTCAGTGATATAATGCAAAAGCAGGAGAAAGAAAACACATTTCTGTACTTATCAGTATTTACAGCAGGGGTTGGCTAAGCAGCTAAACTGCCAAAGCTGGATTTCACAGTCTCTTTGCTGCCACAGATAGCTCTGATCATCTAAACCAGCTTCCTTACAAACATACTGGGGTACTTTTCCTCAAAGCTGTGTTAAAGCACATCTTTCAGAAAACTACTAGTTCTGCCCTGAAAAACCCCAATCGATGACAAATCTGCTTTCTTCCATTAACCATTTCAGGTGTCATCACTCTCGCTGTTAGGGAACAACATCTAATTTCAAGATCCGTTTAGACTCAAGTCCCGAGAATCAGGGTTTATTGCAGCTTTGCCTGGACATTTGGAAAGCCCTTACGCTGCCCATATCCCCACAGTTAGTGATGAAGACTCTTCGTAATTTCTTCATTGTGTATTCTCATCTATCATAAAGAAACATTTTCCCCATTTATTGATCAGATGTTAGAATAAACCCACAGTAGCGCAAGTGGATAATACCAAGAACAATACTTTTGGCCACGCCGTCAGGCCCTCACTAGGTAGGAGAGCTTTGCAGTTGATTGGACATCTGTAATTAAAGAGGATTGGGACTGATTTTGTTCTCCTTCCCCTCTCCTACCTGACACCTACCTGAAGTTTTTTTCCAAAACCAGTGTCTGTCTGAGGACCTAACGCACAGTGCTGCAGCAAAGCACACCCTAAGGAAAGCTTTACCTCTGAGCACTTCCTGGTAACTTGCCAGCCAGTGACAGGTTCATCGGTAATGATAATGGCTTTTTGTCAAAGAAAACTACTGCACTGAGCCACAGATTTGCTCAACCCTGTAGGAATCAAAGTAACCGGCATCCTCGTAAGGAAAGTGAGACAGGAACACGACTTCTAATGGGAAGAGCTGACTAACAAAAGAAATAGGATTAAGCTCCCTTTGCTGAAAAGCAGAAGCAGGTTTTCGATCGGTGAAGTCTGTCACCTCCTTAACAACTGAGAAATGAGGATTCAAGCCCCAACTTCACTATCCCTCACTGAAAAATCTATTGACTGCAGGCTACGACACAGCAGTTCATATCTCATTTGTCGTAAATGGAACATACTGCAGCTGCCTCAGCAAATATTATCAATAATGAAAATTTGTATTAAGGTTGCACCCAAACCCCCATTACTGGATAGGTTTCACATGCTTAAAGCCAGTGGCACCTTTGCTAAAGATTGCTGCAAGGAGCAGGCGATCCTGTTGCTAGGAGAACAAAAACATATACTTAAGATTTTAAGGTTACTGTACACACGGGCTTCCTACTTTTCTGCGTGGAAACCAAGAGGGGCAGATTTGGGGGATTTTCCATGCTTAGGACATAGTCATGCTTCTCACTATCCCCTCAGTCATCAAACTGGTCATAAATCAACCAGAAAGCTCTGCCGAGCCCCTTGGGAAGAGGGGAGGCTCGTTGTTTATTTGCTATACATTTCACCTGTATGCGCACGGGAAGTCTAACACATCTCAAGTGTACCTGCGTGAGCCATCTCCACTGACACCTCTGGTACACAGCATCTGGGCATATATTTCTGCCTGGGAAATAACACGGAGAGATCGAGTAGTTCCAGTTTAAAGGAACTGGGTAAAAGTACTGTGATGTGAAATGCGTGTGCCTGTGACAGACACCAGAGAGACAGACAGAAGGAGATGGAGAGATGTAGGAAAACAGAGAGACAAAGACACGCAGAGAGAGACAAACAGAGAGAGAAGAACAGAGAGAGAAATCAAGTAGTACAGGAAGAGAGACAAAGCATGGTGGAGAGAAAACTGGGAAGCAGAGGGTGCAGCGGGGGGAGCACGAAGAGAGGGGTCTTTGTGACCCCCAGTGACATGGAGGGGTCAGACAGGTGAGACATGGGAAGTGGGGAGAGAAAGGGGGATGGAAATTGGGAGAAAAGGAGCTGGAGGGGCAGAGAAATGCGGTCTCGGGTGGACAGA
>NW_008824032.1:3278463-3293408 GCF_000699105.1 Pygoscelis adeliae | reverse complement strand
AGAGGGGGGAGGGGGGGGGGGGGGGGGGGGGGGGGGGGGCAGAGAAAAGAAAGATGAACAACATAGACGGAGGAGTGAAGTGTGGCACAGAGAAAGTGTTCGGTGCCACAACCCCAAAACTGGAGGTGAACCTTTTCTGGGCAGCTGAAACAGGTGAGGTGCAAACAGTAATGCAACCGACTCCGGCTGCTCACATACTCCTGGTTCCGATGAGAAGCTAGCACTTCCTTTAAAAATAAATGTAACATCATCAACATACATACACAACTCCTTTACACATCACCTTGTCCTAAGAGGAAAAATTATACATAATTGTGGTTACCTGCTGAGATCTAAACAAATAAGATACTTAACCTGGACCAGAGACCTATTTGCATTAAAATAGCTAAGATGTTGGATTCACAACATTACATTAACACAGGTGTAAGACAACCACTACATTCAAACCTGTGATCCAAAAAGCAAACAGGGTTTGGCTGGACAATGAATATTTGGGAGAAAGATCAACACAGTTTTTTTTAGTGACAATTTAAAACTGATGTTCAGACATTCTGAGACAGAAGTAAAGCAGAAGCACGGAAGGGATGGGGCAGTGAGTAAGGGTAAAGTCAATGCAAAGAACTGGGACGGTCATTCCACATCACCCGCTGGATCCTGACATTTGATATATACCACAGCAAGCGTGAGATATTCTTGCTCTACACACAAAACCAATATGGGTACAACCGAGATACGGTGCTAAACTGGTGGCTCTTGTGTATGGAGCCACTACCTCTGATTAAAATAAAGAGAAAGAGGCACCTAATCCCACACATCAATCCTAGTCAGCAGGTTAAAGGTGCCTGCAACAGCTTCTGCCAATTCCCATGGTTTGGCTTATTTATAATTATCAGTCCATTCTGCCTCTGCATTACATTTAGGAAAACAGAAGCTACCGCTCCAAACAAAAAACGTATGGAGCTATTTCAAGAGAGCTACAGTGCGTGCCAGTCATGTAAATGTGAAAACTGCAAAACAGGGATACTGCAATTATCCAAACCCCAAGCATGGAAAAACCATGAAATTTCAGGATTATATTTAAACATAACTTGAATATGCTAATATCCTTAACTCGGCCCTGATGAAATACTAGAAGAAAAGTAGGTCAAAATACATGGAAAAACCCACACAGGTGTTTTACAAAGCAATCTATTCTAACTGGGGACAGAAACGCTAAAGCACTGTAATCCTGCTCAGACAGGTCTGCAACCATTTTTCAGGGCTACTGATGGAGTACAGCACAGAAATTTATCCTTTACCCTTTAGAATTATAACCAAGTGACAACTACCTAAAGGATTTCAGTGCATTAAAACTAACTATTGAAGTTAAATGATTTGTTTATATAGGACAGAGTTAAGGTTGGTGATATCAGAATAAATATTGCGACAACATAAACAGCTTGGAACAACTCTGGTACTCATTTTCTTCAAGTTAAACATCCAGACTAAAATGAAAAAGGGTAAACTCTGTCATTCCCAATGTAGTGAAAGCACTACAATTTGATAAGCAGATACATCAGAGCCTTGCCTCCAGGGAAGCCTCCTTCACTTCGCAGATGGGACAGTGGGACTGACCACGAAGTCACCTGTCAGATCACACAGCGGGTCAATTCAAGAGCGGATGGAGATATCCTGGGAGGAGTTTTATGGCTTACAGCTGTATGACTGAGTCCGGACTTAGCTGAGCCTAGAGCAGGAGCCACAGCCTCAAGCAAACTTCTCTCTCAATCTGCTAACCTTCTACCGCTTGCCCACATGCTCTACTTTTCCTCGGTACTATTCACTTTATCTTGCCTCCCTCCTATCACAACAGTATCTTTTTCTAATTTGCCTCTAAATCCTGATTGTCATCACCTTCAGTCCCACTGATGCATAGGAACTATGCATTCTCTCCTCTTCCTGGAGCGTGAACTGATCTTCACAAGTTTTCTCATGTGAAGACATTTCTTCTTTGTGGAGCCTCAGGAGTGAAATGCACAAATACAGATAAGCTGCAACTAGGACTTGGGTCACCCTACAGCATGCTGAGCAATGTTCCTTTTTTTTAATTGAAGAGGGCTACTTAGGGTGGTTGCTTCCTCCAAATCAAAGATCTGTACAACCACTGCTTCGTGCAGCATCTTAAACTAAACGGCCTCCCTTATTCTCCAACACTTCCAATTCTCCTAAAGCAGCCACAGGGTGAAGGAAGAAATAGCCCTTGCTTGCTTGTTCTGCTCTGCAGTTCCTTGGTAACTGGAGGGAGCCCAGATCCGATTACCCTAAGACAGCACCTGACCTTGAGAAAATAATTCCAGCTTTCATTGTCAAAGGAGCAGAGAGAGACATTGGTGCTGTCATGAGCTGCACAGCTCAGACATGGGTTATCTGCTATGAATATTTCAGGACCTTATTTTCCCTGGTCGTAAAGTAAATGCAAACTAGTAACCTATTTCATACAGGTATCTAAAAACTCACTGCACTCATGTTTGCAAATGCTTTCTGGAAATGGCCTAAGGAAAAGCAAAGTAACCATATTTTTAATAAGTTTGACTGGTGCACCTAGCTGTCATTTTTGTGCCTGATTAGTGGCAATAGGCAGTTTTCTATTTCTTTCCAAGCAGCTGCTAGAAGAGCTGCAGGCAGATGTAATCTGGAGACTGCAGAACTCTGCTCGCTGTCAATTTCACACCAGCATTTTACTTTCTTCTATCCCCATTTATTATTAATCTGTATTTATATCTAACTCTAGCTCTTAGTTAGCCTTTGCCAGAGGCTTAACCATTAGACGTAACTGTGAGGAAGGAGGGGAAAGAAGAAACTGCCATAAAACAGGCTTTTACCACTCCATGTAATTATGGGGAGGTGAGAAACCATGCAAAGCTTGGGCTATTTAGGAAGACAACACCTTGCACAGTAGATCAGACCAGGTCAAGTCTCCTTTATCCTTAGTGCTAAATATGACAAGGAAACGTCCCTATCACAGAACTTTCCTTCTAATCATGTTCAGTTCCTACTTTTTACAGGGCTTTATATCCTCTTTTAAATTTCTATCCATTCTAATTCAGAGGATGTTCTTACACTTCCTGTTTTCTGAATCCGCTAAGCTCTCAGGCTCAGTAAGACCATGTCACATTTGTTCCAAATAAGCACTGTATAAAAGCATACATTTTTCTATCAGCTTTCCATGCATTGCCTTTAAATTTAATATTAAGAACAAGACCACACTCAATTATGAAAAGATAAACAGGAGTACGTGATTCACTTTGTTCTCTCCAAAGTAAACAATTTTAATTTAAGCAGCAGAATTAATACCACTTATTTTCTACCCATGATTTTCTTTTTAAGGCTTCAAATCTCTTTTCATCTCTTGCCTATTTCTTTTATCCCTTTTGAAAAGGGCTGAACAGTGTGTTCCAGGTGAGACAACACCATTCATTTAATGAAGGCATTCCATTATTTTCCAGACCATTCCTTACCCATCCTGACAATTTTGCTCACTTGTTTTGTTCACTTTACTGTAAATGAGAAGCCCGCTCAGTGTCATCTTTCCTTTAGAGGTAAGATGAATGTAATTCATTGCAAAGACTGCCCATAAGTTTTCCAAAATGGAGACAAAGATGTCACATATACATGCTGTGTATGATAAAGTTTCCCACAGCAATGTGAGAGGCATTCAATTTATTGCACACTTTCCCCAAATGTTCCCATATATCCAGACAGCCTGCAATCCTAAGAAACACTCTAGGCTTCAGATTAGATTCTTCCCCAAGTCTTCTCCAGCAAAAGTGGCTTCAGCAGTCTACCCGGCCAAAGCATAGTATCATTTTACTCTGCTTGACATAAGCATTATTGTCTTTAAGCATCCAGTCGGAATGGGAGCGTCGTTAGGAAAACAGAGAAGTCATCTTCCACTTCTTCAGTATTCAATCATAATGAAGGCTCTTCAGTGTTCCTCCTCCAAACCTTTTCCTTTCAGAGAAGCCAGGAATCTAGAGACAAGAAACGTAAGTTGTCATGTCAGAATCAGCATGAGCTCCCGCTAGCCCACATTCGAGTCCCTGTTACCAAGCCAACTGCAACTATGCCTTCCTCTTCCACGCCGCCTCCAGAATCAGGACTAAAATGCTTCAGCTTACTGCTCAAGGAGCACCATCAATTAAACGAGATGCAAAACTTGAGTATGGCTCATTTGTTCTATGGAGCTCCTTAAGGCTTTTTGGCAAGGGTTACAATGAAAGCCTTAATTTCTTGGGCAAATCCTAAACCAGTTAATTACAGATTTCAAAGTCCGTATTTCCCCCCAGATTCAAATGCATACAAGAATTTCTCCTCCATTCATTTTTAAAACTATTAAATAGTATTACCAAGTTCTATTAAACAGCTGTTGAGACTTTATGCCTTCTAACCTGAGACAGCAGCCCTTCACTGGTAGTTGAAAGTACGGTTTTATCAATTGCTGAAAGCTTTAAGAAAACCATCAGAATAAAAGCGGCTGCAACAATGCAAAGGATTAGCACTCCTGCTTTTGCAGCCAATCTGTAGACACTGCTTACACCGTGACAATGAGTGCTTACAAAGAAAATCTACTTGAAACCATCAGAAGCTTCTCTGGCTTAAGGGTATTTCAAACAGATTTGCAAACCGATGCACCTGTGAATCCCCCATAAGAAAGAGATGCACTGCTTTCTAATACCATGTAAGATGTCTGTCCTATTGGTGGCATCATAAAACTATTTGATTACAGTCCAGAATAACTTTTAGATATCTAACTGCACACAAGCAGAAACAGCAGACCCAGTAAACACATCCTCCCAAAACAATTCCACGCTCTCTTAGGAAATACAGTATATTAAAATGGAAGGCATCAACCAAGCACTACAAATCACGCCAGGAGAACATGGGCATGTATGGATGGTATGGGATGAAAATGTAATTTACAATACAAAGTAGATTGCTTAGGTTACATACTTCATTGGTAAACTGAGAAAGCTAAAGAGCTTACCCAAAATAAAAGTCCACTAAAAAAACACAAGCTAAATTTAGTTAGGGTTTTCAGGCCCCAAACTCAAACAGATATGCATGGTATTAATTCAGGAATTGTTTTGTTCATCTCTGAAAAGCAATCATCTCTAAGGGTAAAATCAGGCAGATTTTGCACAAAGGTTCGTCTCATCAAAACTGCTTTGGGAATTCGAAAAGGAAAAATGCAATCATTATAACAAAAAAGTAGCAGGACACCATAGCTAAAAACTTATCTGCTTTAGCATTTTTTATATCAAAGTCACTAATTAAGAGTAACAATTATTTATCAGAGATCTGATTGAAGTTGTAGCTACAAACAATTTGAAACTTATCATTCTTTTCATCCTGAAGAAGTCTGTAATAGAAATACCTCAAAACACGAATGATCGAAGAGACCTATCGTAGAAAACCCACAAATACATCGTAAGATTTACATTAAGTAGATAATTTCAAATAATAACATTAAGAGGTCACAACAAAATCTCCAGTTCCCATCTGGATTTTCTCTCTTTAAATATGACAGTCCACTACTTGAGATTTGTTTTAATCTTTTGAGCTGTTTTCAGTGAGGCAGATGAAAGTAGTCATCAGAAGGCTGTAATCTTTGGCACGTGGCCATGAGAAATATACAGTTAATCCCTGGCTAACCACTAAAAATGATCAAATAAGAAAAGTAACATTCTTACATCATGCATGAAAGACAACCAGCACACAAGCAGATTTCTGCATTAAGCTATCATCCCCATGAAAGGGAGACTTCCTTTCACTAGAATGTGGGGAGGAGGGGAGAGGGGAGGAAAAAGGGCATCATGCAGAACTGAAAGAGGAAAAAGCAAATTTATTTTTAAAAGGCATAAAAAAACGCTCAAAGTAAGCATTTTGTAATTCATGACTATTTTTTCCCCACTCTCCCTAAGGGGCTTTCAGCACAGCTACATCTAATGATACGTTCAATTGTATTTCAGTGGTGCCGTTCATGGTATTTTGCAAGCACCTCACAGATACGGTAAGTGGAACCTCGCTACTCCCCACATAGTAAACTGCACATGGGAAGGTGGGGGGCACAAAAAGTTGAAGCGGCCTCCCCCAACCAGGAGAGTCCTTTTGCTAGTTCTTCACCAGCTGTACTGAAAACAGTTAATTCAGCCATTTAGGAATTAATTACAAGCTGGTATCATACTGCCATTTTCCTTGTGGCTCCACTGGTTCTATGAAAACTACCTGTACAAAACATCAAATGCTAGTCCCAGCTGTGCAAAAAAAGCCTTTTCATTGACCGTCAGGACAGCATCTCTGGCCTAAATCTGCAACCAAGCAGCCTGAAGCTGACAGATCTGAAAGAGATCATATTTGCCCATTTTACCTCACTCTTGCAACTTCTACTATGTTAGCATACTTAATTATTTCACTGCCAATCACATTACAGACAAATACTTCTGCTGACAAGTCAGCCATTTTTCTGTCTATCCAAAACAGCTGTGCTCCCACAGATTTAAAAACTCAATTACCACCATAGATTATCATTTAAGTCACATGAAGCCCATGTTTAAAGAGGACTCTGTCAGCAGTTCCCATCACACAGGGAGAAACAAAACAAAAAAGGAGGAAAAATGACAAACCTGATTGCCATCTCTTAAGAAGTATCTCTTCTCTATGACCTGGGAAAAACAGAGAATGATCTCAGCTCGCACAGCATATGCATAACCTCAGATTCCAATCAACACTTCACACTGGGACAAGGTCTGAACCCATGTCCCCTGCTCCAGGCCTATTGCTTTAAGTGAAAAGCTCTATTACACATAGAAGGAGTTGCCACCTCCAGCAATTCTTAGTAAAGCTGTGTTATCCCCAACTTCTACATGTCTAATTTAGTTAGCCCTCTTTAGTAATGGAGGTGATGGTTTGGGTGTCTCCTTACTGCATCAGTGTCAGTTATTGCCACCCCTCTTTGCAGGCGCAGCAGTTCTGAGCACTAGCAAAAGCTCATTCTGCAGGTGCATAACAACTCCAGTGGTTCCGAGTAGCCCCTGGGCATAGGTGATGCTTGAGAAGAGGTAGCCTGACTTGCTCTCTGAGAGTGATGCACAAACCGTCTGTCCTGAAGGATACCTATGGAGGCAGTACTGTCAATCCAAGAATCAAAAAGTGATTTGTATCTCCCTGTACGACCTACGTCCTCCTCCAAAGAAAATTCAGGCCAAATTTCCTCTAAAGCATGATCTGTTACAGGAGGTGATCTGCTCCACTATGATCTTTTTGTCCAGGGGATGCTTAAACCAGAGCATTCCTTCTGTCATTTTCACAGTAGGCCTTGATGCTCTCTTGTGCAGGAAGGGAGAGTAATACGCCAAATTTCTTAATTCCTAAGGTTTGCTTTAACCAGGAGCAACAGAGCTAACCATAGTCTTGTAACTCCCCACATTACTACCTTAGCACACTGCAAACCCTCTGGCCTGCCAAAGGACTCCAAAAGCATATGCAGAGTGTCTTTGCACATCTGTGAGTTCTTTTTCATTGCTCCATGCAGATCAAGAATCAAACCTTCAAGCAGATCAGCTATTTTCTGGAGTTTCCAAAAGGAGACCAATCTTTGGCCTCCCCACACCTGGCTTGAACCAACTCAAAAAACGGAACGTGAAAGGAGCAGCTATCTGCTGTTCCATGTTCACGTCACAGACAGCGTTCAATACATAGAACAATAAAACATAATTTAATTGACTTGATTTACCTTATCAAAAAACCTGCTTAGCTTGACAGCATTGGATGAACCTGCAGCCAGGTAACGAGGATTGGTGCAATCCTAGAACACACAAAAGACAACAACAAACCAAGCACAAAGAAATCAATGCAAGGAAGCCATACACATGGAAATCAACATACCCTTTCCCCTGACACATGCACATGGGATCAGCTAAGGAAAACACTGTATATCTGCTGATTTCTGCTCCACAGTCATTTGAGAGAAAAGCCCAACTTCTGTTCTGTGAATCAACCGGAGAATTCTAAGTGCCCCGCTATGTGCTCCACATCGTCCTTCTGCCACCAGCTATACAGTCAGCTAATAATTTGTACAGGCTACACAGTGCTTGTGTGCGTATATACAAGCACTCACACAGCACATGTGTATTTTTATACATGTATATACACATTATATATACATAAAAAGTGATCTTGATGTTTCATTCAAAGATAGTCTGTGTCAGAACTAAGAACAGGGAAGAGAAAACTTAACTCCCAACCACCAATTCTAAGCTTCAGTGACCTTATCTAACACTGCCTGTACCTCCCTATAGTGAAACAAAGACAATCGTTCCATCAAGCAAGGGGTGTCATGTGCATGTCCCAGTCAAAATGTGCATGACTCCAGCATTACTGAGAAAATGTCCAAAAGCCCGATTTTTGTAACAACATCTCTACTTACTAAAAATCGGCATCATTCCCATATAAAAGAAAAACAACACTGGTGACAAGGATACTAACCAAATTTATCTCTTCGGCATTGAAATCCTCAGCCAAGAAAGCTGTTCTAGTCAAAACTTCATTCCGCTTAGTTTCTGGGATCTGATCCAGCTTTGTTCCTATTACCAGCAGCGGAATCTGGTTATCAGCAAACTGTTCACGGTCATAGTCACTGATGAGGGGAAACAAATACAATTCCAAATGAAGCGATGGTCATGTAAATGGGCACAGGGGTGCCATCAGCTCCCCTGTCCGTTTCAAGTAACGGTCATTTATTTATTAAGGGTCATTATTTATCTAAGTGAGAATGTGCTGTACCTGTAAATTAAGGAAGGGCTTCTGCATCTAAGTCACTACACAGGGATTGAAAGGAAAGCGAAAAGAAACCACAAGAGCTGCATTTCTTCTCGGCATAGATGAACTGCAGAAGAAATGCTAACACAAGCAGGAAAGAAACAGGAATTCCAGTATTGTACCAAGTGTGTGCAGCCACCAGAGACAGATCAGGGAGCTGGCATCTCTGAACATCTAAAGTTCCTACACATATACACTTTTTAAGGAGGGACAATGAAATAAATTGCAACTGTGAAACACTACCCCTTTCCACCTTAGATCAACAAGGGTTGCAGTAACAATTCTGTGGTGGCAAGTTACTAATTCTTCTACATTCAAGTAAAGGTAGCAACTACAAGCTGAATGCCAACAAGCTTTCATTCAGACATGAATAACGATCAAAGATAGCCTTTATAAAATAAATACTATTGCAATTAAATGTCCTCACAAATCCAAGCTCCAATCATTCCCCTCACACTTGTCTTTCATTTTTACCTGAACCAAGATCTCTAGAAAGTAATTTTACAACCAACAGCAACAACTTGACCAAGCAATTGCTAGTGGCTGAGCATCTGTCCCTGACAGAAGTTAAGCTTTTGAAAATTAAAACAATTGTGAAGAACCTGTATGTGGAAAAACTGGAGAAGTTTGCAGTTTATATAGTGCAAACCCTCTTTCCTTTCTCCCATGTTTCTACAGAAACACCTGTGTACCAGCACAGGCAGATAAACAATTGATATTCTTCCCACAAAAAGCTACCCCTTATTATCGCTTCCCTGCTCATGTGTGAGTTTTATCAATTATCTTAAAACCTCCTTGACTATGTGTATAACAGGAGCATGGAGATACAGGAGGAAACACTTGACAAGATGTTGGAAAGCTAATTATGAACATGCTGTTTAAGCAGAGTTTTCCAAGCTCTTTTTTAGCCACACTCCTGAAATAATTCCCTCACCGTCCAAAACAAAAAAATAATTAAGTGAACTTTCTCAGTCTTGGTGCATTGAGGGAAAGCCTTTTGGAACAGAGACATGCCAGCCCATGACACTTCCTGTACAAAGGCTTTGCATGTCTCAGTACGGACACACAAGACTTCAGGTATCAGGGACTGGACCCACTCTCACAGATGCCCCAGACAAATGAAGGACGCAGTAAACATCTTTTCCATTAAAGCAAGGTCTCTGCCATACAGTTTGGGAATCTACTGGCAGAATGGCCTGACTGGCAGTGTAAAACAAAAGAACAGTGGTTTTCTTTGATATCCATTTTTTTTCTTTCTTTTTGAAAAGTCTAGCCACATCTAATTTTGTATGGCCTTCAAGTAGCCTTAGGGATGAACAAAGACTTCCATAACAGCTTGGAATTACTGCGTCTTAACCCTGCACATATGTTTTTAACTCACCCATTTGTCACGAGAACTCCTGTTGGAGCGACATCTCTGTTGAGTGCTTCCAAAGACCAGCGATACAAATTCTGGGATGATTTCTTGTTGGTTAAGTCATGCACTAAAATTATTCCTGAAGTGAAAGAGAAGGCAGCAAGATGCTATTTAATGATATTTTTTTTTTCCTTATCTTACCAGGATGACATCTGCAGGTTCCCAGATATGTGAGAATGAAGAAAGGGAAATAAAACCAGTTCAGTTACAGTGAATGAGTAAAGCTGAAAATATCAGGATGCAACAGGTTTTTTAAAGCTGCTTATCAGGAATTGGATAAGAGCTAAGAGAAAAATCTCATGAAAGGAGGAAACAAACAGCCACTTCAGGGTTCAACCTGCAAGAGGCTTGCAGGCATTCCCTGATTCTGCTCTGTCTAGTCCTAATGATACTGAAACTCTGTATTACTGCAGCAGAGAATTTAGCCTCTCTCCATTTTACCTAATTGGTAAACATAGCTATCTTTTTGTCACACCACCTAAGAAGTTTAAAGGCTGTTTCTTTGTTTCAAAGCGTTTAGAGAGCACTATTGCTTTCCTGCATTTTCAAGAACTAATGCTACATACTTGGGGAGGTATCCAAAGGGGAAACAGATTCTGATAAACTTTCACAGTCCACCAAATGGCTGGTAGAAACATGAATTAATAAGATTTCATGTATTTAAGATTAAGCTTCTAGCATTTTTCATTACCGTGATCCTTCAAAATGTAAATTCTGAGATAGAAAAACAGTCAGCCAAACTTCCCAGCTGTGCTATTAACAGACACCCACTTCTGATAACCACAGTTCCTAACTCAATTACCAATTCCTGCTAGCAAATTTCTTCTATTTATTCACACCTTCTGCAACCTGTGGAATGTTCCCACTTCCTCCAGACTTCAAACCATCATTAATTCAAGGACAAAATGGAATTATACCCCTTATCTTCACCAGGATTCGTTCTCAGCACACTTCACAGCCCACAGGTGGAGAATACTTATTAATTTAATCTTTCACCTTAACTCCAAAGGTGCCACCCACTGTACAAACTATGAACAAACCACATTTCCACAAACATTCTCCACTACCCCACACGACTGTGCACAGACTCTCCTGTGAGAGTTCCCAGCATATCACATAGCCCTATTTCAAAGCATTTGTCTCAGTAACAGCATAAAAAGGTAACTCAACTGTATGTCCACCCCCAGCGTAGGGAGAAAAAGCCTGATACAACATAACTTGGCCTACGGTAACAGATTCAGAGGCACTGCTGCATCATCTGTGGGAAATGCTCTCCACCTCCAGACACTCTTCCTCGGTTCCGTTTTTGATTGGTCAGTTCCCTTATCTGCTTCATCGAAAACCTACACAGTTAGTTGCACCAGCAGAAAAAGACTATGTCAACATCAAAAAAGGGCAGGCAGGACCAATGACTACTCAAGGAAATGTTCCTCCCCCATTAAGGTCTGCAAGCCACAGCCTTACTGCCTAGTCACTGTCCTAGACTATCACAGTCCACATACTAGATGCAGGGACTCCAAAGCAGATGATCTGCAATCAAACCAAGAGCAAACCGTACCTAACCTTGTCAACAGCCAGGTCTCACTGACAGTCTGCACAGATGCTGCCACAACCAAACATTAACTGTCTTTTGATCTCAGGTTTTCAGACCACTGCAAGCCCAGAAAGCACAAGCAGTCAGGCAGAAGGAACGCGTTCATCTTCTCTTCTTAAATCAGGTCAAACAGAGGCAATTTGTGAGACAAGCTCTAACGAAGGAATTAATGTAATGAAAGAAACGAGAGCCAAGGCTAACTACCAAAGTCAACAGTTTTCATATGCGAGCTGCCCAATAATATCTTTTCGGCAGTGGAGATAAATAACTATTTTAATACATCATCAATTATAACTCAGACACATAAGTTCAAGATTTCATCTCCTAATGGGCTGCTCTAAGATATTTCCAAGTCTGACCCATACTCACTGGCATACAGTGGATGTGGTGTCAGAAAGAAATACATTTTTTTCATACACCAAAGAGGCTTGCTTTGAGGGCACAACTCAACTCAAACCTTATTTACAGAGGTCTGGTTAAGAATATAAGCAAGAGGTACCTACACACAGTTTTCCTCCTGGGAAAGGAGGAAGAAATAACTAGTTAAATAATCACAGAGCAAAAATGTTTATTGTATGGCTAAACACATTATTGAAAGGCCCTCAAATGATTGGGAACAAGAAATGAGAATCAAACAGAACATTTGAGACAAATTTCCAGAAGCGGTTGTTAATCTAGTACACATCTATTTTTAGTGAACTACTCTTGGACGCCAAGAAGTAACAATTGAAATACTGCATTATTAAGTTTATAATCTCTTATTTGCTCTTATTAGTGGTACAGATGAACTAGTAGGCTTTTAAGTCAGTATCTCAACTGAAGGCATAAAATACTACTTTCTATCTACAGCAAGTTGCAAGATTCAATTATTAAAAATAATTTGGGAAATTAAATGAGCAGAGGCATGATGGTTATCAGCACATTGCAATTTCATGGGAGAACAGTTCAAATTTGCCAGGGTAGGATATAACTATGAAAGGTCATATAAATTCAAATAATTATTTCCCTGCTGTAGGTTTTGGAACCAGACAAGAAAATATAAATCATATTTCTGCATGTATATCAGGCCTGGAAAGGTGAAGGCAACCTTTGTGTCTGCAAGTGTAGCTGGAAGGGACCTCACTGCAACTTCAAAGACTCCCTGCTGTGCCAGCTGCACAAGACTGAAGTGAAAGGCTGATGAAGCTCATCTGCACAGGTTTGCCTAAAATAGCTTTCCAGTTCAAAACTGCATCCATAAAATTCTGCCTACGAATAGTATCAGTTTTTTTTCCTGTATAAGTGTGCTGGAATCAGAAAAAGAGAACAATACAGCCCTCAACCAGACTTAAAGGAATCCTGCCCCAGAACCAAGAGAGCTCATAACAGAAACAGTGATAAAACCAGATTTACACCAAGCAAACTTACCGTTCAGCAAGTTATAAAATACTGCTCGTGTGCTTTTCACACTAGTGGCACAACCCACTGAACCTCCAACATCCCACAGCTCAATGTAGTAGGTCTTCTCTTCTGGAGTCCCTTCTTTGTAGTCATGGATCTGATGAAAAATGCACATCATACATAACCACAGCATCAGCTCACATGAGTTAATCCACACAACACTTACACATTCAGCTGAAAGGATTATTGTAATGGATAGAAATTTGTAAATTCTCATGTTGACACCATTTCAAATCTCTCAAGTAGAAGGGAGATGGAATGAGTCAAGCAGTGGCCACTGGATACCACAACTCTTATATGAGGTGGAGCTCGGTGAGTCAGCAGGCAGTATCCTTTCCACCTCAATATTAACAAACCTAATGCCTCATGATGTGCTTAGAAATACCATGTTGCTAAAGCAGATGAAAAAGTAAGGTCATGACTTCTTACAGTTGTTAAAACCCAGGTGGTAGTACTGCAAGAATATTAACATAGGTGACCACATCAGATTCCAACTGACCACATCTTTTTCATCTCCAAATTCTCATTGACTTCTCAACTGAATTAATCAATCAACAATTTTTGCCTCAGTATCTGCTAGATAGTTTTGCTACACAGTCAACCAGGATTGACGTGTTTCTTTCCCGAAACTTTGGAAATACATTTGAGCATTCTTCGAGGTGAAACTCAAAGATAAGACAGGATCATTCCTAACCTACGGCAATGCATTTCAAGGATAATGCAGCAAAGAGCAATGAAGGAAGAAAGCATTTATCACCACCCCATGGGGATTGTAGGTTGGGCCAAAAAACTATTAGATGAGTATCATCATTCCTCTAATAGCAGGTCCTGCAATAAGCAGAGGAAGAGAAGCAATCCTATGGTCACGCTCAGTCTCCTCAAATTAAACAAGCAAATTGTTTTTCCCCAGTATGTTTGCCTGACAATTTAGCTGTGCATTAATTGTTTCTCGGGGAAGTGTGCTTTAAGTTCTGTGTCTTCTGACTTAAACTGGCCGCTCCATGACTTGTAACACACCAGTGGCCACTGCAGTAAGGAGAGGCGCTACGAATGACAAGTATCTTGTCTGCTTTTGACAACCTTCTAAGGTCAAAACTTGCTCACGCAAGTGCTCGGCTCATATTTAATATTTTGCTTCAAAAGATTCTGCTATATATATATATGTATTTTGCTTCAAAAGATTAAGCTCTCAGCAAAAGAAAACACTGAAACACACCTTTCTGTGGCAAAAAGTAATGAAAAGAGGAAAAAAAATGTCGAGACCCTTCCCTTCCCTTCCACATTAAGCAAGGGCTACAAAGAGGTCTGTCACATCACCTACTCGAACGTCCACCGAGCAGCCCACTGTCCAGGACGGGTTTCCCAATACCTGGTTTTGGCATAAGAGGTGAACAAGCGACGATTTTCCGACACCTGCAAGTGCACACAGAGGACAACTCCTGGGAGAACACACAAGGGCAGGTAAAAAGGCCAAGAGGTGACGGGCAGAAGCACCAACTAAACGCGGATGGTCCCGACGGGGGCGGGTAACGGCCACCGGTCAGTGCCCAACGGCCGGGGCAAAGGGGGAAGGCGGGCAAGGAGCAAAGACCCGAGGGCCAGCGGGGGGGCTGGACTGCTGGGCCACGCGTACAGCAC
>NW_008824032.1:3260534-3277479 GCF_000699105.1 Pygoscelis adeliae | reverse complement strand
AGCGTCTGCCTCTCCTCGTCTGCTGTTTATGGGGGTTTTCTTGCTTGCTTTTTTTTTAGGAGGTAACTGCTGAGCCCCTCGAGTCTCGCCCTACAGGAGCCTACACAATCGGATGTTCAAAACTCAACACATAAAAGTGGGTAGGGAATAGGAAGCCATGCAAATAGTATAAGGGGTTCTCTACTTCGCTTGGCTTTAAAGCTTAGTCTGCTACTATAGTCTAGGAAGCCTGTGCAGCTTGTGATTTGAAGGAAGCTGCAAGATTATGGAAATCTGAGGAGTAATTGACACTGTAAAAAATCTAGGGTGCAGTGAAATGGGCTGGATGTATCGAGTCAACAGCCTGCTGCTGTCAAAAGGGACATCTTTAAGCTCATTCTTTTGTGCACGTTTGGCCATCAGCTGAGGCCATACAGTGATACCATTCGGTTCACCAGGTCAGCAAGATATTTTCTTTTTGTGCATTAGTTTTCTGGCTTCATGAGCTTGCTGATTCCCTGAAAAGCAGATGAACGTCATATCTCATAATGGCACTCAGCTGTTAAATGGGTCCAACTGTCAAACTTGTATCGTTACAAGTGGCTCAGAATGAGTAAGGAAGATAGGCATTCTGAAAAGGCTCGTCAGCAGTGCACAGTTAAGGTACACTTTCATGAAATATAGGTGGTTTAATGTTTTTCAGCCACGAAAGGTGGAATTTCTTCTTTATTCTCTTCCCCTGAACTGGCATCCTCTCACATCTGCTGGTTCTGTTGCTCATTGGGCTTTTCCACTAGCTGATTAAACTGTCGAGAAACATAGTAAAAGGAAAAAGAAAAGGTATTTTTCTGCCTTTCAGTGATGCAAGTTGATGCACAGGAAGGTCTCATGAGTGCCAGAGCTGGCATGGGAGAGGGCAGAGCCATGTGCTTGGGAGAGGAGCAAATACCCTTCTGGCAGCAAAAAGGGATGATGGGAGTTTCATTACCACCTTCCAATTCCTTTAAGATACTATTTACAGCTCGCTTTCACACAGGATGCTTTAGGGAATTCTAAACAAGAAACTACATGAATTAAAGCTAACCTGGTATCTTGCTATTTAGCTTCTCTGTTTCTTTATTGCTTACATCCACAGTATATACACTTGTTTGCTACACCCTGATGCACGAAAACTTTTCTGAACCTAATACTTTCATAAATCTTTGTCTTACTTCTTTCTGCAATTCCTGAAAGTCAGATAATACCACTCACATCATCTATCATGATGAGAAGT
Organism: Pygoscelis adeliae; assembly: GCF_000699105.1. Taxonomy (NCBI): domain Eukaryota; kingdom Metazoa; phylum Chordata; class Aves; order Sphenisciformes; family Spheniscidae; genus Pygoscelis; species Pygoscelis adeliae. Next base: position 3,276,227 of record NW_008824032.1, on the reverse strand, counting down.
GTGGTGTTCCAGGTCTCATTGAATCCAGGATATGAAAAACAATTACTGCTTTCTTCCTGTCAGAAACTTAACAAGGAATGCTGTACTTCAGTGCGATCATGACTTCTTAGGCTTGATATTTGTGAGAAATGCTCTTACTTTTTTTCCTTTAAAAAAAAACCCACCAAAACCTTACAACTTCATTATGTGAGGGCCAATGTTGAGATGTCTCCAAAATAACAGATATTCTTCTGCTGGTATATGTTCAGATCAGAGTGTAAATTGTAAGAGTTTCTGGTGTCTGTGGTTAAAATGTTCTAGTGGCTTCACATTACAGTTGAGTCAATTTAAAATCTTTGCCACCATGTGGGGAAAGCTCGCTCTTCTACATCCCTAGCCATGCTTTCTTCTCTCTGCTAACCGTAGGCTCTAGTCTGGTAACAGAAATGATTCAGTTCTTGAACTTTTCTCCCTTGCCCTCCCTCTAAAATACCCTACTTTTTTTGGCATGTTAGTTTTTCACTTTTTTATCAACCTGATTCACCTTGCTACATGAACAGGCAACTGTCAAAATTAACACAGAAATGTGGGGGTTGTGGCTGAAGGCTGGGAAGGAGAAGAAAGACTTCTTTATGGGAGGGAGGGTACAATTTGACTTAAGCTGTAACAGGAAACTGTACCTTCACTATTCTAGCCACTAAGTTTGGCCTTCCATAAGTAGTATGCTCCATTTTTTTTCTACAGCTACCACTGTAAATAGTTTGTTAATGCCAATGTGCGTTTGAAGTACTTCTGAGTATTACATCTGTTTGTATACATGCACATAGGTAGTCCTTCAATTTACTGACATCTTGCTATTGTTTATGTCAGGTTTAGATTATGAATGTGATTGAGAATTGCATCCTGAGCCTGCATCGTTCAATTTCTGCCTTGCATGGTCAGACCTTGTGGCCTTATCATGTGTGGTTCCGTATATTTTTACTTCTGAAATTAGGTGAAAATGTCCTAATTTCAGCCGGGCCCTTCAGCTTTTCTGTGTGCGGCTGCAGCACACCTTTTCATCTTTAGTGAAGAAAACCATTTGATACTTGTGGCCTCTTGGTTTCAGTTTATGGAACACCAACAAGAAGGTAGGATTTGAGTGAAAGCAGATTGTTCTTTTCTCCTTTAATACTTTAGGGCAGGTCTTGCAAGGAAAATACACAATTTCTCATCAAGATGTAGTGCAGGAGGAAGGCTGAGCAGCAGTGTTCCTGAAGTCTCCAGGGAATGGAATTCAGTAAGCTTTTGATAAAATGCCAGAAGACTTTGGGTTTGCAACTGATGTGGGATAAAGGCAGTTCTGGATAATGGGGACATGTTGCACAGATCATCCGCTCACTACATAGAAAGGCGAAAAAAAGCAGACTTGAAAATTGAAGATTCTGTGCCATTTTCCATTTTCTGGAAAGGATGAGTAGTGTCTGAGGTTACATTGTACAGACATTTAAAATCTTGATGGCATGTTTTCCCACTGTAGTTCTGAAATTTGTGCCTTCCCTCCCTGTACTCGAGAAGATTCAGAATCGTTCCTCTCAGCTTAACCTCATCGTCTTCTGGAAGACAGAATTTTAAATTTTATTGAAGTGAGAGACTACAAAACTAGGATCTGGTGTTTGCAAGTGACTGCTGGAGTGAGATATGGTATACACTGGCTCCCAAAAGCCTGTCGTACTTGCCACGTTTACAGGTGAGGGACTCTCTTCTTATTATGTGATTTTGATTTTTCCTGAAGAAACTGTGTCAGTGGTGTAAGCAAGTAGGTTTTTTTGCCTTTTTTAAAAAATCTTACGGCAGAAGCCTGCAGAAATGTTTTCCAAACAAATCAGCAAAACCTCATCTCAAAGATTTAGTGAAAAAGAGCATTAACAATTTAAATTAGGTGTGGGGGAAAATAGGAAACACCTTTCTAAGTGTGGACAGTATGTCTGATAGACCTAGGTTCCCAGCCAACCCTGCAACTCCAAGTTTTCCTCCAAAAGAGATCTGGGGTGTTATAAAGGGTTTGTATACCCAAAAGAGTCTAAAGAGCAGTCTGCTTCCTTTTTCAGGATCCTGCTTTTAAAATGTTTACCTTGTCAAATATATGAACAGTGAGACTTCATTAAATTTTTTAAGGTAAAATTACTAGTGGAATTAATATAAGCCTCCAAGTTATATGTTAAGACAAGGTGATGTTCATTTTCAGTATTGGATAAAAAATCAGGTTAGTTCACTGGCTGACTTACGTTTTCATAACTTTTAGTTCTAGTTTCATCTACATTGTGGCTTCTAGGTATCACCTTTTTGGCACTTTTCATCTTTTGTCTCAGCTTTAATCAGGAAAAACAGGAAGAAAAGCAGATCCAACAATCCTTAGCACAATTCCTGTTCGAGTTCTCAAAAGAATTCTTGAAATCTTTCTACACAGAGAAGAAAAGTTCAGTTGCTTTGATGCTGCATCAGGAAGGTCTTGACCAGTGGAGATGTTTGCTCAGTTGAATTTCTGGCTTCTATATTGTCTTTGGTGCCATCATACTGAATGTTTTTTTGCAGTCACTTGCTCTCCTCTTGATTTCCTTTTTGACACCTCTAGTTATGCTCAAGACGTAAGCCTCATGCATTTTACTCAACCTGAGGTATGATCTCCATTTTGCAGACAGTGCCTTGAGTTTCTTCACCCAACAGATCTGATTGTATTGTGTAACTCTAGGTCTTTCTTCCCAGTGTTGTCTTTTATAGCCACATCAATATTTATTCTTACATTTAGAGCATTTAAAAAAAAAAAAGTGTTTTTAGGGTTGCTGTCCTACTGTGATAACATAGACAGATCTACTTTCCTGCTATACACATAATACTGAATTGTATTCATGTAATTACCCAGAACAATTCCCCAACAGCTGTCTCTTTTATTAAAGCCCATGTTTAAATTTTGAAATTTTTCTTCTGGGTGTTTCCGAATATCATCCTGTCCAGCATGCTTTATTATTGGTGCTGTAGGTGCTTACTGCGTAGTGGTGTATCTTGGCCATTGTTTTTCTTTTGTTTTTTTTCCCTGACAATGTCCCTTGATGTTCATACGTTATTAAGGTCAGTACAGACATTATTATGAAACAGATGCACGTCCATTAAAACCTTGTTAGGAGATGTTATCATATTTCTTTGCACACGTAATTAATTCAGGCTTGACTTACTGCTTTGATGGAAGGTGAAATTACTGCTCCAGGATGCAATGGTAAAGTCCCCTGCTTTTGAATTTTAAACTGATATTCTTGTGGCACTGGATTACAACTTGTGAGCTGGATCACTGTCTTTCTTGCCTGGTGAAGGGTAGTAAGGATTTGCAGCTCATGTCCTGTAGCCTGGGATTCATTGTGAACCAGATGTCAGCTTCTAGAGAAACTATTTGTTAGCCCCTGGCCTGGTGAGTTCTGGCAGCGATATATGCTCGCTCTTGTGCCATCGTTCTGTATCACGTAGCTTACATGAGAACATGATTATCAACAGTGATGTTGTAAAATATGTCCTTCATCCAACCATACAGATCTTGTTCGAGCCCTTGCTTTTGATCAGTTTGGCATTGGGCCTCAATGTAATATAAAAACTGGTGTTTGCTGAACATGTGTCCATGCTCATTTTTAGAGCTGTTAGTTGTGTTCAGCATTGTTGATTTTCATGTAGCAAAGTTTGACAAGGGTGTTCTTTGGCGGCTTTATTCTTTTTTTTTTTTTTCTTTCTTAAAGCTGACCCTAGTTGGTTGTCTCACCCAAAGGCTGTCTTCTGCAGGATTTAGAATTTAATCCCTGTTAATCAACTTTTTGAGGTGGAGATTAATGGGAAAGAATGGTTTGTGGTGTTTTCAGAATGCGTGTATTTCCATATATCCACGCCTGGAAGACAACCAGTGTTACACTCAAAATGCCCACTATCACCTGAGGGTGATATAGAAGATTTGGACATCACTAAAAATCTCCAGTAGAGCAGAAGAAATAATTGTGTAAAAACTCCTGGTCCCATTAGATGAAAAAAAACCCATTTTTCTAGTGATTGACACTAAGAAATATTGTTAAATCTCTAACTATTGCTGAAAACCAAGGGATAAGTGTATACTTTTAGAGGTGGTTTTATTTATTGGTCCCTTGTAGGTCTCAGTTTAAGTTGTTTGAGTGCATTATTTGGGAAATTGTACCTTAAACCTGTTGTGAAAGCAGCTGTGGGAATCTGCAGCTGTCTTATCAATGAGATTCTTGGAGAGAAAATGCTTTCCATCAGCTCTCAGATGAGGTATCCAGAGTGAGATGTGCTTATTTAAAAACACTTTTCTCCTTTTTTTTGTTACAGCTGATGTTCTGAAGGTCACTGCCCACTGCAAGTTGTATCGCCAAGTTTTTCTGCAAGGAATTTTTAGGGGACAGTGAATTGGTGAGGAGAGAAGGTTTTTTGTTTGTTTTTGAGATCAGCACTTAAAAACCTTTTGACTTTCAAAATTTGACTTTTAAAATCTCTTCTGGGGTGCCAGGTTTTATTTAAAATTGATCTTTACATTAATGTTATACTGTGCTTAAACTCTGAATAAGATTTTAATCTATTTATTTATTGAATAAATAAAGGCTTCTGGCCAGCTTCTGCATTGACATTGTTTTATAGTATCAGTACGTTGCTGACAGATGCAGTCAAAAGCAAGATTTATCTTTAAGTGACTGAAAGACTGTAAAAATACCAACAGAATGAAACTGATTTTCAAGGACAATGTCCTGTGACAGTATTCAGATTGGGTCTGACTTAGAGGTTCAAAAATACTGTATGGCTAACTCATGATGGGGCATCCTTTATTGCTAATGCTTTTACCTTTAATGCAAAGCTCTATAAAACTGTCCTTTGTGTGAGATAAATCATTATGTATCTGGCATGCAAAAGAAAACTGACTCTAGAAGTACTTGTTTCATGGCTAATTCATGCCATGATAAACATATTTTAATTTAATTTCCTTGAAGGGAAGCTGGAGCTGGACATCCAGGCATTGTTTTCTGTAAGCTATTCTCAGCCTGCACACCAGCAGTCAACAAATGTTTTGTTCATTTCAATTTGAGCACTGTGAATACTGTTTGGCCCTAAGTTAGAGAAAAAGAAAAGCTCAAGCAGGGAAGCATTTTAAAAGAAAAGAATGAAGGTGGTTCTTTTCTTACCCAAAGGCAGAAAAGACAGGACAATCTTAATTTACTTACTGTTAAACGCCACAATCCACAGCCTAATTGCTTTGCAGTTGCACTGGCCGTAACCCTTGAGAGGAACATACCTCCTCAGTTGCAGAAGAGGGTAGGGGTTGGAGAGAAGTAAAGCTTCAGTGGGTAATGTTGCTTAAATTTTTTTGAGAGGGCAGTGTTTCTCATACAAAAAAAAAAAAAATCCAAGCAGGCTACTGTGATAAATGATCACAGATTTTTGAGTAGTCTTAGCTGATGGAAGGAGTCATCAGCTGCTTGGTTACATGTAGAGCTTGGTGATTTCAGGGGGGTGTCTTAATGTGGGGAGTATAGAAAAGTTCTGCAATGGTGTTTGTCAAAAAGGACATTACAGGTTCTGTGATAGCGATGAAGAAAATAGGATACCCATCCAGATCCTTTCTTCTGCTGTCGCTCTCCTCTTTCCTTTATTTGAGACTTGAATTCTGGGGAGGTACATGTACAGTGTGTGAAACATCTGATGGGAATGAAAATTGAGATTGGCAGAGTTTTACTATTTATGATATTAGTTCACAGATAAAAATTGCTTAGCAATGACGAACAAACAGAAATTAAGGTGTGGGGTTTTTCTTCAGTTGAAGGAACCTTTTGCTTAAGAAATGGTTATTCATATCCTAAACTAGCATAGAAGTCTTATATTGAAAAAGGCTATTCAAAGTTTCATTTGAAGTTAACTGGAAGTACAACCCCCTGAATGGGTATTTCAAAAGCACCCATGCTACTTCATGCTTATCTTGAACCTTTCATACATGGAAATCCAAGTGCATTATGAGTGGAGGGGAATTTTGTTATTGCCTACAGACATATAGATTTGAAAAAGTGGAGGGAAAATGCGCAAAACCACCCTGTGAAATGAGAGTAAGCCTTTGCTCTGTGCCTTATGGAGCTGCTTCACTTTTTCTCTCCGCTGGACAAAACTGGCTGCTTCAGAAGAGTCACTGCTGTTAGTTGTCCGCTGGGGTTTGATTTTTGGCTATGTCTGTGGCAGGGGTGACAATATGAGGCATTTCTTGCATGATACAATTCTATATATGATCCTGTGTATGTCACAGAAGCATGTAATTGTCATGACCATATTGTCATGATCAATTGTCATGTGCCATTTGATGTTAAGGTGGAGAAAAATGAAGTGAAAATACAGTATGTATTTAGAAATTATTGTCTTATCACGACTTACTGTGTTGTCTGTGACAAGTAACTCAAAGGATACTTCATGGAATACTTTTTTTCTTTTTAAACACATCGTCTCTTCATGTTCACTAAGTCTTGATTTTTACTTCATTTATCATGCTGTATTATCCATGGGCTTCTAAGGCCTGAATGTGAGACACTTAAAATGAAGGATCAGTCCTTTGGAAGGACGTATTTGCTCATCTAAGATCAAAGCTGAAGCAGTCTGTGATGTAGGAGTTGGTAGTGCTAACAGTTTTCATGCTGCAGATGGTTAACTAAGGTCTATTTATCAGAAAGTAAGGAAAAAGTCTGTCTGTTCTCATTGTGCCACTGGGAGCTTTTGCTTGAATGCATACCAGTCTGTACTAGCAAGCTGTCCTCATACAATATCACTGCCCAGTGATGTCTGAGGAGTAGAAGCAGGCAGGGCTACTTACAATGTGATCAGGTGACATCAACTGGGGCCATAAGACTGCTCCACTCTTGGGCTGTCTTAGGACCTTTCTTGCTGTAGCCTTTTTCTGCTTCTCCCAAGCTACAAGTCTCAGCTGATCATGAAGCTGTCTACTGGAGCTCAGCTTCAAGACAGCTTTCTTATTCCAGCTCTGTTGGCTGTGGCTGAGTAGAAATGAACTTTTAAAAAGTGCACAAGAAATTGGTACCGTAATATACGGCAGATTTCATTTAAAGTTTTCCGTTACTTTGTTTTGAATGGAGGTACTATTTCCTAATTCTACTTCTGTAGCATTGGTGTTATTAACACCTAAGGAGACAGTACAGGGCTTGGGAAGGAGAAATGGAAAACACCCCATCCTTTTCTTAGCTCTAAGTGAGATAAATCAAAACTTCTGAAGTCAGAAGACTAGCTAAGAATCCATCTGCCTTTTTTCATTGCAGTATACATGAAGCTCAAGATCTGAACCTGCTATGACTGACCCAGACGTCCTCACTGAGGTCCCAGCAGCTCTCAAACGCCTTGCCAAATACGTGGTGCGTGGCTTTTATGGCATTGAACATGCTTTGGCTCTGGACATTCTCATCAGGAACCCCTGTGTGAAGGAAGAGGACATGTTAGAGCTCCTTAAGTTTGATAGGAAGCAGTTGAGGGCTGTCCTCAACACCCTCAAGGGTGACAAGTTCATCAAATGCAGGATGAGGGTAGAGACGGCTCCAGATGGCAAAACCACCCGTCATAACTACTACTTCATCAACTACCGCCTTCTGGTTAATGTGGTGAAGTACAAGCTGGACCACATGAGGAGGAGGATTGAGACGGATGAAAGAGACTCCACCAATCGCGCCTCTTTTAAATGCCCCATTTGCTTCAGCACTTTCACAGACTTGGAGGCCAATCAGCTGTTTGACCCCAGGACAGGTAAGAGTACAGGTAACAGAATGCTCTGGCTCTCTCCTTTGTCTGTAAGTGCTGGACTTTAAGGAAACAGTCTTAGGAAAATTCTCTTTGAGTTTGGCCGGAGCTAGAGGGCACTCTGTTTTTGCAGGTGGTAAATGTTTGCGCAAAATACAAAAGTAATGTATACAGACTTACACAGTCTGTACAGCAAATAGCAATGTTGATAAAATGCTTGAGTGACAAGCAGTAGAGAAATGGAGGTCTTATCGCAATTGAATTCAAGGGTGAATAAGGCAGTCTGTCCTTGTTGGAAGCTGACGTTTTTTCAGTATAACCTGGTCTTGCTTGTAAACTGTATGACTTACTGGTAGTTTACAGAGAGGGCATATGTATAGTTGACTTTGGTATGCAAAAAATTTTTGATTTAGAGATGGTCGTGCAAGGAGTGAGTTGTTACTGTTTAATTTTCTTCTAGTCACTTCATTATACTGTACAACCTCGTTTCCCCAGTGTAAAGCAGTCTCACAAAAGTTAAGAGAAATTAATTACAGACTTGTCTGGTTGGGAGTAAACAAGATTCTTTTTAAAGTGTGTGTCTCAGTCTCAGTGGAGGTGCATATCTGTCTCATGCATATGAATCGAGAATCTGGGTGCCATTGTCTACAGGGGCAGTCCAAATACTTTGTGCTTCTGTGCCGGGGAAGAAAAGGAAGAACACCTGCACCTGATGAGATCCTATTTTGCTAGTCTAATCTGGGATTATTTTGGGGGCAAGGCAGGGAGCAGGGTTTGGGTGTTAGGCTTCCACCTTCTGAATTAGTTTCTTTACTTTTTAATTTTTCCTTTTGAATTCTTTGTCCTGATCTTACTTTTCCACAAAAATAAAAGAGCAAAAGTCAGGAGAGCTCTCGGAAACATTGGAGTGTGGTGCTTTGTGTCAGTTATAATGAGAAACTGTAAAAATTCACTGTTCAGTGGTATTGAAGCTTTTAATCTAGGGTTACTGATGTCTAATCTGCTTTGGAGAAGGGCAAACACCCAACAAATGTTCAGCCTGTCATTTTCCCTCTTTCCTGCCTCCAAAGGTCAAGAGCTGTGAAACTCCTTTTACTTGAACAACCATGAAAATGATACTTAGTACTAGAGAAGCAGAATCCACTATGTCAATAACCGTCATTGCTGTAGTCCAGCGCAGCTCTCCAAGTAGGAGTCGCTCCCTCATGGAGTACCAAAACCAGCAGTGCCAGCACAGATTTACTATACTCACCACTGAGTATAGAAACTACACATGCGCTCTACAGTAACGATTATCTGTGGCAGCTACAGTTGTGGGTGTCGGGCTGAAGGGGAATAGTGCTTTTGCAGTTCACTTCAGTAAGGAGAGAGTAGAGAACCTGTACAGAGAACATAGCGGGGAGCATGAGACACTCATCCGAAGGGGACCTGTAACACTTCACAGGTGAATCCTCCCGGTGTGTGGGCGGTGAGTTCCAAGAGCAGAGAACTGGCTGTCAAGGAGATGCAGAAAAACAAGAATGCTGGGATTAGGCTTTGACAGCAAGGCCTGTGCTCCAGGAACTGATGAGGTCAACCAAGGGTTTGTCTGCAGTACAGGTACTGGCTGCCTTCACAATGCAAAATCAGTCACTGGCACATGGAGTGTTTTGCCGTTTTGCTGATGGAAGGAAGGGTTGAGTGCTGTTTTCCCAGCAATTGCCAGCAGTTGGTTTCTGTCAGTATTAATACAAATAACAAGGTAGCGAGTTTACCTTCACTTACTTTCAGTAAGAACATACCTGTCTAGAATTTATGTATATTCTGTTTCTCCTTATATAACTTTTAAGTCAATGATAGCTTCATCTAGATAGTGCATGATGATACTGTTGTTTCTCAAGGGGTTTTACATGGAATACCAGTTTGGATAGGGCTCTCCAGTTTACTGTTTAAGAAGGTCTCATACTGTCTCCAAACCCTGAGATAGCTGCTTGTTTCCATTCTGGGTAAATAAGTGGGCAATTTGGTTTTTTAGTGAGAATGGCTGCTTTATATTGCAGTGGATTGTGTTGTCTGCGTATGTTTCCTGCTCCTCTGGAATTTCGTATTAGAAAAGAACTGAGACACCTTTGGGTCTCTCACAGAGGGAGCTCATGAGGACAAGGCATGTAGAGGAACAAAGTTTATGAGACAGTGAATAGCCATCCTTTTCCAAGGATGTCTTTAGCCCTTATCAGTGCTATACATAAACCTCTCCCACTCATTGAAACTCATGGCAGTACAACTGCTGAAGGGTAGCTGAAAGCCACATGAATTTCAGTCACGGTTGACCTGAGCTGCTGCTCCTGGACTGCAGTCATGTTGATAAAATTTTGTGAATCAGAAGGCCTGCAGGGCCAAAGTCTGCTAGTCCATGGAGCAGGTAGAGCATGGAAGGCATCCTCTGCACTAGTCTAGATGAGGCTGCACTTAAATTGGCGATCTGTTAAAAGACATCCTGTTTCACTGTCTGCTTGTTGTCCTTGTCACTCAGAGATATGGGGATGGTTTAGATATCCTGTGTTTTCTTCTGCTTCACTTTCCTCTTCCCTAGTTACAACTCAAATGCAAACTCTGCGCAATTGTTGTAGAATGAAAGGGTTGGAAGAGGAGGTTATTGCTCTTGCCCTTCCTTATCAGTGATGGTGAGGAGGTTTCCAGAATCTCTCCATGACTGTAGTCATTCTATTGCAATTTGTGAATTAAGAGTGCTTGTGAAGAGCCTGTCCATGAGTTGGATCTGTAGTGCTATTTAATTTTTACCACAGCATCTGTGTCTGTCTCTCGGCTTCAGCAGAGGTCTGTTTGTTATAGATTACCAGCTGTCAAATGGAGGCTTTTTTAGCTCTGTGCTTTACTGCATTTGAGTAAATGGAGTAAATGGAGTAAATTGAGTCCATTATTTTGAAATAAGCTGATGTGTTTGTTTTCATCAGAAGATGTGACTATTGGTGTTTTTGGAAGGTGGAAATGTGTCTGTTGAGAGAAAATAATTGATAGTAAGAAGGGTATGTTTTCAGGGCACATAGGTATAGATGTGCTTTGGTTGCTGTTCATCCAACTAATTTGGAAAAATATTTTTGAACAGAGCAGCAAGTTTGCCACTAAGGTAATTTTAAATGTAGATTTTAAATGGTATAAATGTTACTTTGAGAGTGTGATCACTCTGTTTTTAAAAGTATTATGTGATTTTTCTCCATCCCTTTTTCTGCCATTAAACATCTCAACCCAAAAACTTACTATGGTGTGAAAGGTTGAACAAGTATTGTCTGGTACTTGTAGGAATTTCAAGGACAGGAATCATGTAATGTTAAAGAAAATGTCAGATGGTGAAAGTCAAGGTGACGAAAAAACTAGAGTTTTGCTGCTCTTCTTCCACTCACAAAGGGATCTTTTGAAAAGTGAAAAGAAAGAAACATGTGTTGGAGGAGTCACTTGGTTGTATGACCAGTGGGTGCCTGCTAGCTCTAAGCGTAGCGTGCCCAGGTCATGAATTTTAGACCCATCTGCTCTCAATGAAGAGCTTGAACAGATCTCCAGACATCACACTTTCTCCTCACTGGCAGTTTTTACTGTTGCCTCCAAAGAAGCTAACTTCTGCTTTTAGAGGCAAACAGCTTGGACACAGTGTGCTTTTATTTTGCAAAAGTTTGCTGTGGAAACTTGTGGCAAAGCTAAGAACTTTGTGATTCAAGAGGTCACAGATTTGCAGTTTGCCTATTGACCTGGCAGTGCCTTTGACGGGAATTGTTGCAGGCTGAGTTGTTTCAGGCTGAGAGGACGGTTCTTAGCCACTTTTGTGAGTGTTTTGAGATCTACAGAAAGAAAAACACTAATGCTGTATGAATGAAAAGTGTTACTTGGAGCCTTGTGTTTCAGATGGGATGACTGAGAAAGGAAAAAGATTGTCGTTTTCCTAGAAGATCCTAATATGAGCACTTGAAATACGTACATGCATATAAAATCATTGCCTTTCATTTGTGCCATTGTCTGCTGCCTACCTGTGCTGTGATATTTCATCACTCTTTGTTCTGCATGCTAGTAATTGCACGCAGCTGACATTGTGATGAAGCCTCATGCAGGTGGAAAGCTGTAGCCATTCCCTTAAATAAGGTAAGGGCTATCTCTTGAGGCAGGGCTGTACAAGAAAGAGTTTAATTGAGTAGTAGTAAGGAAAGCCAGATGTTAAATGTATACTGTGAGAAACACTGCTGAACTCTGTCTATTCCCAGACCTGGGCTGACAGTGGACACTGACATAAAGGACACTGGGTTTTCAAGTGTTTCACCTAGAGATAGGATGTTATTTCATCAGGCTCTTACACAGACCTATGGGAAGAATTTGCTTCTTTGTGCTTTTAAATGTCGAAACTACAGAAATTTGGTTTCTGTAGGCCAATTCCTGAAATTGCAGAGCAATCTAAACAACTCGATACCATCTTGTGGATTGGATATTAAAAAAAAAAAAATTCTTGGAGAATTAAATATGCACAAGTCTGTTGTGCAGAGTGTGGGGGGGAAGGACAGGAGGAGTTGCATGGTCTCACCCAGTAGAGGGAGCTGTCTTCTTTTCTCTATACATATGGGCTTGGGTTGGTTAATTTATTGAATGTCACAAAACTGGAAATTATGTTCATGGATGTGTGTTCTGTAGCATGATTAACTGGGTCTGGTTGGGGAAGGTCTCTCTGATGTATCCTGTTCTCATACCCTAATCATATTTGTAAATCTAGTGTGGTGTTGGAGTTGACTGTCAAATTCAAGGTCAATTTGAAAGAAAGTATGTGACTAGAAACTACAAAAGGGAGAGTGGGGTTGAAGTGAAGGAGTGACAGAAATGAGATCCCGCAGTGCATCACACTGTTATTCAGCCCTGGATTTCTTTAGGTATTCTAAATACCAAACTCTATCAGGATACTCGCCAGCGTAGCAGGCGGATTTGATCCTAGAAAGAAAATATAAGGCTAGATGAAGTAGTTTTTCTTCTGTTCTCTTCTACCTTTGCAATATAATTTTTATCCAGTCTTGTGTTTCTTTCACTTCTGTTACTGTGAAGAAAAACCTTGATGTTAACAGTAAATTGTAATTACAGTTGGTCTCTCTTACGTACTGGTCTCTCTTATGTGTCCTCACCGTAACATTCAGTTAGCTAAGACATGAATAATAGTGGAAAGAAAAGGATGGAAGATAAGTGGGTAACATGAATCAGGAAGATTATGCTGTTGGGATGTTCTTAATTGCAGTTGTAATCACTGGAGTCTTTTGTTGTTATTGGAAATCATAACAGCTAATTACTTGTCTACTCTTTGCCCTCCCACAGTTTGCTCTTGGTTTGGGGAATGATTTTGGATATAGCTATCTTACTGTTCCTGAAGATGCACTGTAATAGTAACATACTGTGTTTCTGGACCCCTTTCTTAATCTGTGTGCTGATAAGAAATTTAATTTGGGAAGAACAGATTGAAGGTGGCAATATCAGTTTTATAGAAGGGAAGACAACACCTTGAATTTCATTTTAACCCCACTTGTTTTACTGTCAGCCTCTCACATGTCATTTGTATACTTCATAACAGAATTACACATAACGTGTTCAGAGGCTGGTTTTCTGTACCTGTCACAAGGTACCTTATATCACATTCAGGCAGCCTGTATGCAGCTGAACGTTTGTATGGTTTGGGCCCTGTTACTGAGATTAGAAATTTGACTAGTCTTTGATTTTTTTACTTTGGTCTTACGTGTTGACTTCTAGAGCTACTGCCTTTTCTTCTGAGTGCTCAGCTTCTCACTTCATACCCAGTGAGCTATTCAGAACACATCTGTCTTCTCGTCTTGTTTTGAATTTCCACTTCCCAGGCAAGTTCTACACTAGCTTCAAATATTCATCATCTGATTCAAATTACTTTTGAGCCTGTCCTATCTATTTTGTTAAATTTTTTCTTATGCTTCTCCTTCTCCCTGTTTTTTGCCTTGCCTTTTCTTGTGGAGCTCTTGTGTCCATTTCTGGTACATCTCTTTTTGTGTTCTGTCCCTTCCAGCCATTAGAAAAAATAAATCACTTAGAGCTATTTAGTCCATATATTCACACTATGTAGTCAATCCTATTTGATCTTTATGCTGTTGATTCTTGTCCTTTAGGTTCAACGATTTTCAGAATAGGCATTCTGGATAGCTTTGTCTACCGTGTACTGCCATGCATGTGCTATATGATATTACTGCTACAACAATTCACAGCTTTTTACCAGCCAAAATCAGGACTTAAAAAGTCTTTTTGTGAATTGGCATACCAGAAGCTTCCATTGAAAAAGAAAGGATTCAGAGCAGTTCTGTTTTGAAGAACTTCAAGTTTTGTGAAGTTTTTTTTGTTAATTGTTGTTAGCTTTCCAAGTGTATGTAAACCCGTCAGTGTGATTTTTCTTGACTTTACAGGCACATTTTGTTTGTCTGTGCTGCCACTGAGAGCTTTTGGCAAACACCCACAGAAGGAAACTGCCCATGTTCTGCTTAGTTTCTCTGTTTCTATTCAAATTGCTGGCAAAGGCTCCAAGACTATTCCTGTCAGCTTTACTCTGCTTCAGCTTGATAAGGCCTGGAGCCACAGAAAAGGGCAAACTGAGAAAAACATATCAGAATTAATGCGTGTTTTTCTAAAAGTAAGAATACTCTTTAGAATGACTTAAAAGGGATGTGTAGGTTACATCTGTAACTTGAACTCATTCCCTGCAGGTTGGACACCCTGTCTGAAAGATAAACATCTAGTTTAACCACGAATCTCTCAGCTTGGTGGACAAACAGGTGAAGGTAGTGTTAGAGCCTGTGCTATGCAGAACATCAGACCAGAGGATTGTAAGTCACTGGAGTAACTCAGAAAAGCTGTTGCCTGTAGAGTGCTGTCTGGTCACTTCCCTGTATTCCATGTTGACCTCTGGCTGGTATGCTGTGTCTCTTAGATCAAAAAAAAGTATCTGATAAACACATGCCCTGACTTACAGTACTGATACCATTTTTTTTTTGTCTGCAAAGGACATTTTATTATTAGAAGTGCAGGAAATAATTGCCCTTCAAGTAAAGGTTATCACTTTAACTTTTCTCTTGGCTTTGCAAATTGAAATAGATAACAGCAAGAAGATCTCTGTAAAATCTGTGAATGCTGCTAAGCCACTTGCAGTGATGAAAACTGGACTGCAGCATTCCTATCTTTTACTCTAGTAATTTGCTGTTCTTTTGAAACTGCATCCTTGGTAATACCATCTGCAAAGTGTGTCATCCTTTTAGGCATGGGTATCTGTAAGTCAGATCAGGAGCTCATGGAGAATCCTGTTACTTGTGTTGCAGTCTCTCTGCTGTTGGATGCAATTTGAGGGTATAGTATGTTGGCTCAGTTGGTATTTTGGCATAGTCCTCTTGGTTTAAGTGTAAAAAAAAAAAAAACCCGTTCTTTAATTCCTAATGAGCTTCCTTTGGATATTCCCTCTGTCCAGTTGCGTCTTTCTCTGCTTACTGTCTGGCTTAATTTACCCACAGTGGGACAGAAGGAAGAACTCTTGTCAGCTCAGAGCTGCTGAGGTTGTGCATATGAGCTGGAACAGAAATATCTCTTACTGAGAGGAGGAAAGGATTCCTCTCTTCTTTTCCAATTTTATATTGAATATGTATTAAATAATCTGGCGCTTCTGAAGGATCAATAAGTTGATGTGTCTCATGCAGTCCATTTTTTGAATGTTTAATTTACCTTTTCAAGAGAAATGTCTTTGCTCAAAAATTCTGCTACAGTATTTTTAATTTAGTTGGGCTAAAAATGGTCTGCACACTGAGATGAACGAGCAGCGCAGTGTTCCTCTAGATAATATAAAGTGGTCCTGAAGGTGCTTCTTTTTTTTTTTCTTCTTAAGACATT
>NW_008824032.1:3227874-3260472 GCF_000699105.1 Pygoscelis adeliae | reverse complement strand
ACTGTAGCACGAAATGTAGATTAATGTTGTTGTGAAATGCAGAAGCAAATTCAGTTGATATCTTTTGAATTTTCTGGAGTTTGCTACCTAAACTGTGCCTGAGAAATAAATACATATAGGCAATTCTGCATATACATTGCAGGCTGAGATCAAGTTGCTCTTTCACAACTGAGTTACAGCACTGCTATGCCCTTAGAGCACCTTGCATGCCTCATTCTCTGCTGATAACCTGCTGTGGCCCCCTGGCAGAGCTTATTAGCTTGTATCCCATACAGTGCTCTAGGGAAATGTATTTTAAACTGCTGATTGGGCCCCCGGACTGTCTTTGTATAGCTGTACTTGGTCCTTGGCCAGAATAAGCTAGTGTCTTTTTGTTTTTCAAATTAAGATCAGAGTAATACAGCATGGTGTGTTTTCTCCCAAAGTGCTATCAGGGTAGAAGTTGGAGGCCCAAGTGTGTCCATCTTGTACTGAAATACATCTTCCAACACACACTGCAGGTCAGGCATGGTGCTGATGCATTGTCAGTGTTGCCTGATGGGTGGTGAGATGGCATAGTAATACTATAATTATGGTGGTCAAAAATGGTAGGTCACGATGAAGTAACAGTGAAATGTAATAGGCATCTGTATGAATCCTTCATGAGTCTGTAAGTCTTGTAAGATTGGTGGCAACAGGGGCTTTACCATGAGATGCTTCATTAGGTAGATTCAATCAGCTTTACTTCAACTATTCACAAGTTCTAGAGGGTGAAGTGGGAAGGCAAAGTATCTGTGGTCATCTGGTATTTCTTCAAGAGGAAGTATTTTTTTAAGAGGAAATATTTTACTTAAGGATTTTTTTTTCCCCATTTTCTGCATGTACCTCAGATGCACCAGAGATACGTCTGTCTTTCTGCTGTGTGGAGGCACACAGCAGAAACTTTTGGCCATCTGAAGGAGTCTGTTGGGAGCCCTGACCAAAATGTGATTTAAACAAGCAGATGTAGAAGACTTGAAAACATTACTAAGTTGTACACAAACTCTAGAAGACAAATGAAAGGTGCCCAGATGGTTTGCTGAAGCCAGTTCCATGGTTTGACTTACTTGGTTTGAGTGTTTGGAGCTTTATAGTATTTTTTTGAGGATGAAAAGTAGGTCCTCTACAGACAGAAATAGAAATTGTAACAACTTGCAAGGTAAGATGTTATACTGTACC
This sequence comes from Pygoscelis adeliae, assembly GCF_000699105.1. NCBI lineage: Eukaryota > Metazoa > Chordata > Aves > Sphenisciformes > Spheniscidae > Pygoscelis > Pygoscelis adeliae. Next base: position 3,259,275 of record NW_008824032.1, on the reverse strand, counting down.
TTGTGCAAGGTAAAGTGTTCCTAGTTCAGCTGCTTTTTGTTAAAGGAAGATGCCTTCTCAGGTGGGTCTAATTTTCAGTATGTCTAGTGAAGTCATCTTCTGTTCTGTGATCTTTTTTTCGATGCCTGAATTTGAGAATAACCTGATGAAAAGCAGTTGTGGCAGAAGAGTGAAATCTGTTACTCTTGATGGATGGGAAGACAAGGGAAGAGACTCTTTCTCTTGCCAGTCTGGTAAAGTGCTTTTAGGTTGGTGTGGGTTGTTGTTTTTGGGGGTGGGGTGTCCATTTTTGTTTTGATGTTTTTTTGGTGGGTTGGCTTTGGGTTGTTTTTTGGAGAGTTTTTTTGGTGTTTGGGGTTTGTTTTTGGGGTTTTTTTTTGCATTTAGCTTTTCACACTTTAAAGACATGAATGCATTGTCATGTGTTGAAAAGACGGTCAAAGTTGGTCCCTATTGCCACTTAATTCTGTACTCAAGAGGTGTACAGTTGAACCTTGGTCTGTGAGTTTGGACAAATATCCTTTTCCACTAATCTGTTACATTGTCTGAAAAATTAACAACTTCCCCTCTGGCAACATTCAAGCTGTTCTTTCTGTTATCATGTCAGTTCAGACTGGTTTCTCCACTTACCAAGAAATATCAATTGTATGAATGAGTGAGAAACATGGGGTTTCTGTAGCGAGCTGATCAATTGTGCTGCAGGGGGATGGTTTCTGCTAGCCAGTTTTCACAATAGCTGAGTATTGTGAGGACAAAGTCGCTTGCAGGAGCATGCCAAGTGAAACTGCAGCAGGTGCCCTAATGGAAGTGCTTGATAGCTGGCAGTAACGCCATCCCCCTACATGCCAAACATATACTTTTTGCAGTTGCTATCCACATGTGACCTGCCAGCGCACAAAATCTGCTTTCCTTCATTTACAAGAATAAGGACTATTTGTGTCCCCGTCAGATTCAATGTGGTTCTTAAATGTGGTGGATGGGTTTGAGGTTACCAACAGCGATCTCGAATTCAAAGCAATACTGAAGTTCATTTTCATAGAAAGTTGCTGGTTCCTTCTATCCTGTGTGACATTTTGGGGCAAGAAATTTGACAGGTGGTTTTCCAAAAGAGTGGCCAACTGCTGTGAAGCTGTGTGCACATCAGTGTTGCAGATAAAGGTAATGTCAGTACAGTATATGGAGAAATGTAGGCACAGCATTCAGGAGACTTGTCCAGAGGTTTGAGTGGATTAGAAAGTTAGGAAGAGAAGCAAATGTTCTTTGCTTCTGTTAGCCTTCTGGTGAGCTACAAGAGAGCTTGATTGTCTACTGTGTCTGAAGCTATTGCACATTTCAAAAAGGTTAGGTGTATGAATTGGAATATTGTCTCAGAAATACTCTTTCTGAACATGGTCACATGGCCTCAGAGGCAGCCAACTCAAGGGATCTATACTTTGGTGGTTCTACCTAAACATGGCCTGATACATGTGCTTGTGGGAAAGCGACTGTTGAAAAAAGATGGCAGGAGGAACACAAGTGCGAATTTTTAGTCTAGAGTCCTTCCTTGTGTACAGACTGTATGTTGGTTGTCATTGCTTTCTTTACTCAGAAGTGCAGACAGCCAGGTGTATATCTAAAATTTGTAACTGAAATGGAGAACCCACAGTATATGCCAGTGTTGAACAGATTTGTATTTAAAATATTTGAAGGAACAAAAATGTTCCACAAGCAATAGTGCTCATCCTGTTTCTTGCTAACCATGTTTTCTGAGGAATAGGTGCAATTGGGAATGCATGTAGGGGGTATACCCATTGCTTTCTTTTTTTTTTTTTTCTTGAGTCCCATTACAAAATAAAGCCAACAATAAGGTAAGGTTTGTGTTGTTAAGCATGCTGCTAATCAGTTATCAGATATGAACATTAAAATTTGTCTGAATTTGTTGGAAGTTTGATATTGGAGTCTGTAAGTTCTTACTGATACTAACCTATCATTGTCGAATAGTGTAAAATTCTTCATTTCTGTTCCTAAAATAGAAAAAAAAAAACAACCCACTGAACTCCACTTCCATCAGTATAGAGTTGCTCATAAATATGTATTTTCACTGTATTTTTCAGTTTTGCTTTAACCATTCTAGTGATTTAAGACAGCCCTCATCACTGACTTCAGAAGAATATTTTGCAGCGTAGAAGATTTTATCTGGAGAACTCTTGTCCTGTTGCACAAAACTTCTATCTTTCACTTTTGAAAGTAATTATCTTTCTCTCTGCGTCGTCCCCCACAACTGTGGGCTGAAATTGAACCAAAAGAACAAAACTACACTAGGAGTCTTCATATTGACACTTCTTGCTCCCTGGGAGGGTCAGGTTCAGTATCTTCTTTTCTCCTGTCATATATTAGATTATTGGTCGGTGTGCTTCTTACTCATTCTAATTGTCTTCCTCCTTTTTAATTAAAATGCTATTCCCCTGCCCATGCTCTCCAAAAAGGGACAGTGGAATAATTTTTCTGTTAATAACACAAAAAGAAGCATTTGGGCTGAATGTTTATACAGTTAAGGTCTCAACAGGTAACAGAAATAGTTAATATTTGAAGAAAGAAATTCTATCAAGCCATATTGGCTATGCAGATAAGAGAATTAATGGTTTTGCTGCTGGAGGATCAAGCTTTTTTGCCATCTAGAGGTAACAAGCTTTTTTGCTTGAAAAATGTGAGATTTTGGGGGGGAGGAAAGAGGAAAATGAAAATTGAGAGGTGAGGGGATCGCAAGTGCAAGACAATATTCATTTTAGAAGATAAGTAAACAGTCCACTGTTCATTCTTCCACCTAACCTGCTCTTCAGGGAGAGGCAACAATAGCAGGAGGCATGAAACCTACTTGGTGAAGATTTGCATTTCAAAGGGATTGGCAAGGGTTTTTTTAATTCCCTCCACCAGGGATGGCCAGGAAAGGCATTTCGTCAGAACACAGCATCCTGTCTTCAATGATTAAAGGAAATCTGGGTGTAGGAAGGAAATAGGCAGCTGCTTTGGCAGAACGGGAGAAAGCTCAATAATACAAAATCACTCTGATAATGCCAGTCTAAAATTGCATCATGGAGGAATTTTCCCTCTTTGCACTCAAAAATTTTCTTCCTCCTGGGCTGTTTAACAGTTTTATTCTTAGTCTCCTGCTTGTTCCTGGGGACTTAACTGTGGCTAATACAAGTTCTTTGGTTGTGCTTACAGGTGGAGCTAAGGCAGGCTGTCTTTTCTGGATTACCTTTGCTGTTAGTCTGAAATGGTATGATCCAGCTTACTGAGTTCAGGCTGAGAAAAAGGGTTAAACCACTCTGCTTCTGAAAACAATCTTATTGACAAGTAGATAAATGCATTTAGCAGTTTTACTGCACGACTTGAGTGTATTAACTCTGAAGTCTGTGATTATGGGACTACTTGAATACTGTAGTTTTAAGTTGCAAAGAGAAGATTAGCAACTTCTGAATGTAATTCACTGGAGTTGAGAGAAGGGAGACCTGCTTTTTACTTTCCATAATAATTGCACTGAGCTGGTGAAACTGATTAAAAGGGGGTTTGCTTGTCTACCCTCAAGCCTAAAAAGAAGCAGATGTAGGATCTTGCAGTGAGTGGAGGACAAGGACGTAAATTGACCATAAAAGACAAAGGATTAGGTGATTTGTGATGCTTCACTCAAGCTGAAATGGAGAGATGGCAGTCTCGGTGGTTCTCCCTGCTATGTGAACAAGATCACAGGAATATATGATTATTGATGGGAACAGACTAAATTTAAAAACAAACAAAACCAAAACCCCACATTTTTTTCATATGAGAAGTCAGTTAACAGTCGTAATTAAGTTGGCTGATGTGTGTATAAAAATGTTGATGTAAAATCTTAATGTCAGAGAAGCTGATGAAAGAAGAGGAAATAATCCTCACCTGCTGTATGGGATGTTGTATCAGCTAAAACTTTGGGCTGGTTCTGTGCTTGATTTGATCCTTTTTGGGATTTTAGAGTATTTAACTTGAGGAGATCTGTGTGTGCTCAACACACAGTCGAGCTGCTTACTGTCACCCAAATATTTTTACGTGATAACTGAACATTGGGTGTCCAGACTGGAATGTTTTTGCTGAGGAATGAGTTCCTCAGTCCTGCCTGTAGTCCTTCCTCTTGGCCAAGGGTCTTGCCACTGGTAAATGCTTTGGTGTTTCATCTTAATCTGCCTGGAGCTGAAAGTTAATGACTCAAAAAGTAATAACTTGTAAAGCAGACAGGATCTTCCTGCTTTCAAGCAATGAAGGCTGCTGTGCTCCTCAGCAGTTTAATATTTGCTTCCAAAACATAATCTTAATCATCATCTGAATCTCTAGTATACATTCAGGAATTTGAGTGTTAATGATTTGCCGCCTTGTGTGTTGTCAAGACTGCAGTGGTTACAGTCTAATGCAGGGACAAACAGCTTCAGCTGTGGAACTGAAGAAGATGTGGCTAAGCCTGAGCTTGACCCATGCCCACATCATCATGCAAGTTTTGGATCCTCCTAAATGTTCCTTGGGTGACTGTCATTTAGATACCACAGCAGAAACTTGTAGGTTGACATACTGGGCATGAGCTCCAGAGATCCCCCTTCTACCACATACTCGTATGGCATTATGACTTACTACTTAGGTTCTCCATCTTCAAAATGGGAAATGTATAACACCTTTTTTTCACACTTGATTGATTTGTCTGGTTAGACCGACAGCTTTAGAAGCAGAATTTTTCTTACCAAGTACTTTTTGCAGGTCTCCAATTCTGTGCAACTCTGAGCCTCTATATCCCACATGAGTAGGACTGATGCCTCAGAAATACCAATGAGTGTCTGCTAGTCTTCAGTGCTGTTCCAAAATTTCATCTTTATAGTTTATATTTAGCTAGAAGACAAAATTATAAACAAGTGTTTACAAATTTCTGAGGTGGTTCTGCCTTTCTTGCTTCTCTTGGATTTAAAGAGACTTTGTTATCTTTGGCAAAAACGAATCTTTTATACCCTGCTTCTCCCTCTTCAGAGTACAGGTGATGAGTTATATCACAAATTCAAGTTCATTGGTGTGCTGCTGCTCTTCCACCTGTGAAGGAAAGGAATAAGAGCTTGGTTCTCTTAGCCCCTTTTTATTTGAATTTTAATTTATTAGCTCGCTTATATCAAATCTGGTAAAATACAAGTTAAATCTGTGCACAATGCATTTCTAACAGCAAGATGGCAATTTACCTTGGAGTTGTGCCAATTCCGCTTGCTCCAATAGAAGCATTTGTGGTACCAAGCATGAGTGCGTACTTAAAGAGAGGGAAAGCAAAAGCAAGTAAACAGCACGGCGGGCCTTCTATTTGAAACTCCCTGTGAGAGCCGAGAGGTTTGCAATTAATGTCCGTATGTTTGTTTATAATCAGTTTTGAAAGGAGTATTAAGACCCTGTAAGCTTCCTAATGCTGAGAGACAGGAAATTGGTTTTGAAAATCTGAGAATTCATTTACGTAGTTGTTTTTTTCTTCTCAGATCACTGCCTGTATCAGAATTTGTGCGACAAAAAATTTCAGATATGCATTTGCTGATCTTTTTTAATTTTTGAAGACTATATAAAGACACTTTCTTTAATGTAATGGCAGTGTTTGCTTGCAGGTATGCTATACAATTTCCCAGTGTCAAAACATTGATTCCTCAACTTGTGATGACTCTTCATTTAGGAACTGCTGTCAGCTGTGATGCAAAACCCTTTAGTATATTTTTTGATATGCTTTTTTTTTCAGGTTATAGCAGTTAAAGCTTGGAATTGGTATCTTACTCAGAAGTTCTCTTGTTTGAGAATATCCATAGTGGTGTAGTCTCAAGCATAGGCACTCACTTTGATCTTGCCTGTGTAGGTCCTTGTAAGTGCCCCAATAATGCAGTGTCTGAACAGTGAGATGACATCTTGCTTTTATCCCTATTCTGCCAATCCAAAGGTGCCTTTATAAGGCTCACAACAGTGTTCTGTAGGCAGTATAGAAGGTAAAGTGCTGGTATAGGTGAATAATATAAAAAAACTTGATGCTTTGGACTTCAGTAAACATCATCTTGTTGACTGCTGACAATTTCTGTAGTTTATAAAGACAGTTTTTCATTCCAATTGTGTCTTCTACCAAGGATTTGCAGCCTTTTCCAATTTTGTCTCGTTAGTACATTGTATATGCAGATACAATTCTACAATCAACATCTTTAGTAGAAAGTATGAAATAGAAGTGAACCAGGATAGACCCTTGAAACACCCTCTAAGGCTGACAGTGAACCATGATTTTTTTCCTAAAAGTATTGTTCTCCACCAGTTATGCAATCATTTTCTGATGAATTTATGTGGACTATGTTTCTTTAGTTTGCTGATGAGCATACAAAATAGTTGAACATACTCCCTTCCCCCAGTCAAAATAATTGCTTCCCATTTTTCCCATTATCCTTTAGCTTCTCCAAAACTTAAGATTGGGCTCACTTTTTTTTTCCTGTAATAACTCATTTCTTGCTCAGTTCCCTCCATACAAGTAAATTCTCTTCCGTGCTTTGGCCTCCACCAACTTCCAGTTTTCCTTGAGTGTGTTATGAAGTGTAATCCCTAACAAAATGAGCTGTGAGTTTCAGCTCTCCTCCACCCTTCCCCAAATCCTGAATGCTAGTCACAGGGTTTGCTGCCATCATAGTTGTTTGTCTCTGCATTAGCTTGAGGTAAACGCTGTTCCTCAATGGGCTGCAAGAGAGTAGATACTCTTCTTGGGAGTAGGAAGGAGGAGAAAAGGCCATCTGTAGCAGTCTCCAAACTGGGGTGCATGCAAAACAATCCATTGGGGTGTATGAAGAAAGTATTTTTTGCACCATTAATAAAGTAAAAAACTTGTAAACCGGTTTTTCCATATTTATCTCATCCTATTTCTATTTTCATGTAAGCTTTATAATGTACATAATATATTAGTACAGTAGTACATGTATGTACTTTATAAATAAATATCTTTATATTGAGGATGTGTGCTCAAAAAGTTTTTTACTGATGGGGTGTGCAATCAAAAAAGTTTAGAGACTGATGATCTGGAGCTTCAAATTTCCTCTGTTCCCTCGCAAAGATAACTTCCAGTCCCTTGCCCAGTGTCCGGATCTTTGACTTGCCTTTTTTTTTTTTTTTTTTTAATCCAGAGCATTTTCATTTTGTTATTTAAGGGTTAAATCAGACTCTGGATTTGTTTATAAATTTGAAAGGCAGTGTTTTGTGCTCTTTAGAAGACTTGCATGGATTTTAATAAAGTACCTTGATCGCTTGCTGACCGCTTTTGTCTTAAATCTGAATGTTTCTTCTTGTTTCAACTGAAATTTTTTGTCTGGCTGTCCTTGACCCTGAAGTAAATCCTTTATAAGTACTGAATACTTTGTTGTGAAATGGAGAGAGATTTCTCTTGCATCTTTGATCTCTGTCACTGGGTTTTTGTGAATCTCTTTGGATGTGCATCAGGCAGACAATGAGCAGATTAAATGGGGATGGCTTTGACTTTTACATGATGAACTAGCTGAAAGGTAGTCCTTGAAGCACACAGAAGAGGATGCCACAAACTTTGTAGTGCTGTTCTTCATCTTGTGCCCAAGGAGAATTGAGAGTATTCTGGTTTGGGATTGCAGTGGTAACAAGTGATTGCTTTTGTGCCCGCTTCCTCTTAAAAGCTCTGCTTTTCTTAGTGCAGCAAGTGGTCGGTGCAGGTGCCAGCAGAGCGAGGTTATGTGGCTTGGGGTTTTGCTTTTGTTTTTATTCTCTGTTCGCCTCATTTAGTTGTAGCTCTAAGGCAAAACATCCCTTCCTTCCCGTGTGCTCAAATGGAACCAGAACAAACTGCTTCATTCCCTAAATTGTTGTGAATGAGGCAAAATTAATTTGAAAATATTTAGGAAAGTCAGACTTTTTGCTGATGCAAAAGTGATAGAGAGGATCTTGGATTGTGTAAATAAGGAAAGACCCTTGATCTGAGTGGGAAGAGAAATTTGTGATGGAAACTTGTTCTGTAAAAAAATATATTTAATACAAGAATAGAGAAGTACTCAGAATACTGTTTCTGGTAGATTTTTCAAAAATGTATACATTCCAGGAGGCAAGGTAGAGCAGAGAAGAAAACTTATTGACATCAGCCTCTAGAAGTTACCACAGTGATGGACATGAAAGATCTAAACAGAACAGTGCTGGAGTTTTCTGGCTTTGATTGAAAAAGAATGGATAATTGATACTCAAACCTCAGTAAATTAGTAATGTTAAGGTAGATTTGCAACTTTATTTCTTACTTCTGTACATATGCATCTGACACAATATGCAAACGCCCTTTCTTCTCAAAAGAAATGCAATATATTGTTTTTCTGAAAATGAGTTTACTGCCTTTTATGGTGTATCAGACAGTGTATGCTTGCACTAAACTATATTTTCATGTATAATATTAAAATATGCTGGCACTTATTGGCAACAAAATTAATTTATTAAAAAGAACTAATAATTGTGTGAATAATGTTGTTCTCTAATGGCAATAACTGACAGTGTTACTGTGAGGTCTTGCGAAGTTATATACATGTGTAAACATAAGTTGCATGGATATGTATAAGATGTGTTCCTAATTGGAAATAACTTGGTGACAAACCTAGGAAGAGACTCTGAGTTCAGACTTCCAAACTCTCATCCTCAGAGAAAACCTGAAAGGCTGAGGTATTGTTACTTTCTTTCTGAAGTCACAGTTTGAAACTGTAAAACCTTTCATCTGCCTGTGCTGCAAAATATTAAATGTAGGGTGGCACTCTTCATTCGTTAATACTGCTAAAATAAAAATAAAATGCAGGTCAGGAAACTGATGCATATAACTTTTCTACTCTTCTGAAGACTTTGGAAGGAAGCCAAAATTAGCCTCAACACTGGTTTTGTTTAAAAATGTGTTTGCAGGACCTTAGAAAATGTTCCAATAATACAACTGGATAAATATGAGAATGGGGGAGAGAGATTCCTCCCGAACATGGGCATTGATACTAGACAAGGTATTCATCTTTCCTAACTTAAAGCGTTTACAGACCAGATGTGGACACCCAAGGCAGAAGTGGTCTGTAATGGAACTTCTTTCTCTCTCCTGCCGGTGAAGGGAGCCCTGCTGACTAGTAGCCCCTAGGTTTATGTCTGGTTTTAAGTGTCTTAAGTCCAGTGGGAAGAGCCCTCTAGCTGTCATGTGCACAGTATGAATGCCAGTTTCATTCTGTGACTCTGGAAGACCTATTAAACTGGCACATGTTAAAATTAAGCTCACATATGGTCTGGTGTATGTTAATCTTGTCTTTTGTATAGAACAGTCCAATCCAGGAGAGACATTGAACTGTCCTACAAAAAAATAGGTTTTAGTTTTCATTAAGAAAACTATTCATTAAAAAAACTTGTTATTTCTAAAAAAAACCTCTATCACTTGATCTTAAAATAGTTTTTATGCTAGTCATTATTATTCTACTTTGCTTTATTTTGATTTATTAAAACCACTTATAGCAAACTGAGACCACAAATATCTTGGCTCAGATTCTGGACAGTGTTTTGAGTGTGAAGGTAGCTTTTGGTAACATTCCTCATCTGTAAATTTTTGTCTTCACCCCTGAAAGTGCTTAAAAGTGCAAAGGATCAAGAATGTTACTGGATTGGGTTTTTTTAGTGGTGATCATTTAAATGAATTCAAGCTGGATTAAGCTCTCTTGCAGCCCACTTTCAAATTAGCAAGTTCACTATCCAGCATCTCCCAAAGGGTGAGTGTGTGCCTTACAGCGTACCTTGTAAGTGAGTGTGCTAGGAGCAATAGAAAAGAATGTGAGGATCAAGAATTTCTCACAGAAATCAACCTGCAATTTTATACTATTCTTTCAGCCTGCATGTGTTGGAGTTTGGGAAAACAGGACAAGAGCATCATGAGAAGTTCAGTGCCGAGTCAGACATGAAATATTGTGTTAGAGTAAAAAACAATGCTGTGACTTTCACTTAAACAGGTTAGCAGATGGTCTGTGTCAGTCATATGTGTAAGGCACTGGTACAAGTGTTTGCTGTGATCCCAGTAAGAAAGGCACTCAGACTCTGAGGTATTGATTAAAATATCATTTATTGGAACTAACAAGAAGGAAGGGGAGGATGGATAATCTTAACGTCCCTTCTGATGCTAGGGATCCCACGTTGTGCAGCATTGGACAAACCTCCAGTCGGGGCACAGCACAATGTGCAGAACCCCATGTGTGGAGAGGTTTGCTGGCATGATGCTCTTCAGCGTTCTTACAGGAGTTTCTTAGATGAAAATTTTATTCATAATTTCTGCTGTTGAGCAAAAGACAGTTTGCATGAGAGCATGCTGCTTCACTTTAAGATAAAGACATGGTGGTGTAATCGCTGGTATGAGAGCTGCCTAGAGTCCTCTGGTATGATTAACTGGCAAAGTTTATCCTGCGGCCAGGGTATATGTGCAGCACAGGGCTGAAGGCCAAGTGCTATATGCAGCACAGCACAGCACAGACCTCAGCTACTCAGGCTAACTGTTCTGTGGATCACTGACTCTGTGTGCAGTAGCCTCCTGGTTAGGATCACTACAGTACGCAACCATTCAGACAGGGCAGCCTGCGTTGTTCCTTCCTGCAGCAAGGGAAAGATATATCTCATGGCTCTCAAATGACTGCTGTGCTTGCAAAAGGGCAGTGGACCTGATCATTTGCAGTGATTCCAGTGTCTTCTAAAAGGGCCACGTTTCCTGTCTGTATGCACAGTTGCATGGAGTTTGCATATTGAACCAGTTCTTTCTGGACACTGTTTTCGTACCACCGATGGGTTAGTTTCGGTAAGGAGTATAGGGCTCCAGAGGTGGTGTGCAGTTTGGTACCCTTCGGTTACCATGACCCTGGCTTACTGGCTTTCAGCATAAGCGTAGTGGAACAACGTATCCTAAAATTGGCAATCTGTTGATTAAAATGTACAGAAGAAAGCCTAAAACAAGAGATAAAGCATTTGTTTGTGAACCAGAACGATGATGCAGAATCAAATTTTCCAAGGAAATCTGTTGTTAGCAATCTTATTTATTAAACAGCCCTCAGTTGTGGGAGGTAAGTTTTGTCTGAATTTTTCTTACTCTGTTGTCAGTTTTATGTTTGTTGCAGCTTTAGAAATGTTATGTTTGGTTTTGCTTTGAAAGTAGGTACAAAGTAGGGAATGAGTATACAATAAAAGATATCTGCATTTCCAAATATGCTGAAGGCTATTTTCAGATACAGTGCAGGGCTAGAAGAGAGAGCCCATTACCTTATTCTGAAGCAGGATCAAGTTAACCTCCATGGCTAGCATATTCCAGTGCTGCTTATCCTCAGTTTTTCTTAATACCCTAACCGAAAGTTTTTACCCCAAATTAAAGCTGTGAGTAATTTTTTGTATGTATGTGTGTCGTGGTTTAACCCCAGTCGGCAACTAAGCACCACGCAGCCGCTTGCTCACTCCCCCCCACCCGGTGGGATGGGGGAGAGAATTGGAAGAGCACAAGTGAGAAAAACTCGTGGGTTGAGATAAAAACAGTTTAATAATTGAAATAAAATGATAATAATAATAATATGATAATAATAATAATACACAAAGCAAGTGATGCACAGTACAATTGCTCACCACCCACCGACCGATGCCCAGCCAGTCCCCGAGCAGCGGCCCCCCCAGCCAGCTTCCCCCAGTTTATGTACTGAGCATGACGTCACATGGTATGGAATGTTTCTTTGGCCAGTTTGGCTGTGCCCTCTCCCAGCTTCTTGTGCACCTCCAGCCTTCTCAGTTGGTAGAGCATGGAAAACTAGAAAGTCCTTGGCTAGTGTAAGCATTACCTAGCAACAACTAAAACATCAGTGCGTTATCAACTTTGTTCTCATCCTAAATCCAAAACACAGCCCTGTACCAGCTACTAGGAAGGAAATTAACTCTATCCCTGCCGAAACCAGGACAATATGTGAAATTGAAGAACAGTTTATCACCATTTTCATTACTGTAACATACTAAATATCCAAAATTTTCTGTTTCCTACCACCACCACCTTAAAACTAAACAAGTCTGTCTTTCCAATTTTTCCCTAATGAAACGTGTTAAGCTGTGTCATTTTGTTCCTTTGGAATCGTTATAGTCAGTCCCCGCCTTCAAATATGGGATCTGAAGCTGCACCCAGTTTATCAGCAGAGATACTCATAAGGCAGAATAAAGCAGGATAACATACTATTGTCTCATGCTTTGCACAACATAGTTATTAATATACATAGCAGCCAGATTTTCTTTTACTTTTTTTGCAGCACACCACTATTGGTTCCTGGTTTTGTCCTCTGTTATAAACCTGAGGTTTTTTTCAGTGAGCTGCCGAAAAAATTCTCCCCTTCTGGCCACCCCCCACCCCCTTTTTTTTTTTTTTTTTTTAAACTGAAGTGCAGTATTTTCTACCTGTCTCTACTGAATTTCATAATATTTATTCCAAGCATTTCTCCATTTGGAATTGCAATCCTGTCTCCCAAAGCATTTGTAGCCCCTTCTGCCCTCTAAACCGTGAACTACATTCACAGAATTTAGTTATCTGCCAGTCACTAGAAAATGTTACCTGTCATCAGGGCCTCACTTCATAGGGCTATCCCAGCTGGTACTGAATTATTGATACCTACTCATTGAGAATATTTTTCATTTGTGCATCCTCCTTATTGTCAATTCACCTTTAGCCTTTCTCCCTGGTTTGCTTATGAGGATGTTCTGCAGGACAGTCCAGCATCAGACTGCATGGCATCTAGTAGCTGTCACTTCTGTCACTTACCAGAGATTACCAGGAAGACAAAGCCAGGATTCACAGTGGTGCCTGGTGGGAGGACAAGAGGTGATGGGTTTAAATTGAAATGAGAGGTTCCAACCTGATATAAGACCTTTTCACCATGAGGATGGTCAAGCAAGTGCAACAGGTTGCCCAGAGAGGCTCTGCAGTCTCCACCCTTGGAAGGTTTCAAGACATGACTGGGTAAAGTCACGAGCAGTCAGGTCTGATCGCCCTGGTTTGAGCAGGAGGCTGGACCGGAGACCTGCTAAGGTCCTTCTATGTTTCTACTCTTTCTCAGATCTCTCAGAGCTTCTCTTTTTGCCCTTTGTATTTGTCCTGAGATTTTGGCAATTCTTCATATCCCGGAGACTGCTTTCAACAGTTCCCTGTTTTCTGTGGGGTAATCATCATCAGATCTTGCCGACAGTATATCAAAGATGTATAGCTCATTTTACCAGCTGTACAAAGCTTTAGGCTTCACCTGATTTTTTTCCTAAGTCTCTATTACAACATGACGTCAGTTTTCACATATGTCATTGTCCACCTGCAGTTTGCTGGTGACAGTGTCACTTCTCAGCAGTGGCATAGCCACAGCGACACTGTAATTGTCACCTCCTGGCCTGTACTACTGTACCTGAAAGTGAGCGTGAAGGCAGCGAGCAGGGCCATGCCATTACAAAATGAAGCTCCTCACTGCCTTACGATTTTATCAAGCCTGTGCTCATGTCCTTCCCACGGCTTCCAGTTAGCTAGCTGTGCTGATGTAACATCTTGGTGCTCCTCTTCAAAGGAAGTTAATGAATTGAGTCCATGCCACACAAGGGATGTCATAGGTTGCAACTAACTGCCACAACAGCACAGCTCGCTTGGGGCAGTGTCTGTCTGTGAACGTTGTATAGGTTTAACTTTCAGAGGTGATCAAAAAAGCTTTTATATTGAAATTTTGCATGGGCCTCAGTAAATGCAGGGATGCATACTACCATCAGTAAATGGTCAACACACATCACCTCCCCCTACTACTCCTACCACCTTGGACCATTTAACCTTATCAAACTTGCCCAAAGAACTGAAAAAACAGCAGGCACTCCCTGTCTGCTGGAGGAGAACAGGCAGTTGCCTGCCCCTGTGGTGAAGAAGCAATTTTTCTTTCCTCTGACCCTGCATTTATCCATCTGTTTCCTATCCACCGTGATGCTCAGGGGCACACAACTGGATGTTCCCCCCTCGCCCTCTGCCACCGCCCTGCAATACAACGCTTCCAGGGGGAAGGGTGCCATTCCTGCCACACTCGCCACACTGGAGGGAGCGATGACTAGTTAAAAATAAATTTGGGAGCAGATGGCGAGGCAGATTATTGTTCATCCTAGGGCAGTGATGATGATCTGCCAGCTAACTGCTGGTTGTCTATCAGAATTAATCAGGAGCTGTTGTGGCACATGATCAGTGAAGCCACTGCTCCCCCTGAGAAAAGGGAAGGAAGAGCAGAGAAGCAGCTCTGTAAGATGAGTTATCGGAGAAGCACTTGTTTTTGAAGATATAAGTTTCTGATGGAGAAAAGACTATATGAAAAGAAAAAACAGTAATGTTTTTAGGGTTTGGGGTTTTTTTTAAATGTACTCAATCTCTTTCATGTATCTGCAGGTATGCCTAGCTCCTAAAAAACCACTGGGAAAACTTGGTCACTTTCTTCTTGCTTTTGTCTCAGTGGAATTGTAGATCATCAGAGATAAAAACACTTAAGAGGTTATAAGACCTTTACGAGCACTATCTATGTGGACAGTATGAAACATTATCCGTGGATGCACCTAGTTGGGATTTGTGGTCTGTGTCAGAGGAAAGGACTTGATGCTTGCTGTGCTCAAAACACTTCACAAACGTTAATTCTCTATACACTCACAAAACAGACTAGGCGAAAGTGGAGTCAACCCATTGAGCTGAAAGGCAGTATCAGAGGTACAACTCCAGAGTTTTGATGCTTTAGCGATCTGAAGGGTAGTTTATCCGTGTTACCTTTTTTTTTCTTCTGTTTGACTAAAGAGGTTAATGAAATGGTGTAAGCATTAACAGATGTTTTGTTTGATCAAATTAAGAAATAAAATAGGGAGTGCATTTTTGGTTATTGTTTCGTAATGGAAATCAACAATAAATTTCAATCACTTAGTCCACTTAGATAAACTGTCAGTCTATTTTGTTAGCCTAGTAACGTTTGTTAAACTAAATTTCTTATTTTGTGTCTTCAGCTTCTATTATCCAGGCTACGGATAATATCCAGGCCGAGGTATTTCTATGCAAAATAATCTGAGGGCTCTGTCTGTATCTAACAGTGAGTGGAAGACAAGGCAAGGCTGAATTAAGCTTCTTCAGGGCTTATTTTTCAGGTGATCTAATTTGAGGTGTTAGCAGTAAGAAGAAATTAATTTAAAGCAGAAATAAGATAGAATGACATAAAGAGAGGTGGTCCCTCTGGACTCTCAAAATTTGCGGATGTCAAGGAAGCTTTTTATTGCTTTGTCTGCCATTACTATAAACTTCATCAATATCTCTCTCTAACAGTTCCATGAATGAGATGGCAAATCACTACTGCGTTATCTGCAACAGCAGTAATCTTTAGGTCAGAAACACTGTTAAAATACTCCTGATACTAACAAGTCCTTTTCTCTTGCTGGTGTTGCAAATTATGAGAACGGAAATAAATTACTGGCATATTTCTTGTTATGCATAGGTCAGGCTGAACTGGAAAACTAGTCTGGCTGGCTTTGTTTCTGATCAGTTCTCCTGTGTGCCACTGCAGGAAGGTCGGACTCTTAGTATTTTGCATCTCTAGCATCTGAAATGTCCTGTCTTACTTATTTTTTTAATAAGTGAAATAATCTCAGGAACCAGTTTATTTCATTGTCCTTGCCCTTCCAAACTGCTTCTTTTGGCATGCAAGTTGCTGGAGTGAGAGGATGGTTTAAAGAAAGTTATGTGCACATGGGATGGCTTACTCTTTAAATCTTTTTAAGTGGTTCGATGCTGATAAGACGGGGTTATGTACAAACCCTGCAGTGCGGAGGTGCCTGGCTTCATCAGTGAGCGTTACTCAGTTTTATCATGAAACCTGTGATGAGAGACTGCAGTACAGAAGGCAAAGATTGCCCTTAGCTGTAGAAGATATTTTTCCTCTAAAAAGAGCAGTAATTGAAAACAGCACCTCCTTTCCAAGCAGGCAGTAAAGGTGAGAGTGCTGGGAATTTGATCTTTGAAGGGTTGTTAGCAGAAATCTTGTTTTTTAACATGTGCCCATGGCACTTGCGACTGTCTCACTAGGCCATGCTGTCATTTTAGTCCCTCTCACCTGCGTAGGCCTATGTGGTTCCCAATGCACGAGTCAAAAGAAATGGGATAAATAGGGTCGTTCTCTGGGAAGGTAAAAAATAAATCTCCCCCGTTGCTTCTTTCTCTGAGGCAGCGTGGGAGAGAGCTACCCAGACCTCAGTCCCAGCTTCACAAGAGATCCTGCCCAGTATCATGGGCAAGGATTAGAGCAGCCTCAGCAGTTTCTCCTGCACATTTCTCCCCCCTCTAATTTCTTTTTCCAACATTTTTGTAGGCCTAGTGTGTGTTAGCTTCCCTTTCTGTTCCAGGTTACCTCCTGGCATCTGTGCAATTCTGCCACTTAGAAACTGCCAACTTTTTTCTCTCCACGGCAATTCTGGCACCTTCCCGCAGTTTGCAGCTCAGCTCAGTCCCGGGGAGCCTTTCTTTCCATTTGCTCTCTCTTTCTACTTAATGAGAAAAGGGGTCCTTCCTGCCAGCTACTGCCTCAGCCATGAAGTGCTGCCCAAGCTTTCAGTGCCGCTCCCATCACTCTAATGGCTCCATATAGACAGAGAGGGAGGAGGGCGGTCAGGCGCTGAGTGCACTGTCTTTGGAGGAAGCTGTGCCATCTCACTTCTTTTGACTTCTCTTCACTCCCTTCTGCCAGCTCTGGCCACAGCGCTGAGCACCAGCTTATGTACAGGGGGTCCTGCAGGTGGAATCTGGCTTGGCTTGTAGTCCTTTCCCAGCCATGAGAGGTGGCCCTTCATGCAGCATTACTTGGACCAGTTTGGGGTGTCTCATTTGGCATGCCCAGTTTTCACAGGGAAGGGGGGAAAGGTATTTTCTTTGAGAGTAAAGAATCATAGAATCATTAAGGTTGGAAAAGACCTCTAAGATCATCGAGTCCAACCGTCAACCCAACACCACCATGCCCACTAAACCATGTCCCTAAGCACCTCATCTACTTGTCTTTTAAATACCTCCAGGGATGGTGACTCAACCACTTCCCTGGGCAGCCTCTTCCAATGTTTAACCACTCTTTCAGTAAAGAAATTTTTCCTTACATCCAATCTAAACCTCCCCTGGTGCAACTTGAGGCCATTTCCTCTCGTCCTATCGCTTGTTACTTGGGAGAAGAGACCGACATCCCCCTCGCTACAACCTCCTTTCAGGTAGTTGTAGAGAGCGATGAGGTCTCCCCTCAGCCTCCTCTTATCCAGGCTAAACAACCCCAGTTCCCTCGGCTGCTCCTCATAAGACTTGTTCTCCAGACCCTTCACCAGCTTCATTGCCCTCCTCTGGACACACTCCAGCACCTCAACGTCCTTCTTGTAGTGAGGGGCCCAAAACTGAACACAGTATTCGAGGTGCGGCCTCACCAGTGCCAAGAAGAAAGAACTTCCACACGAAGGAGTTTTTAAAAGGCATAGCATTCAGAAGAAGAGAACAGGGGGTGGCATGACTATCCAGAAGACTATCTAAAGGTACAAAAAAGAATACATGGATATTCCAGTTTTCTTGATGGCAGGTAACAAGTGAGGCTTCATGTGATAAAATGTGAGAAATATGAAAAGAAGCAATAGATTTATAAAAATACTGTGTAAGGCAGCAGTTAAAAGGTGGGACTTCCAGGCAAGGGGTATGTGCACAAGTCTCAGAAGGGGATCTGTTACCTTTTGTATAGCTGAGAATACAAGTTAGTTGAGCAGAAAATGCTAGCTTGCATCATCCTTAGTATTCCCAGCAAAAAGTAAATCACATGAAGTAAATTGGAGGGCAGTAACTGTTCTTATCACATACTGTTGTATATTTTTGCAGTGCTGGGGCACCTTTCAAAAACTGCAGGCTAGGAGCATGATCTCTTATACCAGTAAATAGCTGGCGAGTGTTGCCCATGAGCTATTCCAGACCTTCAGGAAGGAGGGTAACGTGACGTCTGTTCTGATAATAGACCATCTTTGTTCTTAAGTAACCAGCATCTGAAAAACCTGCTTTGTTGGTTGTGAAGGGCCTCCAAAGCCTCTTGGAAAACAAAGAGGGAAAAGTAGACTGAAGAGCAGCTTGTCCTCTTGGTGTTGGCCCATCGTGCAACACTATTGAAAATAAGGCTGGAAACAATGCGCTGGCTCGGAGCTCGCTGCCTTGTTTCCTCTTTCTTGCCATTGCCAGCTGCTGCCATCTCAAAGCCCGTCACTGCTTGAAGCACTGGTATGGAAACACATGCTTCTGACATTGGCCCCGTTAGCCTTTCAAATACTGCCTTGGGACAATGGTTTAAGGATTTCGTTCTTGCTCTTTGTTCTTAAATAGATTTCTTGTGTGTACATGAGCAGATTTGCCAAAAATGCAAAGTCTCAGCATCCATGGCATGTTCCTTTGGGTACACTTCTTTTTAACTAGAGTTTATTATAATGAGGAGAAAATGACATTTTTTTAAATTTTTTTATTAATCTGTATTGTTCTCTGTTGGTGGCCCTAGTAGCTTTGTGGAGAAAGCTCATGCAGTAGGGAATTCTTCTTGCGACACATTAAGGGAATTTGAAAGTAAAGGGTTTCAGTTGTTGGCATTTCTGAGCCGCCTTCTATCGAATTTGAAGCCCTTTTTGACTAGAAGTAGCATAGTAGGTGTGCCAGAGTTTTAAACCTCTCTCCTCAGGGAATCTGTTGTATGTTAGGATTCAGTGGTGACAGCGAACATTGAAGGATAGATCTCTTCCAGAAAATCAGAAGTGCTGGTGTGGTTTAACAAATAGATCTCAGGCATGGGAAGTATTTCATGTTTGCCATTGCCTGAAACAGGGGATCTGGAGCAACTCTGAATGTTTTTCTACTTCTGTTTCCCTGTCCCTAAATGCTTGAGATTTTCAGGGAAGAAAAACGCTGTCCTTATATATTCAAAGGTGTTGCCAAGGGTGTCTCATCTTAGCAGTTCCTACTTTTATTGTTAATAGCAGGGTTCATTTTGTGCCGAGAGGGTCCAGAACAAGTGCTGGACACTCTTCTTGGCCATCTGTAATAACATTCCAGAACCACCATTTTTCCAAATTATATCTAGGATAATGTAACTGCCTGAGTAAAATCTGCTCTGCAGCTTAACAGAGCGACCTTCTGTTTCCAGGACTGCCAGTCCCTCAATTTTTATACACACTGCTCTCAGGGAGAATAAATAATACATGAACATATGCACTGGCTAAGCGAAATTTCTTTCTGATTTTAGTGAGACAGTGGTTAATGGCAATTATAAAATATATTTCTTTCACCTTTTGCTAATCATGCTGTGTGCCTTTATGTCTTTTTTTTGTTATAAGGTGCCATCTTGTTTTTATTTTTGTTGTTGATTGTTTTGATCATTTTTCATATGTTGGCAGTTGCAGTTTTGAACCCTCCTGAACACACTTCTGGCAGAATTACCTCATCTGAATCAGAAATAGTGCTACTACATAAGTGCCCTTAAATGCTGTGTCTGCTACATCTATATTACAATAATAGAAGCTTTGCAAAGAAAACTGATTGACATTAATCCCAAATAAAATGTTTACTCTCTGTTTAATACCTGGTGGGCAATTCAATACTATGAATCTGTATTAAACAAGAAAAATGTTTAAGAAGCATTGTTAAGGCTCTAAATCAGGTACTCAAAAGTCAGAGCTGTATCTTGGTGTGCATATATTATGAATTGGTGTTGAGCTGTATGATCAAATGCTGGTTTTTGCACTTACTGAATTCATAGAATAAACCTTTTTTGAAGGCTGATTTGGAGGGTAGAAGTATATAAGACTCCTTCCCAAACCTGCTGTATGTGTGGGCTAGGCAGTTGAATGCTGCTGCTGAACTCTATTTTATCCTCCTGCCTCCACCGTAGAGTCCCACATGACGTTGAAGTCAGTGAAAACAAGCTGTTTGCAGGTGAATGATCCTTGCTAGTTCTCTAATTCACAGAAAACTGTCTTAAAACCTTATGGTCCGATACTGAGAAGTATCGATCTCATAGCTGTTGACTCAGTAGGGTTTGTACTAGAATATGTATGTACCTAGGAGAAACTGGGTCTAGATTTGGGGCATATAAAGTTAAAAGGAATTTTTTTTTTCCTTCATTTTAGGTTCTCGATCTCATTTGTAAACTGTAGATAAAACAACTTTCTTAGGAATTCAGATACCATAGAAAAATTCATAAAGAGATTAAAATCTCTCTTCAGATAACAGTATTAGTTACATTATTTGTTCCTAGCCCCATTTCTAGCTGAACTGCTGTGCCTGACATTTTATAAACGCACACTCCACATGCTTCCTCAGTCATCTGAGGCAGAATTGTGATATAAAAGATGTTTTAGCATATTTCAGTCTAGGTTCTGATAATAGGATGTGTCAGGCAGCCTTTACTATTGGTTATTCCTATCCTTCATGCCCATAATCCTAATTTTGTGTACCTGGTAGTATCTCTTCAGGAAAGGCAGAGAGGGGTAGAGGAGATGCTGTACTTTCTTAGCCTGTTACGAAGAGAGCTGTCAGTTCTGGGGGCAGGATGCTGGATTTAGCAGTCCACGTTCACGTCCGCTCAGGCCTCATCTGGCGAGTGTCACGATTTGGTTGCAGTGCTGTTTGCAGGGGTGCTGCATACTTGGCTTCGAACTACAGCCACTGCGCTGACCATCTCCTCTGGGCAGCGTCGTCCTGTGTACTTTTCAGTTCTCTCCTTTCAGATATCACCCGCATGTTCTGGATTTGCTCTGTCACCGTCTCTGCCCAATGTTACGCATCTTAGTTGCAATATACCTTACCTTCTCTATAGTTAGAAATTTTTGAAGTGAGCCTTTTCAGACTGTTGGGATGAAGCCTGATGCATTTTGGGTTTCAATGGCAAAGCTGGATGTTTTATTCCAGAAGTGGGGTTAGCAGATCTTCCCAAAATGCTGACGTTTCCTACGCATGGTCCAGTGTTTGTTCTTGTGCCGTAAGAAGCTCTGACAACAGCGTCTGCTCTGGACTATCCCAAACAGGACTAATATAAAAACATACACTTTCTCTGTCACGTTTCAAGAGAGTACTGCAGTCAGCCCTGGGCTGTGGAGTGTCCTCAAGAGCTTGCGATCCAGTGGACCATGAAACCTGTCTTAGAAAGATGAGATGTGGCATTACGTTTTATGTAACACACTCTGCTCTGTAATTGGCTCTTTTAATGCATCTGTAGAAACACTGAATTACTTGCAAGAGAGAATGGTATTGCTGTGGTGTTCAGGAGACAGATTTTATCAGTGGGTTTCTCTATTTTTTGCCTAAAACAACTGGGTTTTTGGAAGTCAAATGTGAATACAAATGTACTTGGGACTATAGGTCTCCAATACGGGGAGAAAAGAGGGATGGGGCAGGGAAGGCTACCCAATAAAATCGAAAGGAGACTCGTCTTTCCTTGGGGCCGGAGCGCATTTCCCACTCAGACACACTAGGTTGCTTTCTCATTGAGATGATAAGGGCAGTTTAATGAGGGCTGAGAAGTCTGTTTAAGTCTGGGAATCACTAAAGATCCTATAGTCTAATCTGCATTATCATTAATCCAGTTAACAATCAACTGTTTTAACAATTAGCTCTGTTACTAGCTCGGTCCATTAAGGTCATTAAAACTCTCTTTGCTTCAATTTAACCCCTCAAGTTGCTACTTCTAGTAGGTGAGTATCCTTATATCCTAAAGTGGAGTATGTTATGGTAACTAATGATCCAGGTCTGTTGTAGCCACTCAGCCTACTATTTGTGTCTTTAATGATTCAGGAGAGAAATGCCTTTAGGTGCTGTTGTAAACAGTCCTCTAAATCTTGAAAATCAATAAGAAATGAAAGGAAGTTAATTATAACTTGTACTGACAGCACTGCCTATTACTTAGGTTGCTAAGTATTTCCATTACATGAGCTTGGATCGTTTGCGGAGGGCGGGCGTAGGAATTGCTCTGTGGTTTTTGTTTTGTTCAAAACTTTGTCAGACACTTACTTTATGCTGAGTTTTTCCCATTCTGTGCATCCAACTAAGTTTAAATTGCTTAGGAAAATGTAATCAAAAAACAGTTTGGCCATTTTGAAGAACGGGCTGATGAGGAAATGGAAGAGGAGACTGGAGAAATGCATATTCCTTTGCTTGTGTTACATTGTTCCGAATGACAGGTTGTGCTGTGAAAAGATCTTCCACCTCCCTGGCTTGAAACAGGAAATTAATCTGATGACCAGGGCTCAAATTAAGAAGCAGAATTAACTGGTCAAAGAGCGTGGGGCAGAGAGGCATGGGAGTGGGGAGAGGCTGATATTGGAAAAAGCAACTCAGGAGTGGACAGGATGGACATGTCAGATGGACAGGGAAGTCTGAGAAGTGAGAGAAGCCCAGGCTGAGAAAGCAGGACTAGATAGACCAGGACTTGCTAGCAAGGAGAACAGGACCATCAGAGTGGGGAAAAGCCAGGAACTGGGGTGGGAGCAGTTGGGAAGAGCTGGGTAGGAAACCTCAGGCTTGGGGCTAGCAGGTAGGATAGCAGATTCCCACAAAGCACATCTCTTCCAAGAAGCTAGAGCAGGACCCTGAGGTGTTCCCTTCTCATCCTCCCTTTGTTGCCAGGAAGGAAGCTGGCAAGGCATCCTGCTCCCACTGCAGCTGATCCACGCAGCGCTAGCAGGTTGTCATCTTCCATGTTATTTCATTCAGTCAAACGGCGGAGGCCTGTGCGGAACTGGGGGCTCCAGGTCTGCAGATTAACCATATGGCTGTCGGCACAACATCACACAGCGGGAGACATTTGTCTGGCTTCCTGTTGGTAGGAACCTAGGAAACTCCTGTCCTTTCCTCAGGGTCTTAATACTCTCTTTTTAACATCAAATGAAGCATTCAGGGTTAGAGAGTGCTGAAATTGAAGTTGCTTATGCATCCTGTAACTTTTTCTCTGCCACATAATTTTTTTTCCCCCACAAAACCTGTGCTTTGCTCTGTGAGACAGCTGAGCTGTGCGCTTATAAAGCACTTTTTGTGTGGCTTGCTGCAGAAGAAGGAAAAACATGCAGTGTGAGAGTCAGGGAATTACTTGAAGAAAATGGCTGTAGTAGCCACAGGAACATGATCTGATCCTCCAGGCCAGCTGAGTTTCTATGTGGTGTTGGAGTAGTCAT
The DNA here is from genome assembly GCF_000699105.1 of Pygoscelis adeliae. NCBI lineage: Eukaryota > Metazoa > Chordata > Aves > Sphenisciformes > Spheniscidae > Pygoscelis > Pygoscelis adeliae. The sequence continues at coordinate 3,236,007 of NW_008824032.1, read as the reverse complement.
TTTGAGCTAAACTTTTCAAAGGCTATCATTAGCTGTTGTACCTAACTCGTTTGAGATGCCTGATTCTAGAGCCTGGAAGAAGATTCATAAAAATACTGCATGCTCTTTGCTGAAACAGAAGTTTCCGAAAAGCATTTCTTAGGCATGTCGAATCAAGTACTGCTCAAATCAGCAGTACTGAAATTGTGCCATCTGTGCCTTAGCTCACTCTCCATGTAATGGTAATAATGCTACTTCTAAAAGAAGGTTGTGGGAGATTTTGAAAATAAATTAGCTTAATGTTTTGTGATGCAGTCAAGAATAAAGAATTGGATGAGGATGAAGGTGGAAGAATAAAAAGGAGCTGAAAGATTATAGTATAATGTACGGTGTCATGCACCTAGCATCTAATGCAAATGTCTCCTATAAATGTGGAGCTCATCAACTGGAAACTACAAAGGAGGCAGAAAGGTCTGGGAGCATTGCTAGATCTTGTGATAATTGAGGCAGCACTTTCATGATCTGTTACACTGTGATCTTAAAAGGTCTCAATGGCTATCAGAGAAGCACTAATGCCGTTGGGCTTTTGGGAAGACTCATCTGGACACTTGTATATACTTCCAGCTTCACAGCAGAAAGATGAGAGCAAACTGGAGAAAGTGCTCAAGGAGGCTGATAGCACGGTCAAAGGAATGGGTGTCCAGTTTTAAAAGGCAAAGAAAAATGTGTGGCTTATTGAGCCTTGCAAAATGAAGATGGGAGGTATGAATAAGACAGCAGTTTGTAAATATACCTGAAGGATTAACAGCAAGATGGAGGCTAGCTGAGCTGAGGTACAGTTTTTGGTACAACTGTAAATAGTTTTGAAATGAATGGGAATAAGTTTAGGTTGAAAATTAAATAGTTTGTAAGCATCAGAGTAGCGAGAGTCTGGGGCAGTATCCCAAAGGACAGAGTGGAAGGCAGACACCTTATCAGGCTGGAGATGAGGCTTGAACCCTTTGAGAAGGGTGTAAGCAGGACCTGGGCTCAGACTCAGGAGGCTGTAGCCAGTTAAATGTGTTGATTATAGCAGATGTAGCATGCACGCTTGGACATCGTGCATGCAATGCGTGTGGGCAGTTGACCTTTTCCTTCTTTCAAGTGAAATCAAGTCATTAAGAATTATCTCTAAATATCCTGGCCCTATACTTCTGAGCTTGAGCTGCTTTAATCTTAGTATGCCTTGGGGAGCCAGATTACCAGCGTATGTGCCCTGGAGAGTCTGGGAGCAGATGAGGAGATCTCTTTCAGATGGCTGGTTTTCAATGTGCAGCCAGAGAGGTTTGTTGAGTGCCTGAGCATGTGTGGAAAGACAGGGATGTATGTGCTCTCCATTAGCATTTCCAAGATGCAGGAAAGCCTCATGTCTGTTCGCTCCACGACATCTACTTGTCCTGGTTTATGCAGCATATTTGAATGGAAAACTATCAGTTGTGTAAGGGCTGAAGGAAGAAATACATTGTTGGAGTGGGAACATGGCCATTCTTAGCCTTTGGATGACTTCTACTTCATGTTTGTCACATGCAATTCATATCTGTAAGGAACATGTGCCACTGCTGATGTGATGTGCCATGTCATAAAAGCTCTGGTGACATTTTGTGACCTCTTAAAGTCTAACAAAAGAGGTTTGCAACATATAAATGCCATCTGCCATGGCAAAGCAACTTCCCAGTTCTCTAATCACATATGCCTCTTGTGAAATGCTGCATCACCTCGAAAAAAATCAGCATATTAATGGAGGAAGCTTGTCATTTCACTCATTCCCAGATTCTTTACATAATAAGCAAAAAAAAAGTTAATAGATTAATTAAGAACCCTGAGGGGTGGAAGTTGCAGCAAATCCATGATAGCTTTAGGAGTTCCGTTTCATTAGAGCTGTATTTACTTTCTGATTTTTTGATACTCTGAATTGGAACCATTCTCCCTACGATCTTAATCTTTTGCAGATACTCATGGCGTTCACAGATGGAAGCGTGAAAAGTCTGAGCTGTCTTAGGAACATGTAACAGGACTTTTGGGGGGGATGTAAGAAGAGGAGTTTTCCTCATTAACCTGTGTTTGTTCACTAAGTCCATTATGGGAACTGAGATGTGCTAATTATTTTAAGTTGATTCAACTTGGTTGCCAATTTGTCATGCCTATAGCCTCAGATGTGGGATAAGGAGACCAAACTTTGGCTTCAATTTTTGCCGGGCTGACAGCTTATATAATGTACAATTTTTGAATCAATAGGGGCAATTTTTACAGCCTGAAAAAATAAGCAGAGTGTTTCATGCTTGGATGGGAGAGAAGAGCACTTTATCCACTTATCCTTTACTTTGCATACCACTGTTCTTGGGTGCTCTAGCTTTTACATGTAGATAAGACAGACTTTCTAAAGAGAGAGTTTATTGCAGGAAATATGTATGTATTACAGGCCACGTATACAACACAGTCGCATTAATTTATGAGTAACGATGAGCAAAAGCTACTTCAGATGGGGCCGAGGTAGCAAACTGCATCTCTACAGACTGTGGTGAGAGGCAACAGATCTACCTCCTGTCATAAACAGTGCTTTTGTGTGTTTTCCAAGAAGCGTGCAAGCATTGTCTAGCCCTCACAGCCATCAGTAAAGAAGTTAGGTCTGTTTTTATCGCTGTCTTACAGGCAGAGAAAGAGGTACACTGAAAAATGAAGTGACAAGACTGGCAAATCTGTGTAAGCAGCAAAACAAGATACCAGAAGCCCTGGCTTGCCAGCCTGTCTCATTACATCATGCCCATGTGCCCTGGGCAAACCCCATTCTTTCGACTGTGTACATAGCATCGGTGATACAGCAGGCTTCAATGCTGATTCTAATACTGATTTTTAGACATAAGCTTATCATTTCCCTGATATGACCTATCCTCAGGCTCCCTATTAGTAAAAAGATCTTTTCCTTTCTTCATTGGGGTATTGAGAGATGATGCTAGATGTGTATAGGTGTCACAGGACAGATAAATTAAAATATCACACAGGGACAAGAGAAATTGAGAAGCCTGTGAGCATTGCTCTGGATATAAGCATTCTTAGGAGACAGAGGTACGTTCTCAGTCCAGCACTTGCAAGGATAAGTCATTACACTGTGCTGCTCTCCTCATAGTGGACCATATGGTAAGGTCCTACTGTGCATGTACTGCCCTAAGGGTCCTACTCACAGATGGAGCGATGAAACTGAAAAGCCTGCTGTGCAGGAGTTCAGTAGGTTTTTTGTAACTGCATTGCCATGCAACCATTTCAGTTGCCTTTGTTTGACCTGTTTTTATAGATCCTGATGAGGTCTGTAAAACGAACTTATTCTTAATTGCCATTCATACAATTCTTGTCTTGCCATTCTTAATTTCAAGAAGTTAATATGGGGGTTAGGTGGGATAAATTTTTGCATTTGCTGCTCTGCAGTAATGACCATTTTGCATGTTTTGGCCCTGAAACAGAAGGAGCAGCCATCTTTTTTGCATCAGTTGCAGAGTGAAAATGGTTATACTAGCAGTTACTGCAGAGTGGTTGGTGCAGTGTAAAACTACATCCTACTTCACTGTGAAATTAGCCAGTTCATGTGGCCTGGGAGACACCAGTGCAAGCACCTGAAACAGACGATATTTGAACTCCTGAGAGTATATTGTGAAGCTTTTTATCACAGCCCAGTCGTAGCTAACATTTAAAACTTGAAGCAAGAAAGAGGGAGTGAGATTAGGAGGTGTCTCGGTAGAGGTACTCCAGCCCATCTGGGCTTTTCAGAGTGAGAAACTGGACCCAACTGGGTATCACTGGATGACATCAAAATGCTTGCTTTGTTGTCTGCTTAAATAATAACCAGGTACATTGTGTGTGGGAAGGGATTGTCAGGGGGAGAAAAGCTATTTAGCATCAAGCTAAGAAAACAGCAAAGCAGTGCTGTTTAAAAGGCTGTATAAAGAGCCAGGCCTGTTGCTTTCCTTCCAATGCTTAGCAGCTTTTTTCATTTTAGGAACTTTCCGCTGTACTTTCTGTGAGACTGAAGTGGAAGAAGATGAGTCGGCGATGCCCAAAAAGGATGCAAGGACACTCGTGGCAAGATTTAATGAGCAGATTGAGCCCATCTATGCGCTGCTTCGTGAGACGGAAGACATTAATTTAGCCTATGAAATCCTCGAGCCAGAACCCACAGAGATTCCTGCCCTGAAACAGAGGTGGGAATGCGCCTGGTCTTTTCTCACGGCGCTGCTTCCTTGTAGTGCGTTTGTCTGCTCTGTGAGGCTTTCCCAAACCTTGTGCAGCCTCTGGCTGCATTGAGGACTTACTTGTTCAGCACCAACTATGCAAGCAACTGACTGATTCCCCAAGGAATGTGTGGTTTATAAGGAGACAAAGGGCCGTAACCATTTTTTTCTAAACAAGGCAGATGACTATTCTTCTGGTCAGCTTCCTGCATGTCGTTTTCTGTGGGGTGGGGTACTTGAATTACCTGCTGCTTGCTGTGCTGCAGCTGGTATATATACCAAGCCCTTGCCCCAGTATTTAAGAAATGCAAACTGCAGCCGTTTGGCAAAGCTCTGAAGGTACCATCTACTCTACACTGTTGTCTTTCTCTCAAACCCTTATCTATTCGTTTTGCTTCTACCCAGCTTTTGAAACTAAGCTATCTGCATTCTACACTTTGCATTCTAGTTTGAAGACATTACTTGTAATAAGGGTATTTTTTTCTTCTGATTTTCTCCTACTTGTTACACACCTCTTCTTTTCGGGAGGAGGCCATGTTATAGTCAAAAACTCTTTAAAATGTTCCTACCCATGGGAAATGACACTTTCTTTCAGAACATTCTTAGCTGTACAAAAACAGATGATGTTTAAATAATGCAGAAGGATGTAGGGAGCTGTCAGTTTTGTCAGCTGTGGTGAAATGTGATGCACTTCTCTGTGTTTAAAAAAAATTAATTAAATACATGGGGGGGAGCAAAATGTACCACAAGGGGAAGCATTCCCACAGTGCTTTGGGGTGCTGGGCTTTAGTTAATGGGAGAGCAAGCAGGATACTCTTTTTTTCTCTCAGCCTAACCTTGAGAGAGAATGTTCCTCATATATTCATGCTCGACAGTTTCTAATTAATATAATGAAAAATTCTTCGTCTATTCATAGTCTTTTTCTAGCCAAGAAGGTAGCTGATTTTCCTCATCATTCTGGTAGAAAAACAGAAGCAATATAGAGAGGGGAAGAGATTTTTCCAAGGTCACTCAACATGTCTTTGGTGATATGGGGAGTCTTTGAAGCCTGTATGCCCAAGCTGAATCACTAGCCTTTGCTTTAAAAACCCTTTTCTGTAGTTTGAGTAGTAGAACTGGGATAACCCCACCAAAAAGAGAGTCATTTCTCAGTCTTCCCCTTCTGTGCACAGGAAATTATCACAGCAGAAGCCTGGTGCAGTCCCATGATTAAATAGCAGCACCCACTTACTTGACTCTTAAATACTTAAAAAACATTGTAAATGATTAATTACTTTGTGCAAGGAATGACAAAATAAATAGGCGGCTTTTTAAATGCTTACTTGAACACAACTTGCTTCAGCACATACAATGATTTAAATATTTATTAACTCTTATTAATTCAAAGCAGTTAATTGCATGAAAGCGCTGCTGTGAGATTTTTTTTTTTTTTTTAAAGTGTCAGACCCTGGGTTATTTATTCCCTCTGTTTTTATGGAGTCTTGAGTGACTGAAATAATTGACAAAACTGACATTTGGTGATTCTGAAACAAACAGAATAGGTCACGAAGTGCCTGATTGTCTCTTTGCACCAATGCAGGCAACTTCATGTCTTTTCAGGAGAGTTACAGCTCTAAGCGAGCACACTGACATTGCATAACTGTCATTCACCTGCCGTGGGAAACTGGGCAGATCTTCATTTATATCTTTCTAGGAGGCCATTAATTTTCTTAATCTTGGCAAAGCATGAATTAGCCCCACAGGTTTCAAAATAAACCTGCTTTACCTAAGCCTTTCTTTGTGCTTTTCCAAAACAGATGGATTTTAATATCCCCTCCATTTGCTTATGTCAGAATTGCATGATTTTATATAACAAAAATCTTCACAGAATTAATTTTCTGTGGTCGTGCTATCAAGGAGCATGGGTTGTCTGTTGTGAAGTTGAAGCTCTTAAGAACAGCTAAGTAAAAAAGTGCTTTATTTCAAACACGGCACAAAGAGTTATCCCCTTTATGCAAGACCTTTTCTTAATAGTCTGGGCAGGATTGAGATGAAAATTTCAAGTTGTTTCCACATTGCATAGTATGGTTTCTGTGGGCTATACCTCAGCTATGTCAAGGATTATTTATGTCGCCTTTAAAGGCAGCTAACCACTCATTAAGGGATTTCCATCAGGGTAAAACAACCGATGGGTAACAGAGCAAATGTAGCCACATCTGGGCCACTGAACTGCCACAGTTCCTGGCTGCAGGATGGCCGTGCAAAGTCTAGACCTAGGTGGGGAAAAAGCAGATCTTGGATCTAAGAGAGAGAGAGAGATTTAAGAGTGTGCTCCCTTCATCTGCTCTGTGCTGCCCATAAGGCAACTCACACATCTGGCCTTTTGCTGGTGCCTGATCCATGGTGTTTAATCCTATACTTTGGAACAGGGTCACTGATGATCTCTTCTGGCAGCAAGGAGTATTCCCCTGTTAACGTAGTCTCGAGGGGCTGCTGACTCCTACCAACAGTGTTACTGAAGATGCAGTTCCACAAACAAGGAAGTAAATTGAGACACATTTTCAAAGCTCACCAGGGTCCGAAAGTAGACAGAAAGTGTCTAGATGGTTCCACCTAAGTGTGGGACATTGCAGTAGATGGCTTAAATTAATTAGTACCGTAGGTGTCTCTTAGAGTTGTTACTTGCATTTTTGAAATGTTCCTGACGTCACGGAATAAGTGTTTTGCTGCTAAATGATACCGTGTAGGAAAAAAAGTCCATTTCAGGCACACTTACGGGGACCTCTGTGCAAAAGTATTATTAGGCAGTTCCTGGCACTACCGAGTATTTCGCTGTCACACTGCAGTCGTGGGGAGGGAGAGCCTGGGGGAGAGCTGCATTGTGTATCTTGTGAGGAAAGTGGATTACATAAAATCGTCAGGGAAACGCTAGTTAGAGATTTCTGTTGTGTGGGAAGCAGAGTGGTGCTTTTCACAGAACACATGCCTGTCTTGAGGAGCTGAAAGGTACCAACACTTGAAATTACACATTGGGAAGAAGGTCTCTGTGTGGTTCCTTAGGTTATATAAGCAATACATGTGCATGAGTCTTCTGCCCCAAAATTCAAGGCTGCTGTGAAGCTCTCCTAGCAGGGCTGGCTGCAGGAGAGAACTGGTTAGTGTGTGGACACATGCTAACATGGATGCTGTGAAGTATTTTGCTAACAGACCCGAGTAAACTCACTATTGAGAGGCTGTGAGTAGCCCTTAATCCACAATGAGGCTGAACACACCAATATTTTTTATCTGGGAAAGAGAGATGATCACCAACGTGCGTATTTTCCCCTCACTGTTTACCCCTAAAAATCCAGCAGAATTAGCTCATCAAGCAGTGGTTAAGTCCTTGCTGAATTAAAAAATTGCATATTACTCAGGTCTTCTCCAGCTGCATCCTTATTTTAAGCTTCTTGGTTGGAGGAAAGATCGTTGGGTAGATAGCAGTGACTGAACCGTGCTCACTGACAACTTCTGTCAACTCAGCTGGCAGCAGAGCAGGAACACGGTGAGTATCCTTGATGGATTTGCTCTGGACAAGAGGAGGAGTCCAGGCAGGTCTGTTACCTGTGAAAAGCCTTAGGTACCACTGGCAGTCAGATGACTGAAATTATATGGCTGAGGGTGGGCACAGTCTGCAGGGGATCTGTTTCTCTGAGAAGATGAAATATGATTTTGAAGTAGAGGAACAGTCACGTTTGGCTTTCCCCACCCAGACAGCAGTGAGTTTCCATTCAGCTGCTTTCCCTGATCAATGCATATGTAGCAGCACAGGCCAGAGAGAGAGAGAATTGGCTTATTGCCATTGCTATGCAGAAAATACTCCACCTGACGTCCTCTTTCCAAGGATCCAAGCAGGCATGTTTCTTTTCTCCATCAGTCT
>NW_008824032.1:3216746-3227711 GCF_000699105.1 Pygoscelis adeliae | reverse complement strand
GAATGTTTCTTTTCTCCATCAGTCTCCTGAGCTAGAAGGGAGCCTGGAGGAAAATGTGCTGGCTGCAGCTCCTCTTAGAAAACAAGGGAGGGCTAGGCTTCGACTGCCGTACCCTTCACATCAGTCATTGCCTTTCTTTCTCCAGCTTTTCCACGATGAAGACAGTTCTGGCTTGCCTCCTCCCACACACCATCACCACACAAAGCCCTTTGCCCAGCCCTAGTCCTCTGGTTTGAAGGTGCCCTCTTGTCTTGTCTTCTCTTCTGCCTGGACTCCCCAGTCCTCCCAAGGCTGTGCCTGTGGATAGTACAGATCTCCTGTGTAACACAGGAGATGTGACTTACCACTGGCATTGTCACTCACAATTCAAGCAAAGGTTTGAACTGTGTTTTTCATGGTGAGTTAACTCCTTCACGAGTCCTGTGATTAATAATGGTTCACAGATCTGAGCATGCTGGGACTCTGGGCCTATCATCTGACTTGTTTAAACTTTAGTGCTTTTTTTAAACGCAGTGTAGGGTTGCTGTGAAAAGGCCAAAAAGAGACTTTTCTAAATACCAGATTACTGTTCAACTGTGTTTTGCTGCTGTGACACTTATTTCAGGGTTTTCTGGGATGTTGTTTGTTTTCACATGAGTGCATCAGCAGCTTTAGTGCTGTCTCTTCTTTTCAGTGTCTGTTGTGGAAATTGCCATGGCCTCATGTAGGGTTTCCCATTAGAGACCCCCAAGTTCCCCAAACCAGCAAGCTGGTGTAGAAATTCCTGGCACCACGTGTTAGAAATCAGAATGCAAGCTCTCAGTGCAGATCATGGGAGATAACTAATCATAGTTTAAGTGTTGCAATGCTGGCCAAGGAAGGGCTTGTCCTGAGTGCTCTGTTTTTTATCTCTTTGACTTTTATGTAGCAAGGAGCGTGCAGCTGGTACTGGTTCAGGGACAGCAGCTGGCCTTGCAGGTGGACACCATCGGGAAGCATGGACTACAAAAGGACCATCATATGAGGACTTGTACACCCAAAACGTTGTCATCAGCATGGAGGACCAGGAGGATCTTAACCGGTCTGCAAGTGAAGGAAAGCTGGCCAGAGAGAGACCAATTTGGCTACGGGAGAGCACGGTGCAGGGGGCTTATGACCCCGATGAAATCAAAGATGGTAAGAAAATTCACAGAGCAGAAGTACTGCTCTGCTTATGTGATGCTCTTAGAGTGCTGTCAAAAATATGTTTCCCCTGTGTGTGTACAGCTGCTGCTCCCTACACTCCAGATTTTGTCTGCTCCCCTCTGCTGTGCAAAGCACCTATGTGTAGGCAGATGTAAAAAATCCTGGTTTATTAGATCCAGGATTGAAATCTAGGTCAGTAAAGCTGAGTTACCCACAAAATTGTTTGTGCTTCTAAAATGTTAATTATCTGTTACGTCTTCCACCTTGAGAGTTTATTGCTTTTGGACGAAGGTCTTTCAGTCTCATCTAGAAAGCTGCCCCCCTAATAGGTCACTGCTGAAAAATAACATTTATTAACATTCGGTCACTCTGAAGCCTACCAAATCTACCAGCAGTGTTTTTGTGCTCCCAGCCGCCTTCTTGCCAATTGTTTTTCAAAATGTGTTTTATATGAAGAATATGTCAGAAATAAAGCTTCTGGAAGTACAGTAGGAAGGTCTGTCACCATGGCAGGTGAGTCTTTATTGCTTTCTGTTTGTTTCTCATGATCCTTGCTTTTATTTTCATTCATGTTGGGGTCAGGTTGTCCATAGACAATAGTCAAGATCTTGTAACCACTAGTAGAAACATTCTGCTTTGGTAAGTGTGCTATTTAAGCTTATGCACTAAAAATAGGAAATAGAGACCACCTGATTTTTACAAGAGTGAATGAATAGATGCAATATTCCAAGTCATTTGAGGATTATAGAATGAAACTGTAGATGCCCTAGGAAGAGAAGATGGCAAAAGGGAGCCGCATGTGTAAGCATGAGACCCTGGAACCAGTGCAGTGCTCAGGAGAGGAGTGGAGTATGTAGGTATAGCAGAAGTAAAGAAAATCGATTTCACAATAATGTGAAACAATTGTTTGCATGTAATGCCTTTCAAGTGTACAGATCCCAAAACTTTTTCCAAATAGATTAAACAAAGTGAGGTGATTGAAACAACCTCCTCCTGCAGTCTGTAGCAGATCTTGTTGTTACTTACCAGCCATGGTGAGTTCTCACCCTGTTTTTCTGCTAGACATTCAATTCACCTGTAGTTTTAAATTGGCTCCTTGAGATGAGTTTTGGTGTACACAGCATAAATGTTTCTCAGATGCCACTGAAGGAGATGGATGGAGAGTATATCACCTTGCAGCACGAGGGCATCACTGCTTAACCTTCACCACTACTGGAGATCAAAGAGGGGACTTGTGGAAATAGCCTGAAATTGCTGCTGCAAGACATTTCTGTAGCTCTTGGATGACATCAACAGGGAGGAAGGAAACTTGGGACTGTTGACAGAAAGGATTCACTGCTTGGATCTGGCAGGAACGGTTCTCGCAAGCAAGACAGCCCCGCTCCTGAGCCACAAAAGTCAGACTTTGTGGAGCTACCCCAGGCTGTCGTCGCTTCACAGCTCTCAATGTGATGAGCTACAATATTATCTCACAGAGATGCTCTCCAATAGCCTCTTTGCTCTACAGTCACAAGCAACAAGCTGAGCACAAGGCTGCCAACACAACGCCTTCATTCTTCCTTTCTTTCAAGAATTTTGCCAGTGCATTAATAATAGTAGTTGCAGCCATCATCCATTACTACAACTTCATTTACAATGAAAACATGAGTCCAGTGAAGTTAGGGGTGGGTCTTTTGGCCTTTATTTTACCACGGGAAAGGAGTGACCACAAACTCCACTGGCTTTTAGTGCTAAATGCAGAACCTACTTCCTTAGTTCACCTGTTTCTCAGCATTTTTTTCATCTCAAGTTGAAAACGGTAACCAGTGCATTTTTGATGCTGGGGGAAAGGCCTGGGCGCCAACTGCCTGGATGTGGTGCTGAAACCATGAGGGTCCAGGTCTTTGAGAAGCAGGCAAGTGGCGTTAATGTATGAAGGCAGAATGCCGTCACCTCAGCTCCAGCAATTGTTCATAGGCAGCGTCTTTAAGTGCAAGAGAGAAAGTTTGCCACGGGGAGTCTGTCTTATTTTTTAGGCCTTGTTTTTACATAAGGTTCTCTGTATTTCATTTTTTGTTCTGGGTTTTTTTCTTTTTTTTCCATACTGCCTGTAGGTTTATTGGTGCTGGGTGGACTCACAGTCCTCTCATCAAATATAGGATTAAGAGAAATTTTCTGCAGAATGCCACTTTTTTAACAGAATTTTACCTTTTGAATCCATGAACTGCAGAGGCCCTGCCTACCCAAACCATGTCAAACCCTCCCAGCTATGGTACAGCCTCCTCTTTCTTACTGAAAGAGGAGCATAGGCCATGTGTCTGTCAGCTGGGAAACTGCAGTCCCCTTCAAATAAGAGGTCCAGGTAGGGAGCCAGAGAGACTGGCTGGGCTGCGTTTCAGCTTGGAGAGCAGGAGCTGTTTTAACGCAGCCTTCCACGCTGCGCTGTGCAGCTTGGCTGCAGGCTGTAAGCTGCATGTGCTTCACGAGATAGATCCTGCTCACTACCACCATGTTCCAGTAATGAGCTTTTCCCCTTCCTGCCTGGTAGGTGGACCTCTGAGCTGCCCAGACATGGCTACTTTGAATGTTGTTTTATAACACATGGTTTCCGCTTACTCCCTGTCTGCCTGGATTCATCTGCTTCTCCGTCTTAATCCTTATAGATGGGGAGCTCGACAGGCCAGGGCCTGGTTTTGGGTCTGTGTTTATGGTCTGTGCCGGCAACACCCCGTGGTCTTGGTCATCACCGCAAGTCCTTCAGGCTGTGGTCATGCAACCTGGAAACAAAGGGACAAGAAGGAAACAGCCTGTGCTTGTTCACCTGTGAAACAGCACCAAGATACTTGCTGTATCTCAGACAAGTGTCATCATTAGGTGCATAGTCTGTGTATCTGGGAAGCCCAGATTTAGGTCCCAAGGACTGCTTTCTGTTCCACACTAAGGAAGTGCATCAGCCCAGCTGAGGGGTGCCTGAGTCCCTGGAGGGTCTTTTCCAGGTGCCTGCCCATCACGCGTTTGTTGCCTTCTCTTGCGATGTGCTCCTGGCCGAGGCTCCCAGCTGGGAGCCACAGTGACTCCAGGCCTCCCAGCTCCTAGGAAATGTCAATACTTGCTCCTCTGTTATGAGAAAAAACATAACTTTCTCTGACTTTTAAGGGAGAGGAGGAGCTGACATAGAGAAAGGATGTGAATTGGCCAAGCGTGCTCAGTGGCAGTAATTAATACGGGTCCGGAAAACCTTCAGGGCCGTCACCCAGATCTCTGTGAGGAAACGATCATTCTCTTGTGTCTCTTTGCAGGGAGCCGGGACCTGGATGCCTTCCAGGAGCGTGAGGAGGGCCGGGCAGCTCTGGATGATAACGAGGAGGTGATGCGTGCCCTGCTTATCCATGAGAAGAAGACACCTTCTGCTTCAACAGTCACTGTTGGAGGTGCCGCTCCCCTCTCCGGTGCCAACGCTAGTGACTCCGAGAGCGAGACAAGTGAGTCGGAGGAGGAATCCCCTCCCCGCCCTCCCACCACGGCCACCACAACATACGGGCTGGAGGATGAGGAGGACGATGAAGAGTTTGAGGTGGTGGCAGAGGACCCCACCGTCACAGTGGCTGGGCGGCCGCACTCTTACAGCCAAGTGAGCCAGCGCCCTGAGCTGGTGGCCCAGATGACACCGGAAGAAAAAGAGGTTTACATAGCCATGGGGCGACGCATGTTTGAGGATATGTTTGATTAACTGCTTCCTGCCACGGCATTTTTTAAAAAGTGACTTTTTAAGCCAGAGACTCCTTAGTAAAACAGAAGACTGAAGTGCATCTTTCCTCCCCTGTGCACAGGGGTTTGAGGTGGGGCTCGGGACTGCTAATCTCAGGCATCTTGCCCACCAGAGAGGGGAGCAGGAAGGCTGCATGTGCCAAAACAGGTAGGGGAGGACAAGTCTCAGAAGTGAGGATGCTTGCAAGGTAAAGATCTGCTTCAGGGTGCCCTGCACAGGCACTACTTTAACCCTCTCCAAGGCCCCAGCAGCTGCCTCCCCCCGATTGCTTTGAGTTGATTTTTGTTGCAGATCCTAGTGAAGTCCACATCCCTGCCCTCAGAGGACGTGAGGGCTCTGTAGTCTGATGAGAGTGCTCTGCAGAGGAGAGGTGTAAACAACGTTACGGCTGCCTGTCCTCAGTGAGGGGAGAGGAGAGGGAAGCACTTGTCTGCTGGTGGCAAGCTTGGGCAGGGCTTGTAGCTGACCTCCTGCCAGCCACTGGCCACTGGAGTGGCTATTTCTAAGCAGCCCTGTAGGCAGCAACCTTTTCTTGCTCCCATTTGCTCCTTACTAGGTCTCAGCACCTCAAAGTCAGGTGTAACTTGAAACACGCAGAGTGAAAGCCTTGGCAAGCACACATAGTCGCTCTTTGTCAGTAACGAAAGCCCTCCGTGGATCTGAGCTGTCAGAGCCCTCTGACTTACCAGGAGATACCTTCATTTTCCAGTATTGCTGCCTGTTGCTTCTGCCAAGCCCTGTCCAAACGCCAGTGTTGCAGACGGTTCGTAGTGGGCAGGGCTACGGTCAGGCAGTGCCAGAGAAATAGCATAGCTAGTTTTTATTTGCAGTCACACCAGGGCTGTATCATTTTAAGAGGAATTATGCAATTTTGAATTCTGCTTTGGCACGTTCTTTTACCATAGAAAAACATACATCGGTGCCTACAGAGCAATATCATATTTTTAATGGTTTTCTGTTTCAATTGAAAATGTTGGTTTTTAAAATTGTTGTGTTTTCCTATCCAGTACTACAATAAAACAAAATGATAAAAGAATTTGGTGTTCCAGAGGGTAGGGGCTGTATTACGTGCTGTTCCATTTACATGGGCAGCATGAATTTGCTGTTCACTGAGACTGTAAATCTGTTTTATACTAACTATGCTTTCTGTGTTCTGCTAACCATGTAATGCCTCCTTTGTGGTTTTATTTTCAGCTTCCTGATACTTTGAATCCACTCTTTCTTTAAATAGTGTTTTAAATTTGCTTTTAAGTAATTTTAAAGAGGAATAAACAAACAGAAACTTCTCCCGTTGTCATATTCCAATTTGTCATGTGCCTAGTTGGGAATGTTGTTTGCTTATCATTTTGATTTACTCGATTCAAGAAAAAAACAATTTGAGGCCTTCCTTTGAGGGAAGTACTATTTGAAATCCCACTGCACATTGTTTCTTCTCGCCAGAGCTCCCTTGAATGCCTCGTGGAATCTCCTGCACTTCCAGGAGGGGTATTTTATTACACTGGTGCTGTGGGAGGCCCTTTTTGATCAGAACTTCCATTCCTTTCCTCCTTCCGTAGGCTGATGGCAGAGGTCTCCCAGACGTCATATTGCTAGTTAAAATGGTACTCTCGCGTAGACAGACTTCCAAGATCTGGTATCGAGCTTCTAGATATCAAGCCACAGAGCTGATAAGTCAGATTCAGTGATCAGCTAACAGAAAAAAAGCGCTGTACCAATTCTGTCTAGATTTAATCTGGTTGAATTCAAGGTTAGCACTGGAGAAAAGCAGGTAGATTTATAAGGAGCCAAAGACAGAAACTGAGAACTAATCCTGAATACAGTACGGATACTTACGCTCATGCACTCACCAGTAGTTTATAACTGAGCTTTTAGCTTGCAAAATCAAGCTGTAGGTTAAGTGAAGAAATACTGGGTTTTACTATAAGATCACTGATATTGCATCTATATCCAGCATAATCATCTATAAAGTAGTGGTTTTACTTAATAAACACATTTAATTGTGGTTTGTACGGTGGTTGTAATTTTTGTCATTCATCAAGTCCTGCACATGAGGGAATCGGCACGGTGGTTTGTAGGGCATGCCTTCTGTCTCTCATCCACCACATGCAGCCCTCGGGAGGACGGGTGAGGTCAAGATACACGAGCAGATGCCGTCATTGTTTCTTGCCCTCTCTAACAGCTTCTGGCTCTCGGTAAGGATGGCTGCTCTCCTCTGTTCCAGCCGGTTAGGGCTGCTGTCGAAGGACAACTATACACTGCTACTGCCCTGTCATGACAAGCACTGCTCGAGTGAACAGGAGCATGTACAACCGATAACGCCTTTTTTTCCTCTTTTTTTTTTTTCCCTGCAACTGAAGCAGAGCTCTGCACGCATGCCAGAAGAGGAAGAATGGCCGCCGCCACAAGCAAAGCCAGCCACTGCCAGCAGGTTGGTGCTAACGCAAGGGATAAAGCCATCCGTTCTGAGGAAGGCCCCAGCCATTTCCTCTGGTTGCTGGACCACATGTGCTGCATTAACACTAACCCAATAACACCGTGAGCATGATCGAGCGCTGAAGCCTTCCTGGGTGAATGCTCTGTCTAACCCCATTCAAACCAGTTTCTGTGTCTGCTTTCAGACTAAAGTGCATTTTATCTGATGAGTGTGCTTGAGGCCAGGGCACTGCAGCTCAGGCTGGAAAGAGAAATGCGTTTCTCATGCTGCTCATACTCCTCCCCCCCCAGAGGTCAGAGGTGCTGGGTGCCTCTGCAGCCGTGCGAGAACTGCCTCTGTCTCTGCTTCCATTGTGGGTCAGGGAAACCGCAGTAGAGTGACGTCCTCCCTGGCCCAGCAGAGAGGAGGCCAGAGCAGATCAGTGAAGCTGCTGATGGAAGGGAAGATCACTATCAACACTGGAAAACAGGAATGTTTTAATCTTTTCCACTAAGCTCCTGAAAATCGGAATCCTTGTCCATCCAACTCTTCTTTTCCTGTGTTCCTGCCTCCTTCAAACAGACTCGGATTAAGCAGGCTGTTGATCTGTGTGATTCGAGGGATTTGAAGATCCCCTGGAGGAAGGGCGGAAAAATAGCATCACCTCCTCCCTGACATCTAAGGAGCCCTGCCTCGGTGATGCCTGCGGCGCCAGGGCATGCTGCGGAGAAGTTTGACAGGGCCTGGGGTGGGGAGCAGCCAGCTGTGCTTGGGTCGCTGTCTCCCGCTGCGCCCCACAGGAGGAGGGAGAAAATTGTCTCGGGAATCAAATGCATGACAAAGCCTTCATGGAAAGGGGAAGTTTAGGAGCAGGTGGAAGGACGTGAGGCCTGTCAGCAGAGGGGCAAGCCAGCGGGCTGTCCGGTATGTTCTCCTGGGTGGGTTGCGGAGGAGAGGCAGCAGCAGCAGCCCCGTTCCTCTGCCCTAGTATGCATCAGCATAAACAAATGAGACTGTGGGCTTGGTCCCTTGGAGGAGGGGGGTGTCACGCAGTGCTGCAAAAAAACGCTCTGGGCTGCTCCGGGACTGGTATTGCTGTATGCCTTTGGAAGCCCTGGGCGAGGTAACCGTGTCCCTGGCTGGTTCGCAGGAGGCTTTGGAGTATTGATCTAAGCATGGACAGCCAAGCATCCCTAAGCATCATGATACACTCCAGTTTAAACTGTATTGAACGTGAGTCAACACAGCCTCTTCTCCAGGAGTGCGGGAGCTGGGGCTGAAGAGTAGCTTCTGTCTGCTGAGCTGCTTCCAGAATAACGATCAGTATTTATAAAGCCCAAGGAGACCATCGCTCATACAGTCTTGATAGGAGGTATAGCCAGACGCTTGAAGCTGTTTAAGATGTGATTGCACAGAGAGTCATGGAGAGGCTGCTGCTAAAAGGAGTGGCAGCCCAAAGTGTGGGGAGCAACGTCTGACTGCTGGTGCTCCTGGAGAGCTGCCTGTCTGCCTGCCTGCTCCCTCCTAGCAGAGAGCAGAGCACCGGCAGCACCGGGCTGTCCAGGACTGCAACCCCCTCACTCTCTGTGGCAGAGCTACGTTCTCTCTCTTTCAAAGTTACCCAGGGACATCTGGTCTTTTGCCCGTTTGGGATACCTAAATGAGCTGCCAGAAGGTGCTTTCTTACTTACCAGCATTAATTAGATTGAGAGAGAGAATGAACCTAATTTATATTTAAACAAAAATCAGATTTTGGAAGCGCCTGCTGTACCATTAAAAAACATATTAAGGGCAGCGAGTATTTGTGCAACCATCCTGGAAGCAGCAGACAGAAAGTCTCAGAACAAGATACTTTAAATATAATAGGTATTTTTGCTTAAAATATGTTTCTGACCTAAATATAATTTAATTTACATCCCTTTGAACAGTTTGAAGCTAATGAACCAGCCAGCGATGGCAGAGAGGAGGCTGAGCCAGCCGCATCGGAAGCGACTCGGCTCCACTGCAGTGCATTAGAGACCCTGCGTGCGCTTCACCCCGGCTGCACGTAGCAATGAATGTGCAAATCCTGCCGAGAGCTGGCCACGGCAGCAGGAGGAAACCTTGGGCTGCTCAGCTGGAGAAACAGGCAGGGATCCAGCCTGAAAATTAAGGCTGATCTAATATTGTTCCACGAGCATTAATGTCTGTGTACAAAAAAGGTACGTCTGGCAAGGAGGAAAAATCACTTCTCGTACAGATACGATTAAAGCCCTGGCATATTACTTCTGCTTAGTTTTCACCTGGAATCCATACTGCCAGCCTCTGCCATCCCATTACTTGCTGGAAGAAGGAGGGTGAGCAGTGGTAATTTTGCAGCAAGCTAAAATTGTGCGTAGAGCTGAGAAGCCTGGCTCAGTTCCACCTGGTAAAGGGAACCTCCTATCCTTAAACATTCTTTTTCTGTGCTTCTGACAATGGAAATCTGCCTGATCCAATGCCAGATTTGCCAGGCATTGTTAGCAGAGTCCATGCTTTTCCGATGTCCTCTTAACATACATTGAGGGGGAGGAGGGAGAGCAGTATGCCAAGCACCATTTAATGGTTGCTACCAGCTGACCTGCGTACGCTTAGGTTGCAGTGTCTGAACCAGCCCTGTCCCGTATGGGGGAAAGATAGGTGGGGTCATTTTGGTCAAATTATCCATACCTGCTCTTTGCAAAGGTGCTTGTTGTTCTCCTTCTCCCGGTCAGTGCTGATGGGCTCTCATAAACTCAAGCCCTCTGCAGTCACACACAGGTGCCAATTTAAAACGAAGTTTCAGTCCCCTCTCCACCAGCACCGCCACCACCACAAGCAGCTCTGGCTTGTGTCACATCCACTCTTGGCGTATGTGGCACTGTCACGCTGCACCAGAGGTCCACCACGCGGGCCTCAGCCATGACTGCCTCTGGCTGTAGCCCGTCCTGGCAGAAGGCTTAATGAAGGATGGGGTAGGCCTGTGCCTTCTCCAGAAGTGAGGCTTTGGCTGGGCTCGGGGGCAATGCCTACCAGGCCCCCTGATTTCCTACAGCGGAGAGAGAAGTGGCATCAGCCCCAGGCCGGTCACTCCCTTACACGCAATCTTTGCTGCTTGAACTAGATGTGATTGAACTAGATGTGATTTGGTAGGACTGGATTTGCTTTTTTTTTTTTTTTTTTTTTTTTTTTTTTTTTTTTTTTTTTTTTTTTTAATGCAAATGAGGCTGTAAAATCTTTTTAGGGAGATGTATCTGCGCTCCCTGCGCTGTCACCACAATTATTCTTCCTTTGCCATACAACGCTTTCTTCCAAGAAGAAGTGCTTTCAACTTCTCTCAGCCCTTCTGGTGATGTCAGGAGATTAAAACTATCCCCATTACAACAGGGAGGACTGGAGGGAAATGGGGTTAGAGGGAAATATGGCCTTTAGAAAATGACGCATCTTGAGAGAAATTTCACTTTCGCACACTCTCCTAGGCCACATGGGTGCCATATCCAAGCAAAGACAAATACAATATGCTGAAGAGGGACTTGGCTCATGGTGCCTTTATCCTTTCCTCAGAGCCCATTAGGAAGGGATCCGAGTGTGCCAACCTCTTGGAAGTTATACAAAGGCATCAGGAAGGTCCCAAGTTAGCAGT
>NW_008824032.1:3215788-3216729 GCF_000699105.1 Pygoscelis adeliae | reverse complement strand
GTTTGAATGATCTGACTCCTACTTTCACCACGCTGGAAGGTTTGGTGCAAGAATACCTCACAGCAGTGAGTTGTAAAAATGAGTTTGGTGTCAGATTAAGAAGTCCCTCTTTCTTTGAACATTTCGTCTGAGTGTGCTGTTATGTCTGTGTATGGGAAACAAGTACATAAGGTCATGTAGGGAGCTGCCCAGCCCTCCTGAAACATGTCTCCCTTTGGGAACGTTAACAGATAAGGAATTTTGTACCGTTTAGGTAGGAGCTGCCGTCAAGAGCAGCAAATAGTAGTTGAAGTTTTTGTTATCTAGACAGTCACGTCATTGCAGCCTGTCTGAAGTCTGGAATGAAAGAGCTTATCTCTATAGACGGCAGATGTGGATTCTTCCAGATGTCAAACCGCCACATTTTCAGCCCTTTCATTGTTGATTGTTTTTTGGGTTTTTTTAACTGCATTTTTTGCTCCTCATGCAGGGGGCACTAGCATCTTCGGTGCACCAATGGACCAGATGCTACCATGAACTAAAGACCTCTGGCTTGGCACCATACTAATGAGCTCCTTGTGGGATCGCTAATTCACATGCTAATGGAGTCTGCCCCGGGAAAGGTGTGAGTGAAGCCATTAGAAATACCGAAAACAAGCCAAATGAATACTGTGCGTGGAAGCACATTTGTTCAGGTGGTCAAAACCAATGAACAGGAGATGAACGGCTCCCTGTTTGCAGAAAATGTCTAGCGCACTTCAAGTCTGCAGTGGACATAAAAACTGCTTCATGTCTATCAGTAATAAAAAGAGCATCAACACTGGAAATCCATGTTGGAAGGGAAATAAATCTAGTGTTATTAAGGTTTTATTCATAATCTTTGCTGAGTAGAAAGGGGCAGTGAAACAGGACCTTTCTCTGTCCCATAGGAAACACCCTTTGGCACTTGGGGATGTAACAAC
>NW_008824032.1:3204261-3215758 GCF_000699105.1 Pygoscelis adeliae | reverse complement strand
CCGATGGATTGCTCTGACCGGGAAATACAGTATTTTTTAGCACTGGAAGGAGCCAAGTGTTCAGTGAGACCGGTGCTGTCTGTGCCGTAGCAGCAACAGCTGCAGAAGCACAGGGAGCTGCTGTGATTCAGACACTCATGCTCATCCTCTCTGGTTTTTACAGGAGCCATGGCCATGCTGCAGGATTCATGGAGCATGTTAGCAGAAAGACCCGTACGCAGAGCGTGGTCTGCTGGAGATGGTTACTCTCGTTCCTTCTGGGCCTGGCCACTTCCCCCTCCCTTCCCCCAGCCCTCCCCTTTATTTTGAAAAGGGAAAATAGGAAAAAATGAATTTGCCCTTTAAACTGGGAGAACGAAACAGATGATACTCAAGCCTATAGCTTAATGGCAAGGAATCAAGGAGAACAGATGGTTGCAGGTGACTCTTGGTCCGTCTTGCCGGTAACTTTTCCTCACACCGAGGGCTGTAACTATACAAAAATCACAGACTCACAGAATGGCTGAGGTTGGAAGGGACCTCTGGAGGTCATTTGGTCCAACCCCCCTGCTCAAGTAGGGCCACCTCAAGCAGGCTGCATCCAGGACCATGTCCAGATGGCTTTTGAATATCTCCAAGGATGGAGACCACAATGTCCCTGGACAACTTGTGCCGGTGCTCTGTCACCCTCACAGTAAAAAAGCATTTCCCGATGTTCAGGTCTGTTGTGTTCCAGTGTGTGCTTACTGCCTCTTGTCCTGTCACTGGAGAAGAGCCTGGATCCATCCTCTTTACACCCTCCCTTCAGGTGTTTATACACATTGATGAGATCCTCCCGAGCCTTCGCTGCTCCAGGCTGAACAGCCCCAGCTCTTTCAGCCTCTCCTCATAGGAAAGATGCTCCAGTCCCTTCATCATCTTTGTGGCCCTTCGTTGGATTCTATCCAGTATGTGCCCTTCAACGGACTCTCTACAGTATGTCCACGTCTCTCTTGTACTGGGGAACCCCTGAACTGCCCACAGGACTCCAGGTGTGGCCTCACCAGAGCTGAATACTGGTGGAAGGATCACCTCCCTTGACCTGCTGGCAATACTTTGTCTAATGTAGCCCAGGATACCATTCACCACCTTTGCCACAAGGGCACATTGTTAGTTCATGTTCAACTTGGTGTCCACCAGGACCCTCAAGTCCTTTTCTGCCAAGCTGCTTTTCAGCTGGGTGGCCCCCAGCATATATTGGTGCATTGACTTGTTCTTCCCCAGGTTAAGGACTTTGCCCTTGCCCTTGTTGAACTTCATGAGGTCCCTGTCAGCCCATTTCTCCAGCTTGTCGAGGTCCCTCTGGATGGCAGCACAACCCCCTGGCACATCAGCCACTCCTCCCAGTTTGGTGTCATCAGCAAACTTGCTGAGGGTACACTCTGCCTTGTCACCCAGATCATTAATGAAGATGTTGAACAGGTTTGGAGCCGGTATTGACCCCTGAGGTACACCACTAGTTACTGGCCTCCTACTAGACTTTGTGCCACTGATCAACCACGCTCTGGGCCTGGCCCTTCAGCCACATTTCAATCCACCTCACTGCCTGCTCATCCAGCCTGTACTTCATCAGCTTCTCTGTGAGGATCTTATGGGAGACAGTGTCAAAGCCCTTCCTGAAGTCCAGGTAGACAATATCTGCTGCTCTCCCCTCATCTACCAGGCCAGTCACTTCTTCACAGAAGGTTATCAAGTTGGTCCAGCATGACTTCTCCTTGGTGAATCCACACTGGCTGCTCCTGATGATACGGATGTCTGCTCGGAGGTAGGGGTGCTTGGAGCAAGGGTTTTGCTCCCTGCTCTGACCCCTTGCTGCCTGGTGGCATGGCCTGTGAAGCTTCCCTCTCTGTGGCAAGTGGAGCATCTTACTCTGGTGCAGGCACAGGAGAGTAAGAGCTGCATTGCTGGAGCTGGGGGCGTCTCCCCACTTCAACCTGTCCCGAGGGGATGGGGCGGGGGGTACCCACACGCATTTCTGAGGCACTGCACGACTGCCGGGTAAAAACTGCCCATGGAAATGGAGAGGAAATTGGAGAAGTATCAGGAGAGCAATAAACAGGGCACTTATCTCCACCTTAATCACAGCCTAGCCTTCAGGAGGTCTGCAGGGAGAGCTAATGGATTAAATACAGGTATTAAATGAAATCTTGGAGATGTTTCCCTCACCTGGCAGGACCGAGAAGCTGACGATACAAGGGAACACTCCCAGTGCGTCTGGGCTATAAGAGGCAGCCCAAGGAGTGAGGGCCACAGTCACTTGTAGTCGGCCGTGGGATTTAATAACCTGGGTTGGCTCTGTTGGTGCCAAGGCCAATCCTGAAATCCATTCTCTGAGTATGTCCTTCAGCAATTCCAGATGGACTCAACAGGGTGCTCCTTCTCAAGTTGCTTTTAGCTTGAGGAGAAGGTCAGTCTGTGTTTTATTTTGCTATGGGTACTTGCTGCAGTGCTTGGCCACCTTCAGGGCTGGGCCCCACGCACGAGGCACATGAGCAAAAAGCCGCAGCTTTTTTGCAGCCAAAGACTGCAGCAGCATCCTAAGAGGTGCCTTGATCAGTTATTGATACAAACTGCACAGAATCATGCAGGGGTGTCCTTAAAATGCTTGTTTGGGTCTCTAGGTGCCCTTTAATCAGAAGGCAGGCTCCAAAATTGTGGCCGAAGATGAGGGGTGATCTCTGTCCTGGTGCCGTGAGCAGATGGGAGCTCACCAGGAAGGTTTCAGTGAGTAAAAGCACGGTTCACAACTAGGAACTGGAGGTGGAACAACGTATTGTTAATCATGTACCTTGGTTCAATGGGTTTAAATGCTGGCTACATTCCCAGGCCATAGGATCTCACCTCTGGTGGTGCTTTTAGCAAGGTTGCAGTAAGCTTTCCTCCTCCTTCCTCTCCTGGGAACTCCTCCTCCTTAAAAACATTAGGAAAAGCAGTGCTTTTTATCATTTCAGGGATTTATCCAAAACTTGTGAACTAGCCCTGCCCCTCAGGTGACTGTAGTGCGGCTGGGTATGAGGGGTTATCTGCTTTCTCTCGTACTAAGTGGACAGGATGGTGGGAGCCCCTTTATGGCCAGGTGGCTTGCAAGTGTTCATGGAGAGGGCAGCTCTGCCCACGGCTGAAACTAACACTGTGAACTCATCTCCAAAAACTAAGCTTCAAGGGCTGTGGGCAAAGCTAACAGGTCTCTTGGGAAAAAGCAAATCATGTTAATAAATGGTATCATAATTCAAAGTATTTTCTTGATATAAGGCTAAATTAACGTAATACACTTCTTAGGGACACATCAACAGCAATCAGGCTAATCAAATTGATTTTTAAAATAATCCGACACAAGTAGAAAATCCTATTTTGCTAAGTAATGATATCAGTCATTTTATTCAGTCACTTTCAGAGCATAAAGAGAATCCTTCATCTTTGAAGTCAGTGACATTATTAGTTTCTCCAGCTCCAGCTCCCTTTCCTAGCACACTTCCCCTTGCTTTCGGAGGGTCACTGGCTAGGACGTCTGTCTCCCACAACCCTCATGCCATCACCACCTAAATAAAACCTCAGCAGAAGTCACACTTCATTAATACACACCATTAACACCTTCTGGTTGGGTGATACAAGCATTAGGTGCCAAACTGTCATTAGAGGTTGCTCGAGCATTACTGGGAGTGCAGACCCGCCACCCCTTACGTTTTAGACAAAACCACGTTGCGCTCACTGCTGCCGCTGTTTTGGCAGCCTGCTGTCCCACTCCGGTGACGGGCACCGTGGCATGCTCGGTCACCCATCGGGGTGGCACCGTCAGCAGGGGAGAGGGCTGCTTGCAGGCTGCTCCAGGGGGACGGTGATGCTGTGAGCTCAGGGGAGGAGCGGGTCCTTAGGGAAGAACGGGAAATCATCACCCAAAGGTGCTGCGTGAGCTCTGGAGCTGCGTGATCAAGCGAGCCAAACACCCTTCTTGTATCGCAGACTTGCTTCTTTGTGCAGCCACCAAGAAGTCTCAGCTGTGATTTTTTCTCCAGCCTATGCTGGTGGCAGACGCCTGTGGGGGGACTTTGAACTGAAGCATTTAGCTGCACCGGTGCAAAACCCTGCTGTAAACAAGGCTGATACCTGTATCTGCCCTTCGTTCCTACAGCAGCCCTGTCCCCTCTCCCCCTTCTCCTCTCTAATAAAGACATCCTGGCATTGCGTTTTTCAGGAAGGCTCCTAGCTGCCCGTTGCCCTGGCTTTGACTTCACGCGGGCCTGGAAAAGAAAAGGCGGCCTCTTCCTCTGCCCCCATTAATTCCCCCATTAATTGGATCACAATGAAAGGGAAGCAGCAGTGTAATTTAATTGTCCTCCGAGCACAGCGAGGTGGAGAGGGATGCTGGTGAGGAGGAGTCCTTCCCATGAGCTGGCTTCTTTATTCCCTTGTATTTTACTTTGGGGGCAGGGGTCTCGGCGTTAGCTTCCTCTCTCCAGGTCCCTTCTCGTGCTGACCGGGAGCGCATCGCCGAAGGTTGCCGTGCTGCAGCTTCCCCCCATAGGGAGAACGAGAAAATCGAGCTGTCCTCACTCTGTACTGGATGTAGGGGTGGGGGATGGGGATTAATTAGGCAATCGTTGCGCAGAGCTCTGAAATATAAAGTGCTCCCTCATTGTGGCTGTCAGGCAGCCCCTGTAACTTGGCAGAGCACAGTTGGATCCCGTCCTGTCTCCAGCGAGTGGGAGTCAGGGGAGAGGAGGGATGGGGAGTGGAGGGATCTGTGTAAGGAGTATTTCCCGCAGAGAGACAAGCTTGTGCACAGAGAGCAGGGGCAGCAGCCAGAGTTGCCGCAGCTGATGCAAGTTGTGAAATGGCTCTGGAGCTCAATTTAAAAGCACTAGAGGCTCAGGCACACAAACAAACCGCCTGGGGTAGGAAGGCACCTCGCATGAACCGAGCACCAACACTTCTGTGTAACTGTGCTCTTGCCCCCGGGCAAACCCACGGTAACATGGATTACGGTACAATTTTTCCATCAGGGCTTGCAGCGTTGCTGGGATACCTGCTTTCCTACACAGGGTAGTAGCAAGCAGATGGACAGGTACTCTGCTCCGGCTGATGCACAGTAACGTGTTTGCTCTCCCGCTTTTCCTTGAGCTTTTCCGTGAAGATGGTGTTGGCTCTTTTCTTTTTCTTAACTTCTTTGCATTCCATTAAAGCTTTCCCCAGTTTCTAATCCTTCAGGGAATAGTCACTAACAATTGGGAAATTACATTAAAGCGATGTTTTACTGGGGAGCTACTAGCTGGTATGGTGGGAAAGCTCAAGAAAGGTGTTGAGCTGGAGTCAAGGGACACTGAGACTTCATTTCCACTTTGATCTCAGGTGAATTTATTCTCAGAGCTCATGTATGATGGAGAGATCAGTGGCAGGGGCTTCCTGCATGGAGGTGGAGGACACTGCACAGCTCTCCTTGCCCAAATGGCTGGAAACAAGATGGGGGGCAGAAAGTGGGGCAACCTTGAGCCTCTCTGCAGGAGGTGAGACAGGGGACTCAGCTCTATATTCAACAATAATCCACTGGAAATGAAGGAAAGGCAGTAGGTGACACAGCTGGGGAACAGGGTTGGCAGAGGGAGTCCTGGTCAACGTACTGGAAAACCCGCGTGGATAGATGGGACCAACCCACCTTGCTATGAGCCATGAGGGAAGGGAGGATAAGCAGTGGTGGTCTGCCGTAATGCTGTCAGCCTGTCACTGAGATACCAAAGCCTCCTTCCACTCAATGTTGGCCTGACTCTCATCCAGCGCCTTGTGCCATGGCTGTAGGTGCTGGATTCCCCATCGTGCCTTGCAGGGAGAAGTGCTCTCTGCTCTTGCTTCTCCAGTGTCTCTGCAGCCTTCCCTTTTCTCTGGACGTGGTGTGGGGGGTCCCCAGCTGGCTGCTGCAAGGGGGTCATGTGGTCCTCCTGCAACCAGGTGAGAAAGAGAGTTAAAGCAATGCTGTGGTTTGGGTAGCTCCACATGGGGCCAGGGCTGCTAGACACAGTCCAACCAGAGAGAGGTTTCAAGGAGAAAGAAGGGGCTACTGGTCCGTCCTCAGCTCTCTGGGAGGTGCCAGAGGAAGGGTGGTGGCTGCTCATAAGAGAGGCAGCTTACCTGGCACAGGAGGGAGGCTTGAATACACACCAGCACTGAGAAAATGCTGTGGCGGCTCTGCAGGGAAGGATGCATTGCTGTGCCTGGCTGCCTGCTGTACAGCCTCCTGAAGAAAAGGGCTGGCGTTAGAAGGAGCCTGGGGCCTGGCTGTAACACCCCCAAGCAACATCTGTGGCTAACAACTCCTAGAGTTTTGATCCACAAACTTGCTACTGCAGTCCCGAGCACCATTCCCCATCTTTCACCTGCTCCCACCCCCCTTGCATAACCAGGTATTTATTCCCCTCTTGCTGGTTGCCCAGCATCTATCTCCTTATGTCTTCTCGAGTACAGCCCATCATCCTGCTCAGTGTGCCTGTGCTTTTTCAGTCCTAGCCTTCCTTCCTCCAGCAGTGCCTCACCTCTCACTGCGGTGGCGGGGGGTGGAAAGCTGCAGCCTAGATACTTTTGATGAATTGGGAGCAACGGAAAGCAGGGTCACTAATTGCTGCCATCAGCACACTTGTCACTAAAAGGGGTCTGCTGTTGATTTATAGGTAACCTGAATTTAAATAGTCACATGCACAATGTGCAGCACCTGTGGGAACCTTTCACTAGTCCTTCAACTGCTGCTGGACACTGGAGACCATTAGCTCCATGAGGTGGTAGTTACAATTACAAGCACGTACATTTGCGTGGTTTGGGTTGTTCTGTGCTCTCTGCCCTGAAATTCCCAAGCTGGTCTTCAGTTCCTCTTCCCCATCGAGACTGAAAGGTCTTGCTGGTAAAATATTCCTCTTTCCTCACTTTAAAATGTCTGGAGTAGAAAGTGTACATGCTTCTGACTTCCCCTCCAGGTGTCTTGCAGTTTGAATATCACATTTGAATATCTTCTGAGACAGAGGCATGATACTAATCCACTTGCATAGGAAAAGGCACATGAAGATAATTGCTTCTGTGTCTCTTTTAATATGGGAAGAATGTCTATCGGATGGAGAGCCACTTCCTTACATATTTCTGATAAATTACTGTTTTCATTTAAGTCCTATAAAATAATGATGTAAGTTGATGTGTTTTTGAGAATTTTGGCCCTTGAATTATTGCTAGATCAGATACTTACTGCTGGCCAGTGTTCAGCCTACTGCAGGTTGCCTGGCTCTGCAACATCAGACTGAGATGGACTGGTGAAAACCTCCCACGTGAAGAGTGGCCCTCGCCTGCCTGGATTAGGCTGTACTTCTGAAGTCTGTGGCATAGACCTGCTGTGGCATAGACTTATCCACAGCCACAGTCGCTTTGAGATGCACCTGTTCCAGCGTGGCCTTCTCCATGGGCCACAATGCCTTCAGAGATATACCTGCTCCAGCGTGGCCTTACCCACAGCCGCAGTCCCTTCAGAAGTAAACCTGCTCCAACATGGCCTTACATGTCCTGGTCTGTCACTGCTTCTGACGGGTTTTTCTTCTAAGTAAGCTTTGTAGAGAACTTGCCACACAGAAGTCCCTGCTGGGAAAAGCTAGATATTGACAGAAATCACCGCAACCTTGAAAGCTTAAGGAGTAACTACAGAGGATGTAGTAGGATACTACTACATACTAGGTCTTTGAGTAGACCAAATTGAAAATACCATGTCTCATTTTGTTTGCGTTCACAGCACTATTCACTAGTGCTGTGTGAACGGCAAATCCCAGGAAAAACACTCTCAGGCTGAAGGTGGGGCTGTAAGTATGTGTGCCTGTGTTTGTGTGTATACACATTTATATAGAGAGACTATTAAATGACTTGTACCAGAAAGAAATGCATGGCTTGCCTCTCAGATGTTCTCCTCTGCATGAGAGGAGAGGTGTGGAATACAGTGCCCTTACGTGAGGTTGTCTTAGCTCCCATATTTATGTACAACTAAGGTAACTCAAGGCTTACCTGATTTTAAACCTTGCACAAAGCTGTCAGGCACAATACTACGGCTTTGTAACTGTCACTTGATAGCACTGGAATCTACGTACCGTCTTGAGTCCAGGTAATTTTACTGGGATTTGATGCTAAAATGTATGGTGTTGCTAGTACTTGCTGGCGGAAGGGGTTCATCTGTTCTGCATTGAAATATGCACATTTTAACTTCTTGTCTTCATTGCTTGATTAACAGGCAGCCTCGGAAGGTGGTCAGAGCATTTCTTTTTGGTGCAGCTCTCTGCCTGCAAAGTCTGAAGGTGGAGGTGGGGAGCAGAAGGTGGGGAGCAGAAGTGAGCCTGCGATCATGCTCTTGGCAATATAGCACAAACTCACAGCCTGGGTACTAGAGCAGCAGTGGGAGGCAAGTGTGTCCAATTCCTTTACAGGATGTGATTTCCATGCTCATCAGATAGTGGAAACTGGAATAAATAGAATTAATGAGCTCTTGGGACCGTTGCAGGCAGTTACAGTAGAAGTTCCTATGCAGGAGCTGCACTTTCCCACTCTAAGTGCTCTTAAAGGAGTCACCAAGTGTGCAAAGAAGGGAAATCCTGCTGGCATCCCACACTTTCTCCAACCATCTCCTATATCAAATGCTCAAAATGAATGAAGGATGAGATTGGAAGCAAAGGTAGGAAGAAAAGTTCAGCTCTCCCACTGGAGAGAGGATGGTCTGGAAAAGTCACTGCTGAGCCTGGTGCTGCCCCAGGAAGACTGAACAAAATCCAGAAGTGATCATAAAGGGACACAGAAGTCTGGCAATTACCTGGTGAGGAACAAGGTGCAGAGCAGGACCGTGTAATAGCCCGTATCTTGGAATATGGGCTGCCGTCCTCCCAGTTATATCATCCTCAAAGGGATATATTAGCACTACAGGGTGACAAAACCCACAAGACTATTGAGACGTCAGTGTCTTGTATCCCTGATTCTCATGCAGGGACCTGCCTCCAAAACCAGGACATTTTAGGGGAGTGGTATGTGCTGAGGTCACCCCCCCTTCCTTGCTGAGGAGCAGTGATGGAGCTGGGAGGACTCAGACCTGGCAGCACTGCCAGGTCCTAGAGTTAGACAGGGGGAAGATAGGGAACGGTCCCTCTGTGAGGAGAGACTAAATACATTAAGACTGTTGCCCAGAAAAAAAGATGATGAAGCCCCCAGAGGAAGGACTATTCAGTTGCTTATGTGATTTCACTGGATGCCTCTAGTTCTTGGGTTATCGGGCAGCATCTCTGCAACCACCGGGAAGGGTTTCTTCCACAACGCACCCCATGCACTGTGGAACTAATCACCGTGGGATGTTGTGAGGGCAGAAACCAAAAACCATGCTCAAAGAGACTTGAAAAAAATCAGCAGATGAAGTTTGGTGTTAGACAAGATGTAATTTCTGATAAAGCAACTGGCTATTTAGGAATGTCTCCTTCCCCCGGCCCTGGTTTTTCACTCCCTCCTAAGCTTCTTCCACTGATTAGACCAGCAGCTGGTCCCAGTGGTCTCCTGCTCTCACACGATATTTTTTAATTTTTAAAGTTTAATTTTTTAAGTTTAAAATGAGGAGATACAAGGCTCTGTCCTTTCCAGTCTTGTCTTCTCGGGAGCTAGTAAGATCCTTGGTGAGGTAGCTTTGAGCACTGGACTGAGCTCCTGGGACTGTGGACCATGACTTACAAGGTCTGGTTTTTCCCAGTGTAAAGGGGGGTATTTTTCTCTGCCGGTTACTGAGCGTTTGTAACTCTGATGCCACCATGCCCCTCTCTTCAAGAGCCAAGATGTGGGTCTCATCCTATAAATTCCAACCCTGATTCTGGAAGGACCTGCTACTGAGATGACAGCTATTTACTTATTTCACTTAAAATCCAGTCTTCACAGTGAAAGAAGGAGCTGGAAAAAAAAGAAAAATTTAATTAATGCTACCGATAGTTTATGGAAGAAATGCAGTAAGAAACACCTTTGGTGTGAGACTGATATGAAACCGATTTAAAAATTACTTTTCCTCCTTTGAAAGCAAAAATAATTAACTCTGAAGTGCTGGCAATATAACACCAGCTCTCAGTGGTTGTGCATATATTTAGTACTTTAGTTGTCCAGTTCTGAGAGATGCTAGGGGATAGGGTTTATAACAAATATATTATCTCCACATCAAAGAGGTATTTTTTTCATTTTAGAGAGAGTTCACGGTCACAGGAAAGTCAAGCTCTGCACAAGCCATAATTAACAGCAAGGATGACTACTGGGCAAAACAAATCTTTGGAAATGGACAGACGTTTCTTTCCCTGGATGTTTAGGAAAAGACTTTGGGGAGTTGCATTTGCTGAGATTAATCCCAAATTCTCGTCCTGGTGTCAAAGACTCCTGGAGGGAATACTGAGCAAACGGGAGTATTTTCCCTGATCAAAGATCATTAGAAGCATAATCTCACTGCGCTTCAGTTATGTTTTGTCAGTCACCTCCAGGCTTCAAAGCTCAGTATATTCTGAGATAAAACTTCTCGCTCTTCAGTGCTTTAGGAAGACTTACTGGATCTCTTATACAATTGATTGTTCCAAACCAGCTGAAAATGAAGTTTAATTGTGTGACTATACTTCAGCAGAGGCATGCTGTATACCATGCTGTATACCTTTCTGTATACCATCCCAGAACAAAGGCTTGGTAAGATGCACAGATCTGCTCACTACAATGGGAAGAAAACAATTTCCAACCCCTGCTCTGTGCTGGTAAAGCCACGTCTTCCCAAATCACAGAGAAGAGAAATGGGGCTGGGCTTGGCTAACAGAAGCCACACAGGGGGAGAAAAAGCATAGCTCAATAAATGAAGTTCAGAGAGTCACAAACTAATCGAAGTCAGGAAGGTGCTCCAGAGGCCACCTAGTCCAAATCCCCGTTCAAAGCAGGCCCAATTAAAGCAGGTTATTTATGGTTTGTCCAGCTGAGTTCTGAATATCTCCAAGAAGGGAGATTTCAAAACTTCTCTGGGCACCATTTCAATCTTTGGTGACTTTTATGATAAAGAAGCTTTTCCCATACCA
Organism: Pygoscelis adeliae; assembly: GCF_000699105.1. Lineage (NCBI taxonomy): Eukaryota > Metazoa > Chordata > Aves > Sphenisciformes > Spheniscidae > Pygoscelis > Pygoscelis adeliae. The sequence goes on along the minus strand of NW_008824032.1, from coordinate 3,204,668 downwards.
CGTTCGAATTTCTCACGTTCTACCTTGCGCCTCTTCTCCTTCTACAGCGCATCTCCGAAAAAAGTCTGGCTCTATCTTCTCTGTGCCTTCCCATTGCAGACAGCAGTAAGATCTCCCCATACCTCCTCATCTTATGTCTGAACAAACCCAGTTCTCGCAGCCTCTCCCCATATGTCATATGCTGCTGTTCCCTAACCATCTTAGCGATCCACCGCTGAACTCTCTCTTAATATCTTTCTTTACCGGGGAGACCCAAACTGGACACAATATTCCAGATGCATTGTTAGGATGGGTGAAGAAAACTGATTCTGCAACTGGAAATCCCAAATTTAGCGTCAGCAACATGCCCCAGGTCTCAGGATAAGAAGTTTCCATCTCCCTTGCTGGCAACACAGGCCCATAACCAG
>NW_008824032.1:3192126-3204187 GCF_000699105.1 Pygoscelis adeliae | reverse complement strand
GAAATAAAAATAGTTGTAGGTCTCAGATCAGCCATGAGTCCAAAGTGTCACAGGTCCAGGCTCTGAATATCCTTCGAAATGCAAGTGTTCCTGCGCACTGCAGCAAAGGCGGCAGTTGAATGCGAAGTTCGGATGCGCCCCAGTTGCGAGCAGTCCTGCCAGCGTAGGCGTACAGCCCGTTCCCCTTCTGCGGGATGGCCACGGTGGCAGCAGATCATGGGGTGGGAGAGAAGCGGGTACGGGACTCTGCAACAACACTGAGGGCAGGAAGGGCTTGTCAAGGTAAAGCTACCTGGAGAAATGACATCAAATAAGGCTTGAAGACTATAAATGCACAACCTTTGACGCTCCGCAGCTCTTTCAGGTGGAGGAGGAAGGCATGGGGACGCACCTGGGGAGCTGGGAGCTGCGGGGGATCCGTTTTTTCTCCGGGCTGGTCGTTTGCTCAGCGATTATGGAAGTTCAGCAGATCCGTTCTCTGGCACCGAGTGGGTGGCGCGGGGGGGAGGGAGGAACGGAGCTAACGCGGTGGGTTTTAAGAAGCATCTGCCGAGCGTGCTGGCTTGGAGGCAGAAAGCAGCACCGAAGGAAAAGCGAGGGACTGTGGAGCCCTCCCTCCCACTCGCCATGCCGCTGTGCTGCTGTTACTGGCAGGCAGCGGGGTAATGTCTTCATGTGGCTTGAAACAGCTTGTTAAATATTGTTAAACGGCTTAAAATTCTCAAGGAGATTTGGATTAAAGTACAGACTTTCAGTACTTTCACTATTTATATTTGTGACTGATGTTTTTTTTCCCCTCTGTTATCAGGCTGAGACTTTCCGTATATTTCTGTGACAAATCACTCACCCTAATTATTGTGCCATTTAGAAAAAAGCAAGGGGCTGGCAGTGAGAGAAGGTTTTGCTATATTATGCATGTATATATACATATTCCATTTTATTCTAGTGGATTGTTCCAGGCATGTGAGAGGCCCAAGTCCCCTAGAGGCAGACGCCAACACAGAAAATGTGTTTCAACAACAAAGCCTGTTGTTAAAGCCAAGTCCCCATGTCCAGAAAGCTGAATTGTCGGGAGAAGTTCCCATCTCATTGCTTACAACACGTGCATGTAGGATGCTTCTCTTCATAGCCATCTCTTGTCCTCCAGTATTCACTCACTCGGAGTTATAGCTCTGCCATTTTGCTAAGTCAGAAATCCTCTTGAGAAGCTATTTTCAATGCATGTGAGTGGTTTTTACTTTAACTTTTGTTTTCAGAAGCGAATAGGCGATTGCCTCAAAAGAGAAAGAATAAATCTCACAAAACTCACACAGACCTCACATAACGCATTAATGTTAAAAGACTTAGTGATGGAGTGACTACATCAGTGGACATGGGAAGGGCTACAGATGTCGTCTATCTGGATCTCTGTAAGGCCTTTGACAGGGTCTCCCACAACATCCTTCTCTCTAAACTGGAGAGGTATGGATTTGATGGGTGGACTGTCCGGTGGGTGAGGAATTGGTTAGATGGTCACATCCAGAGGGTAGTGGTCAACGGCTCAATGTCCAGATGGAGGTTGGTGACGAGTGGCATCCCACAGGGGTCCGTACTGGGACCGGTACTGTTTAATATCTTCATCAATGACATAGACAGTGGGATCGAGTGCACCCTCAGCAAGTTTGCAGATGACACCAAGCTGAGTGGTGCGGTCGACACGCCTGAGGGATGGGATGCCATCCAGAGGGACCTGGACAAGCTCAAGAAGTGGGCCCGTGTGAACCTCATGAGGTTTAACAAGGCCAAGTAGAAGGCCCTGCACCTGGGTCGGGGCAACCCCTGGTATCACTACAGGCTGGGGGGTGGAGGGATTGAGAGCAGCCCTGCCCAGAAGGACTTGGGGGTACTGGTGGATTAAAAGGTGGACAGGAGCCAGCAATGTGCACTCGCAGCCCAGAAGGCCAACCGTATCCTGGGCTGCATCAAAAGCAGCGTGGCCAGCAGGTTGAGGGAGGTGATTCTGCCCCTCTACTCTGCTCTGGTGAGACCCCACCTGGAGTACTGCGTCCAGCTCTGGAGCCCTCAGCACAAGACAGACACAGACCTGTTGGAGCGGGTCCAGAAGAGAGCCACGAAAATGATCAATGGGATGGAACACCTCTCCTATGAGGAAAGGCTGAGAGAGTTGGGGTTGTTCAGCCTAGAGAAGAGAAGGCTTCGGGAGACCTTATTGCAGCCTATCGGTACTTAAAGGGGGCTTATAAGAAAGATGGGGACAAACATTTTAGCAGGGCCTGTTGCGACAGGACAAGGGGGAATGGCTTTAAACTAAAGGGGGGGAGATTTAGACTAGATAGAAGGAAGACATTTTTTACACTGAAGGTGGTGAAGCACTGGCCCAGGTTGCCCAGAGAGGTGGTGGATGCCCCATCCCTGGAACCATTCCAGGTCAGGTTGGACGGGGCTCTGAGCAACCTGATCTAGTTGAAGGTGTCACTGCCCATGGCAGGGGGGTTGGACTAGATGACCTTTAAAGGTCCCTTCCAACCCAAACTATTCTATGATTCTATGACTTTCTGAGCCATGCTGCCCAGTGTTGTTAAAACATCACCTGTTATTTACACCGCCGCAGCCAGACGTTTCATTTATGACTGTAAACGTGCAGCAAGTTCAACGAACAAACGAAGACACTGAGTCCCACGCTGTGTAACCCAGTGCCTGTTGCTGCCCTGGGGTGTTGCACCACCAGCTGCAGCCAAGCACGGGGAGACTCGGGCTGTATTTGCTGCAGGGCTGTGCTTCACAGGAGCTTTTGCACCGCTGCCGCAGTCTCATGTTTCATGAAGTTCGGCACTAATTGAAAAGTGCTTGCTCCTGTTTAACTTATGTGCTTCATGCTCCCTGTCTGGTTTTTGTAGGGAGGAACAGTCAATGACCCTGCTGCTAATGAAGAATTGAAGTTTGAACATAATGTAGTGATTCACCTTAGGTCACGTATGAAAAATGCCTTTGCCTGTCCGGAGCTGTTGTATTTCTTCAGCACATGGGGGATTTTTCTGACACTCCTGAAGCTAAGCTGCCAGCACATTATAAACCGAAAGGGATTCAATTAGAGCCTGTCTATTCTTCACCAGGGGTGCCCAGGCTTCCTCACCCAGCAAGGCACGTATCATCAAACCCCCTGTAAAGCAAGAAGCCCTGTGCTGCTTTACATAAAACTGCTGAGGAGATCCCTGGGAGCTGCTCGCTGGTGAGAAATGACCCCGTCTGCACACCTCGCCTCACCTCCCGGCCCTCCACCGGCACTTCCAGGCTGGGAGGCGGCTGTTGGGTCACAGGCTACTTGGGGCTGTTGGAGCTGGCACGCCTGTAGCTGGGGTTTGGGTGAACGACAAAGTCCCAACAGAGGAGCTGGATGCTACGGGTTTGGAGCCAGCGCTAGCGAAACAACCTCGTACTTACTGGGGATGATTGATAGCTATTCTTTTAGAAAGGGTAAAAATGAGTCACTCAGAGAGCCAGAAACTGGTGGCTCCCTCATGGAAACGCGGACAAATTCCACTGTGTGCAGACAGACCGCTTCCGAGCCTGCAATAGTCTATTTATTTGGTACTTTCCCAAGACAGTTTCCAGAGGTCAGCTACAGTCAAATAATTGTTACAATGGAAAATGTTAGCATAAAAATAAGAATATTATTTTTAAGAACACCTAATTAGATTCCCCCAAACCTACAATCTGTCATTCTGAGAGAGGCTTCTTGATTTCAAGTCCATCTTAGTAACGACAGGAAGTGAAAGTGGCAACCAATAATGATCATTACAAACCTTATTATACGTAACAAATGTGAATAACAGAAAGTCTGGTAGCTGTGCAAACAAGTCACCAGCTAGGAAAGAGACAGCTGATGGAAGAAGATAAAACATTAATGAAAAAATCCTGGGTTTAAGGATTAAGGGCAAGAGGGCATTATTTAAGTATATTGAGACCTAATGAAATCCTTGCTATCATACAGGAGAACAGGACTCAAAGGGACCTCTTGGATTATCAAATCCTCCTGCTATCTGTAGTGCTATACAAAATAATCCTCTTCATTAAAATAGTGATATTAATCTTAAAGTAGTTATTTTTGTCCCCAGATCCCAGGAGGTCAGGACAGAGTGTAGAAACCATTTTAGAACCCAATAATTTGGTTGGTTATAACCTCCTTGTGATTTCATACTTTTAAATTTGCTTGTTGGCATTTCATACTCAATTTTTCTGACAAAAAAAGTCACTCATCAAGTTCAGTAACTTCTCTTCCCTTTGTTAGTCCCTGTAGGTCCAGTATTAAAGATGGCAGAGTTGCCAATCATGATACACAAAAAGAAGAAATATTCACTGAATATTTATGTTCTGTATTTGGAAAGAAATGGGATATGCTTATTTCTCAGGAAGGAAGAAATACTTTCTATCTCATCAGTAGCAACGGAGGACGTCAAATAGCAACCATTATAGCAATGTACAGTAGCAGTACCAGAAAATTTGCGACCAAGAGTATTGAAAGAAGTGTCTGAGGAGCTTCCTGAATCACTGGCAGTGATTTGTAAAAAATACTGAAAGACAAGGGAAGTTGCAAGGGACCAGAAATGTGCCAAAGTTACGCTCTTGATTAAACAGCATGAACCACGGTTGTCCTCAGAAATCATGACGTCCCGGGCGCTGCTCCCCTGCACGTACCGAAGACTTAGTTGTATGTCTGTCTGGTCTCTCCTGCAACAGACTGAGCACCTGTGCAGCTGGCACAGCGTGTCTGGTGTCTTGCTGATCACGTGCTAGCCAGCAGCATGCCAGCCCCTTCAAACTGTGAGGCCATACTTAAAAATGGTATTGCGATGACCTGGATTTCCCGAGCCCAATTAGTCTGACACCAGTCCCAGGCAAAATTATGGCTAAGCAGATATGGCAGGCAAATAAAGGATTAATGAACGGTAGCACAGTCAATGTCAGCCAATGCCAAAACCTATTTTCTTAAAAGCAATCAATGAAACCTCTTAAAAAATGAGATTTCATATTTATCTGATGAACGTTACCTTTATAGATCGCTGGAAATCAGAGATGTCTATCTGACAGTTTCATGTGTCCTTCTGATTTAAAAAAAAAAAAAGGCAATAAAAAAATCAGTGTAGCCTGTACTACACTGGTGAGATTAAAGACTGGTTCATAGATGTCCAAGCAATTGTCAAAGAGAAAGAGCTCAGTAAGTAGTTTTCATGGGAGCCTCAAGTTCAGTCTGGAGAAGATCAAGAACTGACTTTGCTTGTGCTCTATAAATATACTCAGGGGCAACAATTTCTGGCAGTAGATAGCCCTATCATCTATCTAAGCTAAATTTGTAAAATAGTGTAGCTAAGATCAATGCTACACAAGTTCCAGGTAGGAAGAAAAGATTTTGAACAGGGAGCAGCCGACCATTAGATCAGCCCATTGGGCAAATGGTGGGTTCAGCACTGTTTGAAACCTTTGACTTCTATTTTGCCCAGACAAACTCTGTGCAGGCAGGCCCTCTGAGAGCTGGTGGCCAGCGCTAGGCAGCAAGTCTGATTGAGGGGAACTCTGGGTGCCTTACCGTTTTGGAAAGGGGCATGGGTGTCTTTCCATCTTAATTACTTCAGTTTAATTGCACAGTGCGCAGTAGCGGTGTCAGCTCACACCACAGTACGTGCACTGTTACGAGCTCCCCAGCTGGTGCACCCTCCAGTTCCCAGTGGACCGCAGAGTACAAGCAAGAGCATCGCACCGCCGGGGGGTATTTCAGAGTGCCCACCACTGCGTCTAAGCTTTGCCTCTCTATCTTTTTCTTGGTGGTGTGCGGGGCAGCCAGCGAACCCAGAGGCAGATATAACAACAAACATTCATGATACCTCTTGCGATAGCAATCACCTGACTGTTGCCTGCGTGCACCGTTTTCCAACGGTCGCCTGGGCTATTTTCAAGCAGCTGCTTGCAAACATTGCAGATACACATTTGAATTTCATTATCTAACCTGTTGCATGGGCATCACTTGGCTAGATATTTGAGCTTACATCACATTACTTCCGGCACTGCAATTTCTGTGAAGTTACCTTGGGAAGGGAGGAATCCGCATAACCAGCTCCCTAAGCATCTAATCTCAGTAAAGGAGCACTTCTGGGACGATCTGAAAAGCATGAAATGATGGCTCAAGGGGTTTAAACTAACAGACAGACTTGGCTGACCAGCGACGCCCACAGGCAAATGGGAACACCCAAATGGGAACGAACGCTTTCCTGGTAAGAAGATCATCTTGGCCCTTCCAAAGACGCCAATGCCATCTGGGATCTCACTGTACCTCATGGTTGCTGCTTTAGTGGATAAGCAGGTCTCTGCTGTTAAAACAAAAAGAGGCACAAAGGGCAAACTTGGGGTAGTCGTGGTAATGGTATCTCAGGCTCTTTTCCATAAGCCAGTGGTGAAGTAGCCATCAGATCGGACCTGCAGAGTGAAACGGTTGGTGTTTGGGGTGGGGGGCAGGAGGCTGGTTCAGACTAGCTTTAGTTTGGACCCACGGACTGAATCACCGGTAGCAGCTGGAGTGTGTTAGGAGTGTTTCTGGAGCATGTCTTTGGCTTCCCATTTCACGTGAAAGGAATCTGCTTGTGTGCTCCAAGGCTGCTGCATTCTGCAAGCCAGAGCAGGAGATGGGGGATAACCAGGAAAGTCTCATCAAAAGCGCTCACCTAATCCAGACTAAAATGCTGATGCTGAGGCACCTACGGACGTTCACACTGCAGTATGCAGGAGGCTAACGGAGATGAATATTTAGGGTTATCAAACTGTGATAAAAATTGCTACCATTGGCACATCATTTTCTTACAGGGAAGTTGCTTAACAGGGAAAGCTTTTTTTCCCTTCAAGTCATCACAGAAGGTCATCCGACTTTGTAAGGGTGCCAGACTCTCACGTCTGCTGTTAAAGTGATGGAACTGTTCCTAATCACACCATGGCTGATAATGACATGGGAAGGACAATCTTGCTCATTCTCTTTTTTTCCTCACTTAAATGGGTAGCTTGAACAAAATGCATATATATACTACATGGCTTCTTCATATGTCACTGGAAGGAAATATAAATGCCATAAGTACATTCTTTCTTGTATAGCTGACCCTCTCTGAAAATGCTGAATCTCAGCATATAGAACTGTCCGCTTTTAATGCAAAAATCAGTATTGGGCATATTCTGCAGAATCTGATCCAAAGCCTGTTGAAGTCTATGGAAACTTCTTTTATCTTGGACAGGGCTCTGAACAGACTCACAGAGCTGTTTCCCACAATGTGAAGCGGACTGGCTCAGATGAACCAAGATAGTAGGTTTTTCTAAGATGTCCACAAAATTAAGGTATACAGAGTGAGAGACAGCATGTAGGAGAGACCTACCTACCTGTCCTACATATTTCAGCAAAACAAATCAAAACATCTGTCAAAACATACAGGGTTGAGTCTACAAAGCTCTAAGCACTCTTTGAGGTGATGAAAGCTCTTACCTCTCACTGACCTCTCTGGAGAATCAAGCACCGTAAGTGTAAAATCCCAAGGTTTAGTGAGGAGGGAAGTCTTTTTTTCTACTCTTTTTCCTCTGAACGTCAATGGCTTTGTTTTACTTTCCTCTATTCTGGTTTTCTGAGCAGTGTGTTGCACGTGGGGAAGGAGAATGACTGAAGTATGCATGCCCAGACATTTTCAGTTGGCTTATGACACAGCATGAATATGCTGTAATGGCAGGACTTTGTATTTATCTTCAGAATTTCATTTCAATTCTTGCTCTTTATCTGCCTGTCTCTTCTAATATTCACTGGATACAAGGAATGACATTGCAATAGCCATTGATGTATTAGGTAGGGGATGGTTACTGGCAAAGTAGTGATGATCAAAGGATGACACACTTCACATGTATGAAAAGACATTTTAGTTATTCAGAAGCAGCACTGAAAAATCTACAACCCAATTAAGGTGTAAACTGTGTGGCTTGCAAGGTGCAGGGAGATGGTTGCAAGTCCCCTCTGCAGAGACTGCTTGAGAAATGGCAGCAATGGATGCTGTAACAGTAGCAGAGGGAGAAAACATCACAAATACGAATGGGATGGGAATAAGTGATACCATCATCACCCATCTGTGTGCGCTTGTCTGTGGCTGTAGGGAATGGCAGTAGTAAAAAGCTCCTAGTTTTTCTGATGCCTGTGAGCATGGATTGCTGCTAACCATCTGTGTGCACGCCAGGTAGCATGACTATGTCCCCTTGCTGTAGCTGGCTCCCCACATGCTGTGGGGTACAAAGCAAAAATTTGATCCCTCTTCCCAACAGAAGTTTTTTTACTTACCTAACATCAACTAGGAGCTTCACGGGCCCTCTCTTCTAGTGGGTCAGTCACAAGCATCCATCTTCCCCTCCATCTTTTTCTAATCTCAGCTGAAAACATCACTGGTTTTCCTTTCCTGCGGTCTCTTAACATCCTTTTTTTGTACACTACTATTTATTATTTAAAGCAATGTCTGTATTATTTAACTCACTGAGCATTTTTGGGATATGGTTTCCATGAAAGAGGCTGTGCCGGCGTCACTGTGCTGGACTGTGAAATAACATCACCATCCAGGGAAGGATGCCTCCCTTCCCTGTTGTAACAGCTTTCTGCTGCCAAACTGTTCACAGGTTTAGAAACACCACCTCTAGTTATTCTCAGGTGTTTTTGAAGTCCATAAACATATACGTACATGCATACATAGGTGTCTGTGCATATACTTCCATGTGTCGATGGTATGTGTCAGGATGATGTGATAACCTGCCAGATAATCTGTAGAGCCTTTGCTCAGCTGCAGCTTTCTGCACCCTGTGCTGTTTATCATGCATCCTTGGCTGCTCCACCGGCACACCAGGCTCTTTCCCAAAGAGCTTTTGTCTGTAGCGCTGTGTCCCAGGTCCCAGCCATGGCTTTTCTCCCCTTCACACCCAAACTGGACACTTTCTCCTGCAGATTAAGCTACAGGTTTATGATAGCATGCGTGTCCAAAGGATGAAACAAACTGGCTAAGCATTTCACGAACTCTGACTCTCTGCTTCAGCCCAAAAGACATTTGTTTTTCTTCATTCTGGGGGAGACTGTCTCTGTTATTTCTACATGCTGACTGTTCTTTCTGCTGATCCACCACAGGACTATTTAGTGACTCCAGCTGAATTTTCAGCCTCAGGGATCAAGGGCTGTTGTGTGATTTATTTATTTTTTGCCTGTGATTTGTTAGTCTTTCTCTGACTTCTCGCCATGCCACTCCTCTTCCTCTTGTTCAGCCATAGGTTTGCAGAGCCTTGGGCTATGCGTGCTCTGTGGATCTGTTTTAGTTCCCTGTCAATTATTCCCCCTTGTTTACGGTAGCGGCTCATATCCCATTTTATTGCTGTGGCTCATGTGCCTTTCACATCATTGCTTTTGAAACACTGAATTTATTCTGAAATGCGTCTGGTTTTCAGTCTAGCTCCTCACTGTTTCCTAAACCCAGGGGGATTTTGTTCTTGGTTTTGCATCTTTTTTGCTGGCTGCAGCTGTGTCCATGTTCCAGGATTATTGCTGAAGTTTCTGTGAGAAACATGGAAATTTTTTTCCTTCTCTTCTCTGACTTCCAAGCCTTTTAGCCACCTCTGCCCCTGCTTTCCCTCCCTTCTGAGCCTTAAGTGCTGTGCTCCCTTGCCGGCCATTGTGTCGAACACAAAGATGAAATGACCGGGGTGCGTGAAAGCACTTGCCGACACTTCAATATTATCTTCTCCTGCAGGATACCACAGTTAACCCTGCGTCTTGACCGCCCTTTACAACTGCCTTATTTTCATTTTGAGAGAACTCAGCGCCTGCAGCAGCACGGGATTAATATCTCAGCTGCTGCTGTGTACAGGCAGAGAGCCAGCTTCCTCTCCCATCGTGTCGCTGAAGTGTCTCGCACTTGACCACCTGTATCACTGCGTGATTAAGGGCGGTGCTGAGCTGTTTATCCCTCTTGCAGTTCCTCCAAGTCAGTATCCCCTTCTGTCAGGGCCTGATTTCACCTATGAAGCTGAATTTTCTAGAGGGCACATGATAATTTTAGAAGAGCTCCTGCTACCCTCTTACCAGAAGCATGGAAGCTCCTGTTTCTGCTTGGCACTTTTTAAAAACCCACTATAGCTGGTCTGGAGGGGGAATGGGAACAATGTACTGTGTTTATAATGTAAACAGGATTTAAGACTTCCCCAGATGCCTATACTCTTGCCAACTCCAAATGATAAAAAAGCATGTGTCAGGTCTCAAAACAGAAGATTGTCTTTAAAATTCATGACATTTAAGAATATAAATTTTGAATGTTTATTCACCTTGTGCATTCTGGGCCTGGAGGCGTATTTAATAGAACCTTCCTTTTTCTTTAAGAAAGGAAGCTTTTACCTCAGATGCTAGAGCATGGAAAACACGAACTGCCCAAAGAGGTTATAGCTCAGGAATGGCTCAATGCTCCAGTGACTTTGGCAAAACTGAATTTTACTGTTCCAGGGTATAGGGTCTTGGGAAAAGGAGAGAGAAAAAAGGCCTGGGTGGAAGAAGTAGGAGAAACCCCTGGAGAGCTGTGTTTGTTGCTGCTGAGAAGAGAGAGCGGCTACTTCTGCCTCCAAGATCTGCTGTCCCTCACCAATTCCAACGACTCGGGCTGTTCTTTCAGCAACACCATGTAACTTGGCTTTCCATGGTTTAGGCAAAGCAGGCAGAAAAAAAAAATATGATTTTGCTACCCCTAAGAGTCTATTGTCCTAGGTGACAGTGTTTTCTCTACCTCTAGAGCCCCTTCCATCTTATCTCCTGGCAGAAGTCTCTCTGGAAAAGGAGTTTAGGGAGATCAAGCTACAGGGTGCATCCGTAAGGTTGGGGAGACTGCCAGACCCACCATTTTTCCTGTGAGTGGCAAAAACAACCAGGAGAAATTTGGGGAGATTTCACCTGAAGTGTGTATCTGGCTACTGCAAGAAGAGAAAGCATCTCAGGGAAGTGAGAGCTCCACTGAGTGGGATCACAGGCTAGAGGACTGGGAAATAAAGGTGTTTCAAAACCTCCTTTGTGTTCCTGAAGCTGGAGGGCAGATCCTCATATGTTGTTGTGCAAAACAGACAATTAGACACAGACAATGGGACAGAAGTGCCACCACTCAGGTGGTCTTAAGTAGGGGCAAAGGAAAACTCCAGGTAGGCTTGTAACTGTGATGAATCCTCTGCACAATAGCTAACAGCAGATAAGAGATCTCAAAAGGAAGAGTCTGTGACACTGAGCAACAGGTCTGCAGGCCACTTTCAGCTATATTGAAACAACTGATGGAGTCAGACCAGAACAACCCAAGCTTCCCACCTTAATTGACATAAGGCAACAGTTGTGTAGCCTCTGCTGCCGTATAGCTCCACCAAAAGCCTGATACTGGCCTGCGACTTGGGTTGGAGGGATTTCTAGCACTCCACAGGAACTCACCAGTGGTCAGTGTCTTACTGAGCTGAGAAAGCTGACTCCGGTGGGCTTCTGTACTATATATATTCCAGTGTGGCCACCCTAAGGCACGTGTTAAGGGTTTCAATCACAGCTTGCAGCTCTCAGTGAACTTGGAACAATCCTATACCCTTTCAGTGCTTCAGTTTGCCTTTTCTAAGAGATAGCCGTAATGATATTCTCTTATTACAGAGGGGCTGTTGAGAACATATTAGTCCGTGTTAATAAAGCAGTTGGATACTCTTCAGTTACTACAGGAAAGACATGCAGAGTATTTTGTTTTATTGTAGTTGTATGAAGACTGAAACCCTTAATTATTTTCCACTGAAAAGGATAACACCTTTAGAAAGCCTTACCTAATAGCAGGTAGGAAGCAACAAGACAAATCACAAAACAAACCCATGAAGCAACCATTTGAACATGAATGCAGAAAAAACTTGAGTATAGACTACTACTCAATGTAGCACAACAAAATGTAAGCTGGGTAACCTGCTGAATAATCACAACTGCTGATGATTACTTATGAGCATTCCTGAAAGGGAAGTG
>NW_008824032.1:3187609-3192093 GCF_000699105.1 Pygoscelis adeliae | reverse complement strand
AGAGTATAAAACAACTTTTACTTTAAAAAAAAGAGATTACTTCCTCTCTATACAGGTAATGGAGGACAGGGAACTAGAACACGAAGAACACTACTTCAATAGCTAACACGTAGGTAGAGGAATTAATAAAGGAGTTGTTGTGTAAGCAGCTACGGCAAAATAAGGTGATAAATAGCAGGCAACTGGGGCTTATAATGCACCTGGCAAACCAACTTAATTATATTCTTTGACAGGATAACAAGCCTAGTGAACAAAAAGTACTCCACAGTAGCTTTTTGTATAGTTCCCTGAGATGTCTTTATATGCGGATTACTGAAATCTGAATGGTACTTCTCAAACTCCAGCTCTTCCAGTGTGTGCCAAATGCAGGGAAGTGTGTCACGCCATGCAGTGTTTTGCAGCCAACACACACTCATTTTGAACGACATGACTGTTCTAAGGATGTTTTCTCAACCTACAAAAGCCACTGAATGAACAGTGAATTACACCATATCCTTTTTCATAAGAAGGATTTGAATTTTAAACTTCAATATTCCAGAGGGGCTCAAAATGACAGCTATGCAGATGTTTTGCTATTAGAGCAGCCAGTAGAGGTGATGCACATAATCTTGGATTATTTTGCCATCAGATGGTAGTCGGCAGATTGTTGGAGGTGGAAAAATTGTTGGAGCTGTGAACAGACGCCCTCTTCCAAATATATCAAGAAGGCTATTGTCCAAAGGTACATACTTCCCTCCTCCTTGCTGCCCATGATGCCACTTGCCTGCCTGATCTCTCATGCTGGGAGGTGGCATTGTTCATGCACCCTTACTTGTTACAGCCAGCGTGGGAGATCTTTCCCTGGCCTTCTCTATAATACACTTTCAGGCAACTAGCAAGGGGACTAGGAGAGGTGTAGAATGGTGTAAGTCTAAGTAATGCCATGCCATGTCAGATGCTCACTGAAGAGGTTACGGAGCTCTGTTTGAAACACTACCCATGGTCAGTACGTTGGCATTACTACAGTAAAAGGTATTTGTTTCCTGCGTCCTGGTTTTGGGCCTACAAATACCATGGGATCCAGTGGTTAAAAATTACATAGCTAGTACAAGGACTTTGTTAGTATCACTGCTAGGAGCTAAAAACATGAGCCAGGTGTGGCATGGATGACATGGATCAGATCTGCTAACACAGAGATACTAGAAAATTCATGAACCTCACTGTGGTCTTGCTACTGGAGGAGGACAAAAAACCATAGTCTCAGGAGAGGTCACACAAGAACAGAGTTTAGTCCATTTCTCTTGAGAAGGTGTGGAGGAAGTGTTTGAGCTCTCTATCTCCTACTGGTTTCTACTCTCAGTTGCACCCTGTATGACTTTGTACTCTATGAGTCCTCTCTTATCTTTAGGTTGAATGACAAGGAACAAGAAAAGCTATTTCTTTGGGAGATGACAACAGAGTGTCCACTACGGGAATGTCAAGTGGGGTGCAAAACTGATGATATGTCTGCTTTGTACAAAGCCTGGTGAAAAATAGTCAAACACCCAGGATAAGTGTTAGTGGTGGAGGATTAAGCAAGGAGGTCTCCTGTCATGCCCAAGCAACCCCTCTCAACTTGAGAACAGACTGCGCAGAGCCTAACCATCCCTGCAGGATAGAAAGATAGAAGCATGTACGTAACTCCGGAGGGTGAGAACACACAAAGTGTGAGCTAGAGGAATGAGCTGAAATCAATCAATTGAAGTTCAACCCCGATAAATATAAAGGAAAGGATGAATAAACATTAGTACAGAGAAATGGAGAGATCACAGAAAAGAGTCATAGGGTTAATGAGAACATAGTCAAGGGAGAATTGCTAGATGTGGCTGGCACAAATGCACAAAATGCTGTATCAAATGGATATTGGGATTAATAGGTGTCATGACTTCAAGCAAGTAACGTAGCTGCAGAGTATCAAAGCATGTTTTGGTCAGCACAATTCAAAAAATACCTAAGCCAAATGGATAGAAATGAGATGAAAGAATGCAAGAATCAGCAAATCTGGGCCCAATTTGTTTGTAAAAAAAAAAACCCCAACACTCAGTGTAAGGTTTTCTTAATGCTGATATGAGTAAGTCTCCTAACTATGGAGCTTAGAGAAATAGGACCTCGGTTCCCTCCATGAGGGAAAATGGCATCAGCCATTTCTAATTAGCCACATTTCCAGGAATTAATTACAGTTTTGTTTATTCATGGCTTCACATGCCGCGTTCTTTTGCTTTATTTATGAACAGAACAACCCCTAATAATATGTTATTGCTGTGACTGTGCCCATTGAAAGGCACAGGGAACGTACATATAGGCTTTAGAGAGGGTGAACCGCAGCTATGCAATAACTTTCTGGAGCGGGAACAGGGATGCAAAAGTATTAAGAAAGGGAAGAGAGCTCTGCCTAAATCGCTGTCAGGAAGCCCACACTTTCCAGACTCAGACCAGGCTCTGGGACCATCCTTGCACCTCCCAAGGCTGGCCTGGTTATGGTAAGGTGACTTCACTCAAAGACCAAGTCAGACCATTTGCAAAGGTGCATAGATGACATGTGATACCTGACTGAACCAACACCAGTGATGTGAGTTCAACTTTTTAGACAGGTGTTGGCAAACTGAGAAGGAGAGCAGACCAAACCAAAAGTGATAAGCCACACCAGAAGGCATAGATTTATCTGAATTGGAGAAGACAGAGAAAAGTCTATGTGCCCCTGATACCCGTAACTGTGAGTAAGCAGCAACAACTGTCTCTGTTCTTCCATTTACACAGCAGTATCTGCTATACAATGTCGAGATATCCACTCCAGTTTTAGATGCCAAGAAACAGAATGGGATGGCAGAGGAAAGAAAAAATCCCAAGGGACAAATAAGTTAAAGTTAAATAAGTTTAAAGTTAAAACATAACCAGGATACCTTGCAGGTAAGGACAGACACTGTAAAAGTGATGGTGAAGTTTTCACCTTTAATTATTTTAAAATTAGCTTGTTACATTGGTCATTGCAAAAGCCTTCTGAACACAAGCTAAACACAAACCACTGGCTTCTCATTCTGAAACAGATCTAACAGCAACAGCCCAAAGCAAAGTTGACTCTGAAAACAAATTATAACTCAGCTCTGGTTAGCTTCAGCTCTTGGGAATTTGTTAACTCTTTCACTGATGGTAGTTACTGGAGAAATACCCCATTACCATAGCTGCATCTACACTGCTAAAGGCCATCCACCCTAAGAGACGCTTGCCCTGATTTCCAAGCCGAGTCATGAAGTGGAGCAGTCCCCCTGGTTGGGGCTAGTTCCTCTAGAGAACGGCTGTGTGCCTTCTGCCCCGTCCTTGCACTGGGTGTCCTCCGAATTCCTCACGGAGATCCCTTGGCCCTGAGATGCAACTTTCGGATTATTTTCTTTCTTTCTCAGTTCAATGTGCGTTAAAATGAAAGACGTGTGCTGCAGCCCCACCTGCTTTTAAGTGGGTACATGCCATAAAGGTTGGTGGAGGTATTCCATTCTTCAGTCCCAGCTCTGTTGGTCTAAATAGTGACTCACCTCACATGTTTCAGACCAGCTTCTTCTGAGGAGAGGAAGTGTGATACAGGTCCCACAGCTGTGCAGAAGATGAGAGTCTGTTATGCTTGCAAGACAGGTCTTAATTACTAAGTGCAAATTGTTATTTGGTGTTAAAGTGCTGGGAGAAGATAAATGAAAGCAGGGGAAATATTCAGTAGCTGCTGAAAAGGACCTACAACGCCCAGACACAAGGAGATATCTCATTAATTACTTGCTTTAGTCCCCTTTGGGCTCAGAAGACAGCAGCAATAAAATTACTTTTGTTTGCAGCTGTGGTTTCTGTTTTGACTGAGATACGTGTTTTCTATTTATACCTTAATGTTTGTTGATGCATTTCTTTTTGGTATGGGAATTAATTGCCTACAATTTACCTGGAGCCTGTACTTCAATCCATGCGTCAATCATTCTTGTTTCACAGTGTCTCAAAGACAGAAGCAGAAATAAGGACTACTAAGAACACAGCAATCCTTCCGGCATAGACCGAGCCATTCAGGAATACAGCTGTCAAATGCCAGCACAAGTAGGTATGTGATATTCAGCATTTGAATTCTACCCAAAAAAGTACACTGAAGTAGCAGTAGCTGTCGCTGGACTGAATTCCAGAGAAAATCTCTCCTCCTAGAGACCAGCTTTGTCATTCTGTTTCACTTGTCCAATATTTTCTATTGCAAATTTTGAAGAAATCTCAGAGAAAAGTAATAGAAATTAGTGAGGGACTAAGTTACTACGAAGTAGTAAAGTAAACCAGTACCTTTTCTGCAGATAAAGCTGTCGTGGTTTAACCCCAGCCAGCAACTAAGCCCCACACAGCCGCTTGCTCACTCCCCCCGCAGCGGGATGGAGGAGAGAATCAGAAGGGTAAAAGTGAGGAAACTCGTGGGTCGAGATAAAGACAGTTTAATAAGTAAAGCAAAAGCC
>NW_008824032.1:3172797-3187448 GCF_000699105.1 Pygoscelis adeliae | reverse complement strand
TATATGCTGAGCGTGACGTCATATGGTGTGGGATATCCCTCTGGTCAGTTGGGGTCAGCTGTCCTGGCTGTGTCCCCTCCCAACTTCTTGTGCACTCCCAGCCTGCTTGCTGGTGGGGTGGTGTGAGAAGCAGAAAAGGCCTTGACTCTGTGTAAGCACTGCTCAGCAGTAACTAAAACATCCCTGTGTTATCAACCATGTTTTCAGCACAAACCCAAAGCATAGCCCCATACTAGCTACTGTGAAGAGAATCAACTCTATCCCAGCCAAAACCAGCACAAAAACATAGCTACTTCAGACTGGCAAGGGGCCCTAACTTGTGATGTCACCTCCTAACCCCAGTCCAAATGCATGACCAGAGCTGTCAGGTGGTGCCTTATGAGAGCAGGACAGCTGTGGAGTTTGGCCTTACGTCTGAGTTTCCTGAAATTTGAAAGATACTGCAGGCCTAGGGACTTGCTTCAGAGCTGCTCCTTGCTAAATGGAATTTGTGACTCTCTTAAAAATAGCTTAGCCCTAAGAATCATCCACATCCATATCTGTTTGCCAGGGAGGGAGGGTCAGGAGGGAGCATCAGTAATTGCAGCCGCTCTTGAGCTAGGACCCAGAATGCAGGTCTGCCAGTGCTGTCCTTCTTGCTCCTTCCCAACTCGTCCCCAAAAATAATAGAACATGTGAAAGAGTATTTGGTCACCTCTGCATCATGCTTTGTCACTGCCACCCATGATCTTGGCAGTTTATATTTATCCAGGGAGAGAGGAGGCGAAACAAAAAAACAGAAGGAAAGATGGAGGAGTGGATGAGAAACTAACAACTTCTAAAACGGTAAAACCTGGCAGGCTTTGGTTTTATGGCATCATGGTGGATGGCTGCACAATGAAGAGCTGGCTTCTGTTGTTAGCAATACTATCAGCAATTTCCCATCCAGCTGGGAAAGATTTTTTATTAATACACATCATGATTTTAATAGCATGTGTGTAGGTGGTGAAGAATTGGATTTTTTTAAACTTTATAATCAAGGTGAGAGGAGGCAGGCACAGTACGTGAGAGAAACATGCAGTGTCAAAATACTCTCATCTATTATCCCCCAGGTCACACTGGCAGATCCTTCCCACGTACCGACTGGTCTTGAAGTTGAGAACAGTACCCTGCTCTGAGCACTTGGCTTTTTTGATTTATTTATTGTAAAAACTGAGATAAAGGTGGAAAAGAAGTATTGCTGAGTATATCTGTTAATTTCAGAGGTTAAAAGTGATTGCTCACACTTTGTATCCAAAAAATGTCTATATGCAGACCTCAACGTAAACTGTGCCTATGAAAGGGACTCTAAACAGTGTTTGCTTAGTACAAGATGAAAAGGAATGTGCAAAAAGGCAAAACCCATCAAAGACAAGGCAATTAGTAGTTTTACTGTTAATACATGTAAATGCAATAGAAAACTGGAGCTTTGCACTCTGGTAACTTGGGTTTAAAGCACAGCCTGCTTCATCTTCACAAGAATGTTTTTACTCTACCCTAATGACAGGGAGACTGGCTCCAGCACTGCTTTTTGTTGCACTTTGCCCAGCGGCTGCTGAAAGGGGCTATCACCTCCCCTGTCCCAGCCGTGCGCTCCTGCTACTTTCCTTGCATTAGGTCTAAGCTCTAGAAGTTGTGCAACTGTGGGTTGAGCTGAGTGAACAAGCCGATCTGTTAGAAAACTGACACAGCCAAAAAGCAGAAGTTGCAGCACGTTGATCTGAGTTATACTTGTGACCTCGCAAGATCTGATACAAGGGATGGGACACAAGGCAACCGAGAGATGGCTGGTGTAATGTCAGATTAAGCCAGGCCAGGACTGCCCTACTATCATCAACAGAAAGCCCAAGTGAGTGGTTATCCATTACTCAACTTAGAGACACTCAGAGCAGTAGTCTGGGGTTTTTTTCTTACTCTTTATAAAGTAAAGGGAAGATTGATTGAAAATTCAGGCGGTTAGCCTAGCGCCACTCCCATAATTAAGAGAAAAATGTTAGGCCCTGTGCTAAGTTTTCTGGCCCACAGATGTGCTAAGGACTCCTCTGCACTCACCATGGGGAAGGGCAGAGATCCATTCATCCTGCCGACTGTCCACTGAACGGAGCTCCGTCTTCAAATACGGCATGGCATACGCTGTCTCCAAGGATGGCATGGCACCCTGGTCTCTGTGCTTCTGTGTCAGCCACGTTTTGTTAGGATGACATAAACTTTCCAACCCCTCTTATGTCTGAAATGTTTTGCGGTGGTTCCATAGCCTTGGCCCTAAAACTTTTTTTCCCTCTGCAGGCTCCCTGTAATTTCATCCACAAACACAGATTCAACCACCATCACTATACTGACAAAGACAGTACTGACTGGTGTCAGTCTCCTGTCCAAACTAACATCTCAGCTTTTGTCTGACATAATTTTGGGACTAGCTAGCTGTCAACTTAAACTCAGTATGGCCAAAACAGAAAGCTGATTTTGTTTTTTCCCCCCCTCCTGTTTTTTCCCCCTTCTGTTTCTTCTCCTCCTTCTCGATTACTCCCTCTTGTCTTCCCAAATCAACATTGAAAACCTATGCCCTCCTTCTAACATCAGTATTCTGAATCAGCTTTCTCCCGTCTCCCACCCAGGTTCTGTTTAAGTCTTGCTGGCTCCCATTATATATTATTCTAAAATCCAGCCTGTCCTGTTCATTGACCCAACTACATCTCTCATATGCTATCGGTTTATCAGCTCCTGCTTCTAATAAGGCAGCGAGAACGGAGATTTTACTACTTCTGGCTATTACATTATTACCATGCTAGTATCCTTCTACTTACCAGCCACAGTAGGTTGCATGGCAAAAGAAGAAAGTGAGGCCCAAACAAGATGTTTCAAAAAACATTTGTGATGCAGCCAGAAAAAAGCACAAGAGCATCTTGTTTCATGAATTCTGTACCTGTGAGTTACACCAGGCAAAAACTGAGACTCAGTATGTTTTTATACTTTATGTTGTCAAAGCTTATTTAAAATTAATACAAGTAATATTTTTATCTCAGCATGATGGCAAGGGGTTGTAAATATGGTGTTTTGTACTAAAAAGTTATTTTAATGTAGTATCAGAAAGATTGTGATATAACGCCTTACCTATCTCCCGGTATTTTATGTGTAATTGTTCCTAGAAGTTGGAAAAACTTCAAAAGCAAGTTGAGGTCAGCTTAATTCAGCTATCCTTCCTGAGATAAAAGAGCATCTGAATAAAATATAATGACCCCTCTCTTCCAGGAATGATTTTTTGAGGTAGGATTCTCCCAGAGCTCAGCAAAACAGTCTTAGGGGATTTCCTTGCTTGATGAGCCTAGTGTGGAGGCTCTGTGAGCAAATGTCTTAGAGGAATCCAGAACAGAATAGCTGCTTAAGAAGATTAATGACAGAATTCCTTAAAAGCTACTTATGGGAGAGGTGATCTCTTACGTGTGGGCCGAAGACAATTAATTAAAATGGGTCAATTATCCTGTCAAACATGTATACATGGATACAACATGTATCCGGAGTTCAAGCTTTTATGTATTCACACCACAAATTGTAAACTAAAGGGAGGGGGAAGACCTACTTGAATCATACAAGGCAGATGATAAAGAATATGAGTTGGTGAGGTAAAATACTTCCTTCAGCTTCCACTAGTCCCACACTCGTTAATAGGTAAATGCTGATGTGTTGGGTCGTGTCATGGGTGTACATCACAGCAACCGTCTGCATCTGTGGTGTCCTTTAGTGTAACAGCATCAGAACAAACTAGAGAGACAGAAAAATGTGCAACCTAACACTGAAACAAAACCATTTCTTGAGTGGGAGGAGTCAAATCCCAACTGTGTGAGTAAAGAGGGAATCGTAAGGAACTCAAGTCTTTTTTTCTTCTAAATAAACATAGTGGCATCAGTAGCATCAGAATAGAAAAACCTTAAAACGTTGAGGTTTTTGTCCTAAGGATGCAACACAGATTGAATTTTAGCACAAATCCTTGGAAAGAAAAGACAAATCCACCTAGACAGAACTGGTTTTGGAGAGCCTCGACTAAATGCAGTGATCAAAAAACCAAGTCAGACAGTTATGTGAGATATTTTAAAGAATGGACTGATGAGAACTAGAAACCTTCTTTGTTCTATCAGGCACTCGAAATGCATTTCCTTCCAAATGTGTCTAGAATCTGCACAAGCATCAATGTATGTAAATTCAGAGATGAAAGCAATAATTCATACTGGTAGGAAAGCATAATGCATTTCTAGTATGTATGCCAATCATCCCCCATAGGTTATGTTGCTGTGCAATGAATAGGAAGTGTACATGCACCTGATCAACACTGAACATTTCAGAAAGCACACAATCCATAAAACATCTGGGGATCTTAAATGTTCAAAATGAGTGAGGACTTTGGGTTTACAGCTTGTCTGTAAGCACACGGCAGATGCAAAGCAGGGCTGGGATGCTGTGTTCATGTTAACCAAGAATGCGAAGTCTAGACACCCCTCCCTCCCCCTGATTTTTCAAGAAATGCTGGGCTCATAAGGAAGAGCTCAGAATCTGTAGTTGTCTGGGGGACAAGAGTAAGGAGCCTTTGATCAATCACTTGAACTGCTACAGTCCAGGCACCAGTATGCAAACTTAAATACCAAATAAATTTGTACTTCTATCTGTAATACCTATTCACCTTCAAACCTGCCAACAGGTGAAACAAATGACTAAAATATGTGACGAATGAAAGGTAGCGTACTTAGGTTTGGGTGCATGTTATTTAATAACTGCCAGATTCTTAGTGTTATCCTTCAGACCAGGATTTATAGTTTGATTTACTTTACAGAAATGAGAAAATAATTCTCAGAAATACAGAAAACTGAATTCTATTAGGAAGAAACTATCAAAATGCTCCATATGATTTATCAGTTTGAACACTTTCTTAATGCTGGAGCCAAAGATTAAATGTGATTTTCCTTGAGGATAGAGATGACCATGATGTAACGTACATGAGTGGGCTACGCAATTATTTGCTAGTCACTTAGTAGAACAATAGAAAGATTTTTGAATACTTTTCCTGGGTTTGGGGAATAAAGCATGGCTTTATGACACAGATGGAATAAGCAAGCACATCGGTCTGGTGTATCCCACCTAGAGGGTGGTGGGTCTGCCTGAGAGAGACTTGAATTTGCAATGTGGGAGCATGGTCTCTACCAGGTATTTCAGAAAATTCCTCCTGCAGCTTCTTGGGAAACTCATTTGGTTCAATGGTCATCACACAAAGCTTGAGACGTAGGACAGCTGCGTTTAATGCTCCACTGACAAAGGCATCAAACTGGCCAAGGTTAGGACAGACTTTCACTCATAGTCTGGCCAACATTAAGCTCTCCCTCACCCATAGACTTGCTAACCCACTAACTGCAATCCCCCAGCCCAACCAGGTGGCCATAGTGCCTGCCCAAGCTTGAGAACCTGATTCATGTCAGGTTCAGAGGTGGAGCTTGGTGGCCACCTCTGTCCCTTTCCTGCCAAGAGCATGGGACCTTCCCTGTGCTTCAGTTCTGCGGGGCAGATGCATCTCCCAGGACCTGTGCCACAGCCTTCTGCTTTCCGGGCTCTGCTTCTCCCTTCTGTCGCTCAGATTGAGAGGCCCTCGTGCTCACCCCTAAATGTCAGTTCAAACAAACCCTTCCTCATGTTCAGATTCAGTCCTGCAGCAGAACCAATGGACCGCATTTCCCTCACTCAATTGCATGGTCTAGAGATACACGGTATATATGATAGGCTGGTCAGAGATTAGGGGAAGAGAAACAACACGATCACCATAAGCAGGTGAGGCGAGAACAGATATCCTTTCCTACAGCAGAAATGAAAAGCCTTGCTCAGTAAGAAGAAATGGAAATAGCCACCAGTGTGATGAGACGAGGAATCAGGGCATCCTGGCTCTTACTTCATTTTTCCTTGAGATGCGTTATTTTAGAGTACAGTGGAACAGGGAACCTGGCACAATGGAGCTGCAGACAGTCCCTCAAAATGTAATAAACCCGAGTTCTCTGTTTTTTTAAAATGAAAGAAGTAAAGCTGGAGTTGAACAGAACTGAGTCACTGGCAAATCCTTTATAAAAGACAGGAGTGGAGGTCAGTGACAGATATTTTGGGCTAGTTTGAGTCAACAGGAAGACTGAATGAGTATGTCAAGTTTAGAAGATGGTTCTAGTAGAAATAACATGCAAGCAACATTCTGAAAAAAATAATTCTGGTATTTTCAAAGCAAACATTGCCTATTTTAATTTACATTTAGAAATTTTATTACAGTGTGTTTACAAATATTTTAACACTGTTTCGAGCTTCTGAACGGGAAAACAAATTATTCCTATTACCCTAAATAAAATATACTGATTATAACACCAGGAAAATTCTGCAGGTTCTGACTGACAGTATAGGAAGGGGAACAGACTTTCAGCAGTTTGGACTATAAGTAAAAAAGGAAAGCCTGCATATGTATTTTCAAGAACAGCCTATATATGCTCTCCAGGATGACCCTACTGACAACCTGGCTTGGATTTTTGCGGAACACCGTATATTAATTCTCCTTCCAGGAAGGATCACCAAAAATATCAATAAAAATCCCTCATGGAATGTGCCAAAGCGGAGCTGGATGGAGAAGGGAGATGTCTCTGAACCTGCCTCAACAGCACAAAAGAAAAGAGTATGCTGAGATAGTTGCTCAGCTGAGATAGTTGTTCCTCAAAGCCAGCTGCAAATACAGCTTCGATTCCCCTGCTGACATGTTAGAGAATATAACAGGTTTATTTCTTAATTGCTCTCTAGAGATGTTAGATCTCTTCCTACCAGTGGTTATGGGGCACTACCTGCAGCCAATTCACTATAGCCAACAACACAGATATTAATTTTTTCTACCTGCAGTACAGGTGAGTCAAAATGCATTGCCCACCACAATGGCAATCTAGAAAAAAATAGCTCTTGTCACACATGTCCTCTCTGAAAAGTTCCTTGGGCAATAGCTAATTGTTACCAGCACGGTTTGTGGTCAGGAGATCCTGGACCTGAGACAAGATGAGTTAGAGGAATATGTCACTGCAGTCCTTCCTGTAAATTTTAGAAAACAGAGCAATTGTTGGTGGGGATCCAGTGAGACTGAAGCTATACAAGCAGAAAGGCCTGGGCTGAAGAGTTAAGCTCAAATCTGGCTTGAGGTGGAGAGAGGGCATCCTCATTTCCTTCAGCACTTGAAGAAATGGCCATTTATAGGATTACACACAGCACACAAATTGCAGAGGGACAGGCTTTATGTTCAGCATTGTCTTGCAGATCAGCACTGCACTAACTTCTTAGCTGGAAAAGCACTCTGCAAATATCCACTACCTGAAGGATGCGGATGGGACAGGAAGGATTCAAAGCCCCTGAGACAACTCAATCCAATCCAATACAGGCACTACATACCAAACTCCTATTTGATATCTCACATTGGCATAAAGAAAATCCCTGGCCGAGAGACAGAACAAGGGCTGAGGAATAATACAGCTGTCATTCCTGGCATGAAGAAACATTTTTTTAACTTCTAGGACTGATTGGATTTTCACTGCTAACATTTCTGCCAGACTTCCTTTCAATGAAGCGTCGAGACTAGGATGGAATATTTTGTAGGATACTTGCAGAGGAGACAGAATGGTCTGATCTGCCTTCAATTTGTTCTTAAATTAAGATTAAAGGGGAAAAAAAGCATGATGGAGGGAGGGGGAAAGGAAGGCATAAGAGCCATTGCAGTGATCAAATTCACCCACGGACTAGCTCAGCCTGACGTAATCCTTAGCCAGCTGATTAGGTAGTTTGCAGTCCTTCTGTGCTGA
This sequence comes from Pygoscelis adeliae, assembly GCF_000699105.1. Taxonomy (NCBI): domain Eukaryota; kingdom Metazoa; phylum Chordata; class Aves; order Sphenisciformes; family Spheniscidae; genus Pygoscelis; species Pygoscelis adeliae. The sequence continues at coordinate 3,179,583 of NW_008824032.1, read as the reverse complement.
AGGACCAAGGCATGGCTGTGGTTAGGATGTGACCCTGGTTTGGGGGATGGTTTGGGCGGGCGATGCTACAGAGTATTAGCTAGCTTTTCTTCATAGACTTCATAAAAGGGTTGAAAGTCAGGCTGCAGGTAGCATTTCTTCCCTGGAGTCTTCTAATGAGGCTGTTTATTATGAAGTATTGCTTAGTCTAGAAGAGACAAGCATATTGGTCTTGCAGGTCAATAGTAATGTATTTACAGATCATCTCAATTGTTAAAAATGAAAGATGCAGACATAAAACTGAATGTTCTTAATGACAGAAGGATTGAAATACTGGAATGTGGGCTCCATTTTCCCTTTGCTCTTCTCCTTTTCTCCCTCTGCCTTCATCTTTCCAACTCTTCCTTTTTGCAAATATCTACACTAAATTTAAGGCCATCTATATGAATTGCCAGTCACCTGCTTTTGGACCAAGGTTATAGCAGGTCTAGACTTTTCTATGAAGATTTTTTTTGCACAGAGACCAAGGATGTGATATCTGATGTTTTGTGAACTGACACATTATATTTTTGGCTCCTGTGATTCACTGAACTAGTTTGAGTGAATGGACCTTTTTACCCTGTAATTTAAACTGAAGGATATTGAAGGGCAGCTGAAATTTTCCCCAGCTAAAAAGAAGTCTCTTTTGTGTAAGTATTGGAAGAAACCCCCCAAAAATGCAAACTGTGCTGATGGCTTTTCTATAGAGAAAGTGTAGGCTCATTAAACATTTTTTTTTCCTAACTCCTTATGCTCTTATTTTATAGTCTCCAGTAAGTGGAATATGAATTCAAAGATTATGTTTCAAACTTGCAAGACTGTGTGGGTTTGAAAGCAACTGAGACAAGTAGCCCAGTCCTAATTGAGACCTTTGTTAGTGCAGAATCTAGCAAAATGAACTAACAATTTGGAATACATTAGCTGTCACTTCAAATGCCACTGATAATTTGCAAAAAACTCAGAGCAATAACGGGAAAAGGCATAAAACGTCAAATTTGTAGCAAAGCTGACAACAAAAAGATTCACTGTGAATTACAGTCTTCCTGATTTGCTAAAGCTCTTACTGATTCTGCTTTAATAAAGGATCTTGTTCTCCCAAGGGATTTAAATACAGTAGATTATCTAACATGCTCAACTAATGCTTTAAGTTCCTTATCTGAAAGCTTATCCTTAACGACTTGGAAATCTGTGATCTCTTGCTAACGTGTTTGGGAGGGTGATTGGTCAGTTTGGTGATCTGGCTGTATATTACCTGGATAGGTCCACATTTGGTCAAGAACCACTAGCCTTTCTTTCTATTGAGAATGACCACATTTTTATAGCTTTTTTGGAAAGCTGTTCTGAGAACTAATAACAACTGACTTTCAAAAGGCATCAGTTCCTGCTGTTTTGCAGCTACCAGAGAAGATGAAAATGTTCAGAATGGAAAAAGCATCAATGAAAATATTTTGCAAAAAATTCAGAGAAGGTACATATTGATGAAAAGTCAGACTCACGTTTGGTGGAAATTAAAACTTCAGGGTAAGAAAATAACAACTTTGCTTTCTGACAATCTGTGCCAGTTACTAAAAATATTTTAATGAACCATTACACCTTTAGATACACTGGATGCGCGCAGGCTGGATTGCAAACCTGGGTCATTAGAAGTTCAAATAGCCTGGCTCACAGCAGGACCTGGGAAAGCCAGACAGTTTTGTCTAATCCTTACTGAAGGCGTAAGAGGGGAAACAGGTAGCCAAGCTATGTGACAGCTAGTGATCTATAAAATGAAGTGTTAAGGGCTTAAGAGGAAGAACTAGAAAACTGTGCATGCAAGCTGGCTGCAGAGAGGCGACCAGAAAGTCAGCCTGAGAACTACAATAAAGGCTGATAAGAAATCTGTGGCGACATGGTATACGGCATATATTAACTACTCTAGTATTTACCCAGCCTCTTAGACCAGTTTTGTGTCCCAGGCAAGGCCCCACATAGTCATGACTAGAACTCAAGTTATCTCGATTAGACATCCCAGAATTTTGCGGATTTGCTATAGTGAAGATACAGCAAGTAACTGCTGTGCAGATAATAATCACTCTTCCGTGGCTTCTGTGATGGCCTGTACCCCACAACCTGTTAGAAAAAGACCCCTGCTTCCAGAGCAACCAAATGTACGTTCAGTCCCACCGTAGCCTTGGGAGAACCCTCTGCAAGAAACACATGGCTCTACTGCAACAGGACAGTCTGTAAAAACGAGTCAAAATGTTATGCCCCCGGCTGCTGTTTAGGTGGCTTGTGATAGTGCTTCACTGGGATACGCAGCCCTTCCTGGGTGGGGCGTGTAACCCAATGGGCTACCATCGCGATGAAGCTATATTGTATGCCTGAGCCAAACTACGCTTAACAAAAGGGAGACCACCCTCGTCTTTCTGTGCAGGCCTATAGCTCTGCCTTTCTTTGCACTGGCTCTGGTGCTTGTCTGACCCTGCACAGAGCTAATCCAGCTCATTAACCCAAAAGAAAATTATTGACTTTCGTAGCAAATTAATGTATTGCTGAAGGGACAAAACACCTAAGGGCTCAAGTGGATGCAGGACCTTCCCTTTCAACAGCAATGAGAATGGATCATCTCAAGCTGTAACAGATAACTCTATCCATGGGCTAATTTACACCTGTACTTGGCCCACTGTGCAAAATGGAATTCTTATTACAAAATTACATTCTCAGTTTTGTACAGACACATCCCACCTTGTCACAGCTACTTCATTAAGAAATCTGGTCTCCACGCATGCATAAAAGATCTAATTTTTATGGTAAGTATTTCTATCCCATACTTGTGAAGAAAAAAAAAGGATAATATATTAATATTACATGAGGATGATGAATTATTTTTCTATCCATTGACACCTATGGAGGATGAAAATGGCACTGCTGTTTTTCAATCAGCAATCTCTGTGGCACCCAAGTATCCAAAGATCCTAAAATAGTAGGAGACTTCCAGCCTTCTAATGTTAATTTTAACAGCTTTCCGTACAGCTACAAATTCGAAGGGCCAAAGGAAACCTCACGTTATTCCAAGAATCAAGCAGAATGACCCAGGTAATAATAGACCTGGCATCCTCAGTAATCCTAGACAGAACAGTGATGTTATGTGAACTAAAGCAGTCATGCTATGTGTGATTCAATCAGTAAGGAGTTAAAGGGTAGGAATACAATGGAAGCAAGTCCACATGGCTTTATGGAAACAAGTCTTGACAAGCAGGCCTGACTTCACTTTTTGATGAGATTACAGGTTTGTTTGATCAAGGTAACCACATGGATGTGATAAACTTGGACCTTCCTAATGAATTTGATTTAGTACTGCTTGACATTTTGATTAAAACATTAGCATTACATAGCCTTAATAAAACACATTAAATAGATTAAGATCTGGCTAATTGATAGAGTTCAGCAAGCTGTTCTAACCAGATACTCAGCACTGACTGGGGATATTTTTAGTGGGGCTCTGCAGGCAGGAACACTATGCTTGCTGCCATTTGATGTTCTGGAATTACACAGAAACATGGATAATATTGGCAAATGTCCCGAAGTCTAATGAGGAATGGGCAGCTATGGAAAGTCACAGTTTTGCCTGCATTGGCATAAATGGGTTTCTGGTATTTGATTATGTCCTTTCTCTTCAGTTCTGCATGAGCAGAGGTTCTCTTGCAGCGTATAGTTGCAAGGCTGTGGTCCAGTCAGCTGCCGATGGGCATACAATGATTTTCTCAAGGGTCATTGATTTTAACTACTAATTCATGTATTATCAAAAGGAGTAGTATGAATCATTTAAAAAGTGTAAACCGTGAAACCAGGAGCCACCTATGAATGATCTGTAAAAGGCAAAGAAGCCCTACTGCACACTTCAACATGTCTTTAAACTAGCACCAATATAAGCCTGAGATTAAAATGTATTTGCAGCTTTACAAAGTCAGGAAATTCTAGCCCATTGGCTGAAACAGAATTTGCTATCAAAAAATAAAACAAGAAAGCCAGATGAGGTAAGCAAAAATACCCCAAAGAGAACTGACCAGAACATTAATGATCAGTCATATACAATCTCTACTACTATCCCTTTCTGGTCAGCTCATCTATGCACATCTTTACTAATTCTCCATTTTCTTGGTCAGCTCTTGAATCGGGCTGAGATTAGATAATGCTGAATTAATATTTGTCTCCTTTGCCAGGTTTAATTCTGACCAATCTTTTTAATATTACTGCATGTAGTCACAAGCTTACCTAAGCAAAAATCAAAACAAGAATTCATACTAATTTTGATAGTGTAGACTGCTAAAGATGCTCTCTTTCTCAGCAAAATCTTGCTAGCAAACAGTTATCCTTTTAACACTTGGTTTCCGTTTGACCTTCCACAACAAGATGACTGATAAATGTAAAAGATTCTATCCAAAAGAAAACACCGAAGAATATACTCTCTCCCCTTACTATCTAAAATACAGATTAAGATACATATATCCCACAATGCATTGGGACGTCTTACTTCATTTGTTATATATCAATTTAACATCTAAAATCTTTCCACATTTTCATCATTTTACAAACCTATCATTAAAACTCTTGGTGTCAAAACTATGCAACCTCCTAAGTGTCCTACTAAACATCAACACCATTTAAATACAGTGCAACCAGCAAATGAATGCCTCACCTGCCTACTGTTTTCTCCAAACAAAAAGCAAATGTCTTTTCTATGTCAAAAATACATTGTTCATTTTTCCCCCCCCCCCCTCCCCTTTTTTTTAATAACAAAACTCCTCACCAGCTAGGTCATTCAATGGGACTCCTTTCTGTGCATGTCATCACCATTACTGAGTTTTCCTATGTCCTGCACTGTCCTGTCTCCTTCTGCAGCACCCCACAACCCTCATTTCCATCGCTCTGTCTCCGCTTCTGGATTTGTGTCCAGCTTAGAGCAAAATTTTCACAAGGGACCTACATGCCTTACATTCACAAGTAGTGAACCAAAGTATTTTTCTCAGTTGGTGTTTTTAAACAGGACTGACTGCTCAATGTTTTGTTGGGCACTATCCGTTTTGGGTTTTTTTCTCTACAAGTCTGTCTTCCTAACAGCACATGGGCAGCATGAGGATCCTTGCCCTTTTGGATACTCCAAGTTAATATCTAATCATCAATACCCAGCTCTTCATACTGATTCTCTGAAAGACAAATGTTGCTGATATTCCAAAAATGTATGCATCCTATTCCACTTCCAAAGGCTTTTTATCGTTCTTCTAATTTTGGTCCTTCCCTTTCTTCACTTAAAACTAACCATCTTACTTCTGTCCTCCCTAGAACTGTGGGACTATTGTAAGATTTTCTTTCTCTAGCACGCCCTGACTCCCAGTCTCTTCTCTTTTTTGCAAGTCTGTCCATTTTGATGGATGACATTTTCTTCATCCTAATTATTTAATTTTTAACCTTATCTTTCCCTTTCCTATTTACAATTCATGTTGTTATCTTTCTTGGGTTTTCTTAGCTTTTTCTTTTCACTTGCACTGCCTGTGGTGAACATAGTATCAGTAGGACGTGGCATTCTTCAAATAGCTTCAATTGAGTTTTGACTGTTCCTTATTCTCCAAAACCCTGCACTTACATCTTTACAGATTTGCTTACTCAGTTCCATCCTCTGTTTCATTTTTGTCTCCTAGCCATAGTCCTCATATATTTTGTTTCCCATACAAGGTTCTGTTCCTTTTTTTCTGGTTACAGAAGCCTATCAACCTTTCCAATTTCATCAGCAATGCATCCTTTATTTTTCATGAGGACATAGGTGAAGCTACAGTTATGCTTTGAACTTCACTGGGATCTTTTTATCATTCAGATGGGGAGTACCTATGAACACACAGGGATGAGCCGAAGTCAGAAAAAATAAAATGTAGGGAGCTTAGCGTAAGAAGCTGAAGTAAACACATATTACCTTGCTTCACAGAGCTGTAGTATTTACAAAAAACGGATTAGGTATTACGGTGGGTGTAAGACCTATACCAAGCGCTCCTGAAGAAGCTGCAAAATGAGGTGACCAATGTGCATCACTTCTGTTATTACACAAGACGAAGTGCTATATATTTAGTACCGTACAGAACAAGTTTGCTCCTTACACTGTTTTATTCAGTTCCAAGCTTCCAACTATGCTGACAGCGCTGTGCCATGAGTCACTTTTAATAGCTACCTCATTTGCTTCTGACCTGAATAACCTTTTTATAGAGTCTTGCGTGCAGCGCAACGCTTCTCGTGCCGCATCGCGCTTCAGAGGCCGGAGACGCCATCCCACGCCGTGTGCTTCCACGACTTCGGAGCAAGCCTCGGAGAACCTCCGAACCACCACGCGCCCCGGAGGGCGACCGTGGGTTATTTTATTCCTCTCGGGAAGGAAAAGAGGATTTGTACCTGAGGTGCCAGGCGGTACCGGCAGACGGGCTGGACACCGACCCGCGCAGACCGCTCGGCGCCCCGGCAGGAAACGGAGGCTCCCCCTCGCCCAGGGCCTCGCTCTGTCACCGCCGGGACCGTCACCTCCCGTGACATTTTGGGTTTGTTTGGCCTTCCGCACGCCGCTGAGGCTGAGAAACCAACTTCAGCTCTCTCCGCTGACACGCGAACTAAAGCCGGCTCTGTCCCCCTCCAGCCCCGCTCCCCCTCAGGCCTCCGCCGCGGGGAGCTCTTCGCCCTCAGAGCGGCCGCAGCGCTGCGCACCACGCCGCCCCGGCGTAATGCTTCACCACGCGATTCTTTTAGTGT
>NW_008824032.1:3166313-3171678 GCF_000699105.1 Pygoscelis adeliae | reverse complement strand
CCCCTCCCGGCCGGGAGGCAGAGGGGGAGAGGAGGATCAAGGGCGGGGGCGGCTGCGGGCACTTGCTGGGGTAGGCAGAAAACTAGATAGCGGGAGTCGCGGCAGCGGCTGCGGGAGGAGAGCGGTGGCGGGGAGAGGGAATCCGCTCCTCCGAAAGCCTGGAGGCAAAGATACCCCTGACTGAAAGCGTTCTGAGGGGACGAGGAAATTGAATGTAATACAATTTTTGTAGTCTTGTTAAAATAATCAAGTACTGAAGGCAAATCTTAGGCAGAAAAGGTAGAGAGATGGAGCCTACTGTTTTGGTTGCCGGATTGAATTTTTTATTTACTTTTCGGTTTTAACCATTGCTAAATGTGGATTTTGTGAGAGAACCCCATGGCGGTTGTTCCATTGTTCCTTGTTTGAACGTAAATCTTAGTTTTGCTGCTCGTGGAATTTTTTGTGTTTTGGTTTTTTTTTTTTTTAAAGGATCTTTCCAGGTAGCTTTTACGCCTGACAAAATGAAGCCTTTGTCTTTTTCAATCAATTACACCTAATATTGACATTCTGTTTGGTACAAGGGACTAAAGTGCTGCCTCACTCAGAGGACCATTAAAGACTTTTTCTTTCGCTACATGTAACTGAATGTGTTACAACACATCCTTTCTCCCCCCCCAATCTTCTGAAATATTTTTCCAAAATGAAGAAATTTAATTTTCGCAAAGTTTTGGATGGTTTAACTGCCTCATCCCCTGGTGGAAGCAGTGGTGGTGGCAGTGGTGGTGGAAGTGGGGCTGGTGGTGGCTCCGTGCACCCAGGAGGGACTGCAGGAGCTGCAGGGACTCCCAGAGATGAGATCCAGGAGACGCTCACTTCAGATTATTTCCAAATTTGTAAGGTAAGGGCTGTAATCTTTTTTACTATGGAAATAAAGGGGGGGGGGGGGCAGTAATATGATACCAATAAGCCTTTTACTTGAGAACTGCAGTGGTTGTACGAGGACTTTGGAATGAAAAGACAAGAGATGTCGTTGATGCTTTTTTCTTCCTGCTGCAGAGTTGGGCTGGTCAGTAAATTCATAAAAATCTTGATTTCAGCATTCAGGGCCAAATCCTAAGTTCATGCTTGGACCCCAAACTAGTAACAAGATTGTGGGCAGGAAAGCAAATCAGTTGGTGCTAGTACAGATAACATTTACAAGTCATTAGAAATTCAAAATTGTATACATCTACTTCCCCTCCTCACTCTTCTCATCCTTTCTTCCTTTCCTTCCCTTTTTTAAGAAAAAGGCACAAGCTAGAAAGAAAAGACAGTGCAATGATTACTGAACCTAGCACTTAAATTATTTGTGAGGGGTTGGATGTAGATTCAGGGTGGTTTTTTAGCATTAGTACTGAAGATTATGATTATATGACAATAAACTTAGTAGGACAGCATAAATACCAAAAGTTGCCAAATTTGTTTGGCATTGGTTTTTATGTGTTGGTTAGGTCCTTAAGTGGGAATTTTCTTTGAGTAGAAAGCATAAGATATCCCTGTGTGTTTTATGTTTTGTATCTGTTTTCTGCAACAGAGCTTTCAGTGGTCTTAAATGCACAAGTAAAATCAGTACAAACTATTTGGTACTTCTGACCAACCCTGGAATATGAAAATCACACTTTTGTAACGAAGACCAAAAACAAAAGGAGAGATTATACTATGATCCTCTGCTGTTATCTTTGACATTAATTCTGTTGGCTTTACTAGAAGTTTTGTTTGCTTATTTGTTTTGCTTAGAAGCTTCAAAACCAGAATTTTTAATTAGTGCAATTTACATTATTAAGAGTAAATGAACTTCACTATTAAGTATACTTTCCTTTTATTAACCAGATACCAGCTGACTTGAAATTTAGGTTATGGCCAACTCTAGCACATTTCTTTTTGTGTTTTGGGAAGAAGGAAGAAATATAAACAAACAAGACCAGCCTATAAGACAGTTTGTGTGCAGATCTGATCCTTGTGAAACACACAGCTTTCCTCATCTCAGATATCATGATTCTAATTCTATTTGGTTTTCAGCTACAGCTAGTGTCAAAACTCTTATATAAGAGTTCAGGGGAAGAAGGATGAGCCCCCATGACTTAAAGAGTCAGAGACCTTTGGAATAGGTTCTACATAATTCTAATTTCTGGAGGTTTTATAGTTCTTTGCCATCCTGAACCAAAACAGGTTCAGGCCTTTTGAGTCAAATTATTCTGTAGTTTAATAGAGTGTCAGTGATCAGTGCATCAGAATCATACCTGTTTCTCAGGGTTGAATTTGACTCCTTTTTCTTATGTACACCGGGATTTAGCATTTTGTGAAACTCCAGATATTCAGTACAGCGATTTCCCATTTTTGTCACTTCAGTAAAAATATAATGCAATTAATCAAGATACATTAACATATCATTAGAAGGTCTGACATTCTGAGACTTCTAAGTAAGTAAAACTCAATATGGTTCTTCATGTTTAAGTCATTTGATAGGGCCAAAGATCTGTATTTAGTATGATATATTTTTATTTTGTATGGTATATTTGCAAAAATAGGCAACATAAGATGAAAATAAATTAATTGTCTGCCTAATCTCCGTTATCTCCCTTCTTTGGCTTGATATTACTTGAAGACAGTTGGTGTTATGTTCTGATAGATCTACTTGGAAATAGATCTACTTGGTGTATAGGAATATGTCATTTTGAGAAGATTTCAGTAGGCAATATTTGCCTGTCTTAGCTCTCAGGTTAAAATGTTGTCAGCAAAGTAAATATTTTTATAGGAAGGCTTTTGGTTGCTTGCAGCAGCACTTGCTTATGAATGCATGGTACTGCAGAAGTCTACTCTATAGTATACAAAATACCAGCTTCCTTTTTTCAGGATACAAAAGTATGCTAAAAGCAAACTTCCAAAACACTCGGTGATTATGTGCTCATAAGATACTGCAATGTTTATTCAACAGGATCTACTTAATCAGCTATATTACAGTTTAGTAACATTACAAGCATGTTTCAGTGAACCAACAAAACCCCACAGGCCCCAATCCTGCGTTATATACTATGCAAGTGTACTGAAGGCAGTGGGACTTGACGCAGGCGCAGCTTTCATCCTGCATGCTTCAGGGTGCAGGATCTGAGCTATAATTTGTACCTCAGTCAATTTGAATTAAATTAAACATACAGCAAGACACATACAATCCAAGCTTTGTCTTCCCTGAGCTTTTGTTGTGGAGAACTTCTGGTATTTCAATTGTGTATTTTCATGTTAAGTTACGTAAGTTACATAGGCTGCATATTTAAGGATCCATGATCTGTGATCCTGCTGCATACAGACCTGAGTAAAGCTAATGGCAGTTTTGGTTTGTTATGATCTGCAGGATCAAGGCAGATGGGCTCACAGTATAAGTAGCACCCCAAACTGGTTTTCCTTTCTTTGCTGATTATAAAAATCTTCATTTAGATACGAAACACAAAAGCTGACTCATACTTAAGAATTAAAGGGCCTTACCCTGCAGTTTTTATTTAAATAAATTGCCTTTCTGAAGTTTGTGGGAAGTCTGCCTGACATAGATCCAGTCCTCTACCAGAACACTGTTTTTATTGGTAACGCACCTGATTTCATTAGTAACACACCTGAAAGCTGTCTCTCCATTTTGTGACATTTTTAGGATGCTTATTATCACAGCGTCTTTTTGAGATGTAGATTAGAACTTAATAGAAGTAAATCAAATATTTCATTTTACACTGACATGTTTGCAATGAGTTACTTTTGGCATTTATATCTAAATAATTAATGTAATCTTCTGTATTGGAAGACTGAAAATGAAATGTTCTTGAAGCTATTACATATGAAGTAGCTACAGCCTTTTTTAAGCATGATAAATTTATATGTTGGTAGCTGTACTAATGATTCAGTGGCACCCTTTTCAAAGTATTCATGTAATGTGAAATTTTGTCAGAACTGTATTTTAAGACAACAGGAAGCTGAGGTATAGTTTATGTTATATCTAGGGCTGCTCTTGGGATTTGGGTATCCAAGTGGAAATCATAAAAATATCAATTATAGTTCACATTAATTGAATTGAATGTGAGAGCAGCATCATGCCAAAAACTAGGCACAATCCAGTAGAATATGTTAGTAAAGTCTATATTAATTTTAATGGGGGTAGGCCCTCAAGGTGCATCCAATCAGTAGTCAATTTAAATACCTTAATTATCTGGATTTCCTATAAGGTAGTCTTAAATTTTAATTCCCAGAGTTTATAGATAGTAATACTTTATTTTGTCAACCTATGAAGATCAACATTTAGTCCCTCTGACAGCAGTCACGTAGGTACTTTAACTGCAAATGCAACATGACGCTACAGTTCAGTGATAATAGAAAGAAAATGAATTTTGGAATGGCAACTTAAGAACAATTCTGCAGTAGCATATAGTTCTATTTTTGGTTATGAAGAATAAAAAAAAAAAAAAATCTTTGTTATAAGCTATCCATAGTGTTTTAGTTAGCTTGAGCTGTTTGGTTAATCCGTGTTGTTTCCTTAGTGGGGTCATTCAGGGAAAAAAAAGAAATGTGTGTGAAGTGCTACATTTCAGAGAAAACCCATTTTAAAATAAGTATTAACCCTTACTTGTAAGTGCTCAGAGTTCATTCGATAATTAAATGATAAATAAGGTAATGGTGGGAAGTATTTTTCCTATATACCAGAGTTTGGATCTAATGTTAGGTGCAAAACCCTATTCTGTTTAAAACTAGAGAGTCATAAATGACACTTTTGTTATTAGATTGTGGTAATTATGTGATGAGCATGTTGTATTTTTCTTTTTTTAAATGGTAGTATTAATTAGAAATAGGACTCCAGTGGTAAAGAGCATACCATGTTAAAAGCTTCTTTTTAAAAAACTTTGAAGATTTTAAGCTACCTATAGTAGTATAACTGGACTCTTTTGTTTTGTTTTTTTGCAAATACCTATCTTTTTGCATCACTATGTTTGATTGTTAATCAAATATTAATCCTAAATGCATTAATGCAGACCCTTCATGGCCAACACATGCAATTACAGCTTCAAGACCATTTTAAGACTTCTAAGATTGCAAAACAAAGCACTTGAAAGTTCCAAATTTCTTAAATTAAGTTTGGTTGCACATACAGCCTTTAATTACGTGTGCCCATGTTTCTTCTATAGGTCTAATTTAGTAAAATGAATAGTGTTTGCTCAATAGAAAGCACTTCAATATTTCTTTGAATACTTAGAACTCGGAGCATACCTGAATATTAAGTTCCCTGTGAACTTTTGCAACAGGAGTGCTCACCACTGTAGTTTTGAAAGCTTTATAAACATTAATGAATTGACCTTCGTAATATTTCTGT
>NW_008824032.1:3162834-3166287 GCF_000699105.1 Pygoscelis adeliae | reverse complement strand
AGCAACACAGAGAAAATCCCAAATGCCAGATTGTTTAGTGTCCACTATTTTGAGTTTCCAGCGTGACCTGCTTTGAATCCTATTTTTTTTTTTAGCATATTTAACATTTTTATACTACTTATGTATTCCCGTTATGCCTCCCATTGTTTTCACATTCTGTTGCAAGTATTGTGCACGCCTACAGAGTAGTCTTTAGGCTAGTTATTCATACTGTCTATTTATATGTCCACCTTAGGTAGTCAGAACGGCTCTGAATTTCCTTCCTGTCTCACATGACTACAAGATGGAATTCTGGCTCCACATTGGACCTGTGAATTGTACCTAAGATGTATGAATATCATCAACCTCCATTATCTCAAATTGGTCAATCACAAAATGGAAACATGATTAGCAGTCACATGTTAAAAGCTTAATTCATGGCCCTTGGCTTGATCACTTATAAAACTAAGTGATAAGAGCATTGATAGAATTTCCTTTCTGCAATTTTCTATCTGAATTGTACCTTGCACCTTCCTATTTTGTACCAAATAGACAAGTTTGGCAGACAACAGCTCTTTAATTGTTTACTTTTGGTTTGTCCAGAGGACAGATCAGACTGTACTATGCATGGAGTGAGGTGAAAGTTCTATGGCAGATAGAGATAATTTAATTAGTCCCTACAAGAGGGGAACAAATTAATGTCGCATAGGTTATCTTAGTTCATGTATGTTCTAATTTTTCTGCTTTTTATGGTTGACCTTGCATTTTTAGCAATATAAGAATCATAGAATATCCTGTGTTGGAAGGCACACACAAGGATCACTGAGTTCAACTAGTTCAACTCCTGACTCCACACAGGGCAACCTAAAAGTTAAACTATTTACTGTAATTTTGTGTGCCATTTCAAGTGGGTTTTTGTTTTGTTTTTTAATCCAAGGATTCATTAATTTCTATCACGTGGAGTCCTTGGATAAAGAATTGGAATTCAGGATATACTTTTTCCTCACAAGAAAGAGAGAATGTCCCTCCTCACTGAAAGTATATATTAAGGATAGCTTAATATTCTCTCTGTTCAGGGGTCACTTTTTCACAGGCACTTGTTCGGAGATCAGACCATCATAACAGAACTCCAGTCTTCCTTCCCTGGGCTGATGATGGGACTGGGAGATCCCTGGATATCCTGGAAATGGTGAAAAAACCACGGAACATACTGAGTAACTCAGTGTCTTCACATTTACGTAGCATAGGCCTGACCCCTACAATCTGGTGTGGTGATGCAGTCTCTCATCCTGTGAGAACTGTACTGAGTTTATACCTGGGAAACAGGGCTTTTCTCACAAGGTTAATTCCCATCCCCAAGTTTTCTCTTGTCTCTCCTTTATTTTGTGTTCCATCATTTTTATCCTCTTAACTGTTATTCCCTGCTAGTGAGAACTGGACACACTGGATATACTGTACCTCACCTGTGGGCCACCAGTTAGTTAATAAGAAATTTTCTCACTACTGTGGTGGGAAGAGCAATTTTGAATCTCTTCTGGGAGGATGGAGGAAATTCAGCCTGGCTGGCCCATATCTCAGGGAGTGTTCTGATCATAGAGCTGCTGTGTATACAACATCGGTTGTATAAGCAGCTTTTTTTTTTTTTTCTACTTATTTCTGAAAGAAAAAGACTTATGCTTCACTTTTTAAAGAAATAACTGAGAAATTACTTAAGAGGTTCATGGATAAAAATGTGAAGTAGTGGGAGACTTTTTTTTCCCAAGTAGAAATACATATACTACGTAAAACATGCAGCTGTCCTCAGCAGAGGTGGACTAAATCTAAGACAGACCCCGTTCTCACTTGGTTAGTTTAGATGAATCTCCATTCATATCTGACTGTTACTCTGGGACATCTGATACTCCCTGGTGTGTGGTATATGCCCAAATCTCTTTTTGAGGTCTGTGTGAAAATACTGTGAAAAGTTAGTATTAGTACATTCACTTTATAAACAGAGAAAAGGAAGCAGTAGAGGAGTGAACTAATATACCCTAAGCAACATGAATATACTGGTCTATTGGCTATTCTAAGAAAAAGTGTTTATAAAAGCAGCTGTGTATTGAACTGTAAAGTCACAATGTATGTTAGAATCATTATAGGGGAAAGTTAGAGGACTGTAAGATTAGAAGTATAAGTAATGTGCATCTGTGGAGAGGAGAGAAAGCAATGTTGTTAGGTACAGATGGCTGGTAAATATGCTCAAATGTAATAAGATGTTATCTTTGTGCAGTGCTGTGTCCATTCCTAACAGATCACCAGCAAAGACTATGAATAGTAAAAAATACTAGAGACAATCTGTCGCCTGTAGCTAGGGTCAAAGTCTGATGAGGTACACCTTTTATGGTTCCTTTGAAGTTAAGTTGTATACAGTACTGAAAAAAAAAAAAAAGACCCTTAATATTTAAGGCTTTGAGCTGATGAATGCATGTACTCAAAAATAGCCTTACTGAATTCAGTGGTATATGCGCAGATACAGGTGTATATGGTAGCATGTGTTTTTGCAGAATTTGAATCCAATCAATTAAAAATAATTGCTTATATTTCATTTAAAAAATCTGCTATATAAGAATGCTGTGAGGTCAAACACTCAGAATTCAGGTCCCTTATTCAGGTAGTATTCAGTTACATCTATATGTGTGGCAATCTAGTCTTTATCGCATCTTTTTATTTTCTTGAAGTGTCTGCTTATATTTTGTTCCTGTCCTCCATCACATTTGGTTTGAACGGTACACAACATATGGGAAGGATGTATGGTATTCTGTGTGTGTTCTTTGCAACGGTTCCTGTGAGAGAATCTCTGCATTATCCACTGGACATCACAAAAAGTCACACTAAATAAATTACGAATGCTCATCTTTGTTTCGTTCATCCCACTCCATCTATTGTATCCCTTAAGGATGGAAATGTGCTTTTAGTTACACCTGTCCGGCATCGGTTGTATTACAGATACATTCTGTTGTAGCTGTGGATAAAAGTTAATTGTAGTGGGTGCAAAGAACCCTGGTTTGTCCCTACATATATTTTTAAATGCTCACTGAATGAGGCAGGAACACTGGCATGTGTTTATGTAAACAAAGATCTGATTCTTATGATCTTTGGATATAGTGTCTTCATTTGTGTCTGTGAGCTATGCCCTTGGTAGCATTATGGGCAATGCAGCGGGGGATAGTAATGTGCAAGATCTGCTGGATTTCACTGCTGTTAGAGGGCAAAAAGCTGCCACAAAACATCTCCGTTTCATTTGGAATATATTTTCACCATATGTGAGGTGAGATGCTGGCCAATATCTCCAGATTAAATTCTCGATTCAACATCAGAAAGAAAAGTCCTCAAATTGCATATCATATGCATACAGAAAGAAGGTAGGAGAAGATTAATTATGAATTAGTAATAAATAGTAAACAATGTTGTAAATGCTAGTAAAGAAATCTGGAA
>NW_008824032.1:3146264-3162817 GCF_000699105.1 Pygoscelis adeliae | reverse complement strand
TGCCAAATTATGTTGCAAAATAAAAGATTTCCACAAGTATACACCAATAATACATATTATCTCATCAAAGTAGCATTTTAACACTGTTTCTAAAGCTTTTCAAAAAAAAAACCCCAAAATCTTCAAGAATTTTATCATAGTAGCAAAATTTTCTTCTATCATAGTAGCATGGAATTTTCTTGCAAAATTTTTTTAATTCCCCAATGTGGCTGATTTTTTTTTAATTAAAATATTCTGAAAGCAGCAAACAAAACATTACTTCAGAACAGTAACCACAATCAGCCATAACAGAACAGGACATAATCAGCCTAAAGTAGCAAAGTTCCAGAAAATCAAAAAATGGAAAGACATGCAAAATTAATTAGTTATTGCTATGTTGGTCTGGTGTAACTTTAATAAAAACGGATTTATTTTTTTTTAATTTCTCATTAAAGTTATGAAATTATGTTATTCTCTGCATCCACAGTCATAGTGAAGACAAATATTTTCCTTTCAGGGTTATCAGATATGTTGAATGATTTTACAATTCTTGTAAATATCCATAAAACAGATCTCTGTCAGACAGACGATATTCTGAACCAAACTATTTCAAGTTCTAGAGTAATATGGTTAAACGAGGCAAACCCAACATCAAAATCAACATGAATTACTATTTGAATTACTTTGACTATAATGATTCCCCATTTGGGCAGAAGTCTTGCTTAAGTAGGTAGGCCAAATTGAAATCAGTGGTTTAGGGTTGGGGGATTTTTTATTATTTTACTTTAATAAAACTGTATTTGGCCTTGGCTTTAAAGTCCATGGCATTTTTGTATAGGTTGATGCCCTATTTCTTCTTGCCAGTTTAAATGGCAAGAGTGGGAAGTCTGTTATAGCATATTTACTGAACAATGGATGCAATTCTTTCATTGTGTTCTCCATTTTCCTCCCTTTTTGTATATTTGTCTTTTTTTTTTTTTAGCTTGGTAGAGTTCTTTTAGAAAGAATGGGAAGGGAAGAGGTGAAATCATTTTTCATACAATGTCTTCTCTTGAACTTAGGATTTCCCTGAAGGGAATAATACCTACCTTGGGATGATTATATTCATGTATTACCCTGTAACTTATTAACTTATTATGCTGGAACTCAGTGCTGTGATAGATGTGGCAAGATGGTGTAGTTGTCAGGCAGTTGCTTGGCCACAGCAACGCTGATTTAAATAGATCAAACAAGTAAGATTAAAATCCAACCACTCTGCTTTGAGCAGGGGGGGTTGGACTAGACAGTCTGCAGAGTTCCCTCCCAACCTCACCTGTGCTGTGAATTGGGAATAATGCAGTTTGAGGATCAATGTAATTTTATTTATTTGTGGATTTTTCTGTCTGAATTATATTAATTTTGTATTTTTGATGCACTATATTTCAAAGAACAAGCATGAGAAGAATGCTTTTTAAAATTCAGAAGGCCTTATTTTCCCCCTGTGGTTCACTCAACTTGGTTATTTGTATCAATATGAATCATATGCAAATAGGACCATCCTTGATTGATAGTCTTTAACATCCAGTTTGCAGAAATGAAAATGACAGTGGAAAAACATATCTCTGAAGTTTCTGCAGAGATTTTTGTCATGAAAAGAGAAACTTTAGTGAGGAACTGCAAGATTTCTTCTTCATTTTTGTTATTTTTTTAAATTAGTTGTCTGGAAGATGCCTTTGGATGTACTTTCTTTTCAGGGCCAAGCAATATGAGGAAATTGAAAAAATATGTAATGTGTGGTAGAACTCGCATGTTTCAAAAAACAGTCATATGGTCTGCATACAGACTTTTTAAAAATAGTAGAGTGAAAACAATACATATTAAAAATATAGACTCGATACTAATTTTTGCAACCTTATGTTTTAGGTTTTTTAAGTACATTAAGCTGCTTCCAAATGAAAAAAGTTTCATATGTTCATAGTACAAAAATGTATATTATACAAGTCAGTTCATTTCAAGTACTGTAATATATCTGATTTTTTCATATAAATATAATTATCAGTGTATAATATTTGTGAAACTAAACTGTTAAAATTCAGGTTGTGTTTGAAGTCTACTTATGTGCAGGACAGATATTTTCTCAAAATTCTACCATAGCCTATTAAGTGACCTTTTATAAGAAAGTAAGTTTTGTAATTTAAAAATTAAAAGACAAAAAAATTTTGTCTATTGCTGAAAGTATTATTCTTCTATGCCGAAAGTTGTGTATGTAAACGTTATGGAACTTTTTTACTAATCTGATTGTACCCTGCACATCTCTTCTTCCTGCCCCTGTATTCCCTATTTCAGTAACACTTCTCTTTTTCCCTTGTGTATCCACATTTTCCATGTTTTTTCTCTACTGTGTTTCTCTCCACCAATACCGATCTCCTTTTCCTCCCTTTCTCAGACGTGCTGCTGGTGAAGATAATAAGCTTATAAGAAATACCCTGCTGAGACAAACCAATGGTCCGTATCACCCAGCAGTCAGTCTCTGACAGTGGCAATAGAGTATGTCATTTAGGGAGAGTAATAAGTTAGATCACTTTCTGCAGTCCATTCCCTTGCTAATCTCCCATCATCCACCATCACTGGATTGGAGATGTCAGAGAGTGTATCCTTAGCCAGTCCTTTTAGAATCCATTTATCAATAATGTCCATGAACTTGTCTAATGCCTTTTTGAACCTGCAGATACTGTCAGCCTTCACAACCTCCTATGGTGGCAAGTTTCAGAAGTTCATTACTTGTTGTGTCAAAAAGTATTTTCTTTTTCTGTTTTAAACTAATATTTCATTTGTTTTGAATGGCTCTGTGGTTTTGCCGAATAACAGTTCCACATCTAGCTTACCCACTCTCTTGATTATGTAAATCTCAGTCATATCCCCCCACAAGCCTTCTCCTCTCCAAACTGAAGTCGCATCACTTCTAGTCTTTCCTGATAAGGCTTGTGTCCATCGCCTTGAGCATTAGCTGCCTTCCCTGTATCAGCTCTGACGTGACTACTTCAGATATGGAGACTAGAGCTGCATGCAGTACTCAAGTAATGGGCTCACAGAGGTTTTATATAGCAGCAAAATTATGCCATCTGTGTTATTCTTTATACTCTTCCTGATGATGTCCAACATTACTTGGCTTTTTGGGTTGCTGCTGCACATTAAACCAAAGACTTCAGAGGAATGCCAGTCATGCCCACAAAATCACTTTCCTGAGTTGTAAATGCTAGTTCCAAATTCAGCATTGTGTAAGCCTAGTTAAGATTTATTTTTTTTTTTCCCCTCTAAATGCCTTATCTTACATCTATCCACACTGAAGCTCATTTATCACTTTCTTGCCCGCTTACTCAGGCTAATGAGGTCTTTCAGGAGCTGGTCACCATTGGTACTGAATTTCACTATCCAAAGGAGCTTACTAGCAGCTATGAACTTGGAGATTTCAGTGTTCGCTACCTTTTATAGATCATTAAAGATGACTAATCAAATTGGTCCAAGCACTCATCTATGGAGTACCCTACTTGTGAGTTTTCTTCATGGTAAAAATCCATTAAACCCTATCCTTTGTTTTCTGTTACCTAACCAGCTTTCAGTCTGTGAAAAAACTATTCTTCAGTCCCATGACAACTTTGTTTCTTTAATAACATTGCTGTGGAATGTTATTGGAAGGTTTTTGGAAAACTTATATATTCATATACCCTTTATTTACATGCATGCTGAGAGTTTCATAGAATTAGAGACAACTAGTCAGACAGGATTTCCCATTGTAGAAACTCTGCTGGCTTCTGCAATGATCTTTATCCGTGTGCTCAGTTAGTCTTTATTTTACCATCTTGCCAGGGACAACAATCAGCCTTCCCAGTCTACAGCTCCAGTCTCTTTTGTAGATGGCTTTTTCCATATGACTGTTTCAAGCGTTACATACGGTAAAAGAACTATCTATGGGTATCTTTATTGAAGAAAAAGAAAAATAGGTAGTTTTTAGAATATCCTGTGGACATGCTCAGAAGCCCTGGTTCCTAATGTAGGTTAAGAGCTAAATGGAATACGTGGCTTGGGTTTGAAATTTTGGACAGTTTTAACTAAGCTGGGATTTTTACAAAAAAATATTCCTTTGAAAAAAGAAAATTTAACTAATAAAAAATGTATCCCTCCTGTATAATTTTCTTAGGTTGGAAACCTACTGATATCTTGTCCTCTTTCCATCTTTCCTGAGCAGGGAGCAGTCTTACCAATCAGAGATTCCAGGCACAGAAGCCTATAAGTGAGGGATGTCGTGGTCTTATAGCGATATCATGCGTGGCAGCTCATCTTTATAAGCACCCATTTTCACCCCTACAACCTTGGTGAAAGCTGTGATCATTGACATTTTTTAATTTCCTACATAGCTGAGTAAGAGCCTATATAGGTTTCAGTCAACACTTCATCCTCTATTCTGTAAACCAATCAATTACTTGCTTCAATGAGACTTTTGCATGTGGCATGTTGGTTGCAGTTTGGAAGCAGATTCTACATCCTGAGTCACAGACTTAGACTACATAGTTCAGTTTTAACGAATAGACATCTTCTCAATAATTATTTACCTAAGTAAATCAGTTTTGCTGTCAGGTGTTACACAAAACAGGGTATCTGTAAAATATTAGTAGAAAAGTTACAAATCTTAAGTTTATGCAAGTTAGCAGGAACAGGTTTTACTATAAGCCCTATTACTTAATTGATACAGTTTAAAATTGAGTTTAGTCCTGTATTTTCTGGAGCTATTTAGAGAATATAAAAATCACTTTGAAAAAATGGTGTCTTTGCAGTCTAATATAAACTACCATAGAACAAAAGTTAAGAAAAACTTTTGTACTGAAAAATTGCATTATACACCATGTGAACAATTATACTGGATATTGCATATTATTACTAGTGCGATTTTCTTTTTTTCAGCTAATGAAATATATCATGGTATCTTAGACAGAAAGAGATTATGTTCTGTACAGCATATTAAAATGTTCATTGGTAGAATACTAGCAAGCCCAAATAATCAATTTCCTATATTCATATAGGTAAATTGGTTGTATAATATTACTTTAATGATATATACATGCAATTCACCGTAAGAATATTTGCTTAAAATGATTTAAAAGAGAATTTTAAACAGAATAACAAGGCTGAACAAAGATTTATGCTGAAATTGTAGCTGCATTTGTAATTGTTCTGTTCAAATAAATTATTTCACACATTGCACATAAACTGTATGGCCTAGGGAGCACAGACTGCCTATAGAGACAGCATGCCAGAAAAGAAGACATAAAAGAAAGCTGGATAATGTGGAGAAAAGCAGTCCTGGCTCCATCTGCTGTCTGCTTTTTTTCTCCCTTTTTTTTTTTTTTTTTTACTTTCTTTCTTAGGGCATTCAGGATAGGTAGGTCCTATATTTCTTTGAACACAGAGTGATGTTTTAGGATACTTTTTTTTTTTCTGCTTTTGCCTGCTATTGAGGTAGTTTAGTTTTGGAAAAAAGATCTACTTTGTTTTGCGTTTTCTGCTCACCATTGATAGTTCTGGTCTATATTGTGCCCACTGAACACAACTCAGATTAAGTAGGAACATACTTTTTTTTGTCACCCTAGAATCAAGTTAATTTTGTGGCCTTCCCTGCTTCTTCATCATCTGTATCGGTAAATGCTGTAAGGAAGCCCAGGCATAGTTCTAGAATCATTACTCATTCTTATGTGTATGCTCACACTAGCTTTATCGATGCGTAATTGAAAAATCTACTTCAAGTGCTAGCTTTTCATATCTATTTTTCTCCCAGTCCTTGGAAATAGAAGGGTGTTGGACCAAGGCTGAGGACAAGAGTCTGGGGGTCTGAAGTGTTACAGTTTGTCCCTGTTCTTCTGTTGAATAGGCTTGATCTTCAGAATCACTTCTGAGGCTGCTCTAATTTGTGCCAAAATCTCAGACATCTTTTTCTGCCTTAACTGTGTACAGTATCCTTCCAAACTGTTTTTGTCCTAATAAATATAAATATTCTACTTGAAAATTGTCATTTACTTGGATGTTCAATAGACTTCAATATTTTTTTTTATTCTACAAACGCCTGAATTTTGCACTCACAAGAACTTCCCAATTGGAATTAGTGTAAATACTCAAATTTGGAAAATGGCTACAAAATAGAAATAACACTTTTGAGTCAATCCTAGAGTTCAAGATTTTTTACTGAACTATGATCCTGAAAAGATGTACATCACGGTGCTTCTCAAACATAGTTCTGTCTCAACAGGACCAGATTAAAATTTCCAAATGAAAAGTCTGACTGTAGATTGCAGAAATACTGAAAATACAAAGCAGATGCTAAATACATAGGCAAGAATGCAAATAAGTCTTAAAAATATTGATCTTTGCATTCTTAGATCTAAAAAATAGTACTGAAAGCTCCAGTCACAGCTAAACATCAGAAAAACTTACTGTGATTGGAATTGCTAGATACTAAAGCTTTATTATAGAGAGGATTTTTAAAAATTAATAACAAAAAAGATCATGTGTGAAATATGTGTTTTTCAGATAAGGAAGAACATTTATTCACAGGAATACAGAAATATCAAATATAATAGAAAATTAGTAATGCAGTTAGGCCAAACATTCAACACACTAGAAAATACAATTCATAATTCCTGATGTTTTTCTGACGTGAGAGGTAAAACCATTTTTATAGTATGTAAGTCTAGTTCCAGCTTAGATGTCAGAATAAAAAATTTTATATTTGAGTAATCCCTACCTCTTGAGAAGATAAGAAGGTTTAAAAAACCCCCAAAAACACAAAGCAAACCAAATCAGAAACAGAGCTGTGGACATCTTTGATAAATGTCTACATCAACGTAAGAAGTGAGTTACTTTTCTACAGCTTACTGAAGTAGCATGTGCTTCTGGATTTTTGCTGTCAATAAACTAATAATTAGACATTCTTTTAAAAGACATCCCTCATCAGCAATAATTAAGATATGAGATGAGTAAGATTTCTTTTAAAGAAATGGTTATTTGCTGAAAAACATACATTTAGTTGTTCCCAAACTACTTGTGAATATCAGTTGAAGTGTTTCCAGCTGTAATGGAAGAGTTGCAGTGGTACAGCTGTAGAAATCATCAGCTGCCTTTTACTCAACAGGTCTGCAATTAAGGAATCCCTTTTGTTGAAGTTGCTCCATAGGGACTGCTGAATGCTTCAGCAGACACAGTTCGTGAACAAGATAATTTCAAGGAAGAAAAAAATACCTTAAAAAGTTAAATTTCATTCAGTTCAAAGTAATTCCTCTCCAATCCCAACCATATACTAAAAAATGAGTCAATCCTAGAGTACAATATTATATTAAATACTATAAAACATTATTATACTAAAAAAAGATATTATTTGCTACCCAATTTTAGGTAAGCAGTCACACACACAAAATGAATTACAGTCCATTTTTATGTGTATTTGTCTAGTCTAGTTATTTTCCATTTTTTTCTTATATTAGTGTTCTCCCTCATCAGATTCTTCCTCATAAGAATCAGGCAGGTCATATTGGTCATAACCTCCAGGTTAAGATAACTCAAAATACTATTTGAGGCAGCCTTCAAACTCAAGGATGCGTTGCATCATGCTTAGTTCATTTATTCCCCAAGGTATGTCTGCAAAAATTAGAATTAAAAGCATGGTATTATAAATAAAGATTAAGACAGGGTGAGTGGTTCCGTTGCTCGTTTTGAGAACACCTTCTCTGGCATCTTTGTTTTTTAAATTGATATTAAAGATTTTTACCTCGTCGACTCAATTCAGTTTATTGGTTTATTGGATATCTTCCCCTGGACATGTTCCATTTCTTTCTGCTGAAGCTGTTCTGTTGAGGCTGAGGTTATCTGTGACAGTGTTCTAAAAGCATATTATGTGTCTTTTTTTCAATTTACAGTTCAGATGCCTTGCATATTGAGGTTATCTTTCAGTATACCATATAAGCAATATATACCAGTTGTATATTGACATATACTTTGCAATCTACTTTGTTACAACAAAACCATTTAAAATATTACTGAGTAAAGAGCATATCTAGAAATTGACATGAATGAAATTCACCTCTGTATTCAAAATATCTTTTTAAATACTTTTCTTCAAATGTATTGCAAATACTACAACATACAGCAAAATATAGATTCTCTTCCTATACGCATAACATAAAACAGACATGCAGCTATCTGTGGTTACATTTCAATCACTTTGCTCACTTGTTCTGTTTCAGACGGTGCGCCATGGTTTTCCTTATCTACCCACTGCCTTAGCTTTTGACCCAGTTCAGAAAGTTCTGGCAATTGGAACAAGAACAGGAGCCATACGAATGTATCCTTTCTCATTCAGAACTTACACCATTTCTATGTATTTGTAATAGAGTGATGTGAATCATCTTCTACAAGTACTCAGGTAAGATAACAACAGTTTATGTTGTTATGTTTTACTTCATTTTGCTTTACTAGATGGACTGGAAAAGGGTGTGGTGTTGAGGAATTACCATTAGGTCCTTAAGGTGTCCAAAGAAAAATTTTTGATTGAGTTTTTGGCATATGGTTTTGGCATATATTGGTTAATATAAACCAGAATTAATTTTTGTTTTTCAGCATGAAAAGTAGACACTTTGCAGAATGTAAAGGTAGTCTAAAAAGTGGTAATGCGCAAGTTGTTAATGTTGTGCTAGCAATAAATAAATTCATTGCTGCAATGCAGCTAGCCAACTGTAGGCATCTTCACTGTAGATATCTATGTGTGAGATATTGTTTAGACTCTTCCAAGTGAATGGTGGGAAACAAGTGATTTTAGGGCAGAATTCACCTCTTCCTGGAGGAGAAGGTGAAACACTCTAAAAGTGCCTGTTTCCCTTCATTAATTATAAAGGTACATCAGTGCCAGCGCTTTATGTATCTTTTTTTTATACAGTAGGAATGTTAAGTTAGAAGTCTATACAAAATAAATCAAATATAAATGTAATGAAAATTTGAAAACATTGATTTAAAAAAAACACCTGAGAATATTTAAATGTGATGTATTTCAAAATGTTTATCTGCATAATTTTCTTAGTTTGTCATGGTTCAAATGTATTCAGATTTGGTGAAAATACATATAAAGTAAGGAAAATAGAGGAAAGAATATTACAGGAAGACTTAAAAGTTACGGGATATGGAAGTAAGAAACAAATATTTTTTACAACCTTTTTGTAGCTAAATAAATTCTGGGTTTAAAGTAGGGGACAATGCTGTATGAAATACCAATCTAATCTTTTCCTGGTTCTTTTGCTACCATTGTTCCCAAGGAAACTATAAACCTAATGAACCCAAGGGCAGGTTACAAAGTAAAGAAAAATCTCCTCCTGGAGAACCAGTCTGTGCTTCATGTAACATGACTAAAACTTTGTTTCCTCAATTCTTGGGTGCTCTTGTTCTGAACAGTTGTGTTTTCATAAGCCTCATTTTCTGTCTGATCCAGAACTTCTCACAAGACCCAACTAAACCTCTAGTTATGCGACAAGCTTTGCTGTGATAGTTCTACTCTTAATATTTACCTATATGAAGTAGACTGAATATATTCTGTTCAGTTGCAAAGAGGAAAATCCCCTTGAATTTTTGCACTTCTGGGAAAGTGCAAGTCTAGTAGTCATGCTTTCTTCTTTTGGGAGGTATGCAAGGTTAGAAAGCTGGAGCTTTGTCTCTGGAAACTTCATTGATATCTTCTGTGAGTGGGGGTACTGGGAATTTCATGGGTAATGTAGATGCAGGAAGAAGACCTTGCAGAAGATTGACTCCTGAGCCCATCTCTTCTTTCCATCTCAGCAGCTTGGCTTTTGTAGGAGCAGTGCTGTTACTGGCTTGGCGTCCTATACCTTTATAAATCCCTCCTTTGAGAAAAAGGCAGGTACAGAGCCTGAATTAATACAGGTTCATGTAGAATTAAGTTAAACCTGCCTGTCCCCTGCCACAGGAATGGAACATGCAGTGGAAAATTAGCTATATCCATAACCTTATATAAAACTCTCTATATATCTTCTATGGAAATGGATTATAAAGGGTGAGAGGAAGAAGGGAGAAGAATGTTTTTCGAAACACCCTTCCCTTTAATATCCCTTCTCCAGTTTTGCTAGTAAACCCCTACCTCATTCACAGAAAATTGTGTACCAGTTCTAGTAGCTGAATCAAACGAGCATCAAGATTACTCGGGAATTTGATTTTTTTTTTTTTTTTTTTTTTTAAGACATGTCATCGCATAACATAAATGCTTCTCAGCTTAGGTGCACAGAGCCTGGTTTGCTTAACTGAGCACTGAGTTAATGGAAGCTGTGCTTTGAAGGCAGAGGGTACCATGAAAGGGATTGCTTATTTATTCGTTTTAACCAAGGCTTCTCCACTTGCCTCTCAAAGGTTCACAGAACCTATTACATAAAAAGCCTAGTTGTGGACTAATAACTTTGCATTTGTACACAAGGCAGGACAGTAATCAGTGTGGCCTGGGACCACACATGGAACACCACTCATTTAAGCCAGTCTTGCTGCAACCATTTGTAATTGTTGAAATCAGGCAATAAAATTCAAGTCAAGATGTAACAGATTTAGTATTACACCTGAAAATACAGTTCATAATGGAATTTTTTTAAGCAAACTGAAAAAAGTGTAGATTTTAATGGCTCTGAGTCTTCCACAGTATCCTGGAAAAATACTTTTTAACAGGGCCGCACAATTTCATTCTGCCATGAATGAGTTAGGTAGCAGAAAGAGAATTCGTTCCACATATACGTTGTGTTTGGCTGATGCTTCTAAACAGTATTGTGGATGGAGTGAAAGGACAGACTATTTGGCTACCATCAGAGAAATGCACCCAATTATTTATTTGTTTATTTATTGGTAGCACCAAAAGGGCCTAGTTTGGATCAGACTCTGTTGTGCTGGGCAACACAAAGGCATAGCAAGACAGAATTTATGTTTAGTATTCATGTAATGATGTAGAACAAGTTTTCCTGTGACCAGTGTAAGTCATGTAATGGTATTGTTGCTTCCCTGTCTTTCTAAAAGATTCACAAAGTATTGGTATGTCTATTGGTCATAAGTTAACAGGTCTCAAAAGATAAGCTGTTTCCAAAGAAAATGAAGCGTGTACCTCTGTGTTGCGAATTAATGTTTAACATCACACCTTCAGGTGATCATTTCAAGTGATCCAGCAGCAGTACTGAAATTTACTATGCTAAATTGGCTTGAAATAGAGTATATTATTCATAAGTTGCCATTGGGGTACAGAGATAAATGAAAGTTCATTTTGGTATGACAGTCAATTTGTCTTCTCCTAGATTTCTTTTCGGGCTGCTTTAGATGCAACTGCTATAGCTTCTGTAGCAATGGGAATTGCTGTTGCTATGCTCTACTGATCCTAGCAGTCTCTGTGGGATTCTCAAGGAACTTCAAACAACAATGCAGGTTTTACCTACACTGATGACTGCTGGGTACCGGATCCTCACAGGGACAGCTATGCTCCAGCCCACAGAATGAGAGTGCGCTGCAAATCATCGATGAAAGAGTATCTTCCTATTACCAACACAAACTAACAAAATCTGCAAATAAAGGGCAAAAACCCCACTCTTGAAACGATTGCTATGCCATCTGGTCATTCTTTTCCTTTGTTCTAAACACAGCAAATTTTATTTCACCTCTGAGGACTTTTTTCCTATTTGAAACCTGTTCTCAGCTCCCATACCCTTGATCATTGCTCAGATCATTGCTTGATACCACTCTACATGGACTATCCTTGCTTCAGGCAAACACATTTGGATAAAGAGTGGCTATGAAATTGAATTCCTTTTCTTAATCGTCTCCATATCCTTATTGTCTAGTCCCAGTCTGGAGAACCTTCTGACATTACACACAATAAAAGGAAGTGTGCAGTCTCTGGTTACTATCAGAGAAGGTTCTGTATCTATTTTTTATAGAGCGCACAAACAGCTTCAGTTTTACCTCCCGGTAATAAAGGCGCTCTGTGTAGAGAGGCTCACAAGGCTCTCACCCCTCCCAAGGGGGTGAGAAATTAAAAGACTTGGTCAGACTTAAGTCTCTTCCTCATTTCAGAGGAAAAAGAGAAGTCTGGGGGTTTGTCACATTCTTGATCTGAATAAATAGATTAAAATCAGTGTTGTTAGCAATGATTATTCCAGTATCAGATCTGAAGAAGTGGCATGTTGCTCTCAGATTTCAGGATGCATATTTCTATATTGTAATTTATTCAGCTCACAAGTGCTTGTTAAAATTCATTATAAGTACTTTCAGGAGTCACTGAGTCCTTTCCTTTGGACTTCTTCCATCACATCAAAGATGTGCTTAGCCAGTACAGCCACCTACTTCAAACATATAGAATAGAGCATCTACATATTTTTGTATTGAGCTGCTGATTATTTGGTGCTCAGCTGCAGTAAGAAATTCTGAAAGAGACCCTTCTATAGCTATTATCATCTTTGCTGATTAAGAAATGAGAGAAAGTTTGTCTTAAATCCAGTGCAAAAAAAACAACTTACTGGGTCCAGAATGGCTTCCACACCACTGAAAGCTTATCCATCATCAAACAGGCTTAAATTAGTAATATGTCTTTGGACATGTTTTAGTGTTGTCTATTGTTGTAATTAATACAAATTCTTTAGACTTATGGGCTTCATGTTGTCATGGATGCAGGTTATGGTGCATGCAAATCTTCATTTTCACTGTTTGTTGCTTGAGCAAAAAAGTAAGCCATCCACAACACATGCAAGGCCTTTCTAATAGACATAACAGCTTGCTGTAATCCAATGTTATCAGACAATATAGCAGCCATTTTATACCTAAGCAAACAAAATTATTCTGACTCCCTGGCACATGAAAGTGGAAGTGATGCTCTGCCCCCACCTTTCGCTTAGCTGCATGGTCCGGACACTTTCCTTGCTCTGACTCTGGTGCTTATCAGATGTTTCCGTAAGCAATCCAATTCACCAACCTGGCAAAATACTAGTTCTTTTTTGCTGTGTTACTTTTTGCCACATTAGTGAACTGAATTATCTGGTGCTTACCTCTGGTGCTAGTCAGAATGATGCATAAGGAAACTGGAAGGAGTGCATAGTTGGGACTGGACAGAGAGGGAGATAGAGGAGAAATAGAAATTTTGGCAGTAAGGAGCAGGTTATCAGACTGACTTATCTTACTATGTGAAATTGCATCCCAGAAATCCAGCTATGGCAGAATGCAATTGTCTATGAAATCTGCTACAAAATGTAGCCTTTCTATTTTGAGTGGTATGGAAGATAGCCTATCTTTTGGTTACGTTTAAAAAATCTTCATGTAAAGCCATTTGCAAATCACAAAAATTCTACAGGCTCTGCTCGAGAGAGATTCTTCTTTAGTATCATATTTGGAATAATTTTTCTGGCCTGTTTTATGTGTTTCTTCCAATGCTTTGATAGCAAGGGTGATTTTTGAATGTCAAATACAGTACAGCAATACTTATTTTAATAAGTACATTTTGTGAAAAACAAAACATGGCTTCAAGAAGGCCAACGGCATCCTGGCTTGTATCAGAAATAGT
Source organism: Pygoscelis adeliae (assembly GCF_000699105.1). NCBI lineage: Eukaryota > Metazoa > Chordata > Aves > Sphenisciformes > Spheniscidae > Pygoscelis > Pygoscelis adeliae. The sequence goes on along the minus strand of NW_008824032.1, from coordinate 3,149,235 downwards.
GTGGCCAGCAGGACTGGGGAAGTGGTTGTCCCCCTGTACTCAGCACCGGTGAGACCGCACCTCAAATACTGTGTTCAGTTTTGGGCCCCTCGCTACAAGAAAGACATTGAGGTGCTGGAGCGTGTCCAGAGAAGGGCAATGAAGCTGGTGAAGGGTCTAGAGCACAGGTCTTATGAGGAGCGGCTGAGGGACCTGGGGTTGTTTAGCCTGGAGAAGAGGAGGCTGAGGGGAGACCTTATTGCGCTCTACAACTACCTGAAAGGAGGCTGTAGCGAGGTGGGTGTCAGTCTCTTCTCCCAAGTGACAAGGGATAGGATGAGAGGAAACAGCCTCAAGTTGCGCCAGGGGAGGTTTAGATTGGACATGAGGAAAATTTTCTTCACCAAAAGGGTTGTCAAGCATTGGAAGAGGCTGCCCAGGGAGGTGGTTGAGTCATCATCCCTGGAGGTATTTAAAAGACGTGTAGATGTGGTGCTTAGAGACATGGTTTAGTGGTGGACTTGGCAGTGCTAGGTTAATGGTTGGACTCAATGATCTTAAGGGTCTTTTCCAACCTAAATGATTCTGTGATTCTATAAGATTATCTCAGTTCTTTCTATGAAACAGCCAATAATCATATATTTGATTTCAGAGTTACTATCCCAAGCAAAGGGGTAGGTGAAATCTAAACCTGAGATAGCTCTATTAAACAGCATGCGTCCTCAGCAGCTGATGTACACAGAGAGGCTTTATTACCGGGAGGTAAAACTGAGGCTGTTTGTGCTCTCTATAAAAAAATCAGGCAAAGAAAACAAATAGCACTAATTAAATCATCACCTGCAGAGTTCTGAGGAGGCATGGAATTTTACAGTGGTTAAAGGAAGTGTGGTAAAGAATGTTTGACATCAGGCTGGATGTACTTTAAAAGAAAAGAGGAGAATATAACTTGAGGTTTTGGTCTGTGAGAAGGATGGCATAACATCTAAATATAAAGTGTGACAGATTTACTCTCCCTGGAACTGCTGTCTCTTAATCTAAACAAGGTTTGAGTAGATCTTTATCCTTAAAATAAGCCAACTGTGTTCCATGCTGTTTACTCTATGTGATTTATTGGACAGATGGAATGGGGGAGCACAGACAAGATCATAAAACCAAAGTTCTGTTGTTTGACTTGGAAGAATCATTGATGCATTTCATCTTTATCTCATTGTGGAATATATTTGGGATTTTTCCAGAGCACTTGAGTGATTCAGGAACACAAACCTCACTGAGAGTCAGTACTCCTAACATAAGTTCTTTTAGAAATCCCCCTGGGAATCAACACATACATATATGTATTTTTATATGCATAGATACCTAAATAGGTTGTTACAGAAATGAATTCATTGTCAATCTACAAGAATAAAAAATATTGTAAAATATATAGAAATAATCAAATTTACCTGTATGATTAAATGTGACGGAACCACAGTTTGGGGAATTTTAAATCTATACTGAGATTACTATGCATCTGGTTATGTGTGCACTCATATATGCATACGTATTAGGTCTCTGCATATATGCATAAATTTGGGACCATTGGTCTCTCAAGCCTCTTTCATGCTTTTTAAGTAAACAGGTTAAGTATGTTACAGTTAAATGTACTGGGCTTCCTTCACTTTTAATTGGTGTTTATCCAGGAGGTAAAAATGGAATCTGACATCTGCAAACAAATCTACTAAGAAAAAATATATTTTCATATATTTGGTGATGCACATAAAAATGGCATACAGGTGGATGGATCTGGCAGCATTTTAATCGAAGCTGATGACTGCGTTTATGATCACTATCTGAAAAAAAATGCTTTCTGCATGTTTGTTGCAAGAATTTTATTGAGTTTAATAAAAAAACCTGTGATATTGAAATGATGACTAGTGGTGATAGTCAACCCTTTCAAAGAAGGGGTGTGACTTAATTAGGCTGTGTGTGAGCTTTAGAGCTTTTCCCACCTTTTTTGTTCAAAACTTTGTCATCAACAGAAGTGTTGTCATGCACAAAGTAATGCACATCGATTTGCCCTCCTTTCCAGTCTGCTAATTATCTTTTTTAGACAAATATCCATAACCTAAATTTGGCAAACATCCTTAAAACACAGAAATTTGTAGTCATACTATGCACTTAGTTATTTATTTTGACTCTTTTCTTCTTTTGCTTTTATCTGGCAAATACTCTTGGTGGGAGAGAGAATTGATATTTCCCCAAATAACTTAAGAAAACTAATATCTAGCAAAAAGGCAAACCCAAAGTACATAGCTACATACATACACTGGGAGTCTTTTAGCATTGTGAAGAGAGACCTATTTCTGTCTGGCTACAGGCACTTATTCCGTTTAAATTCTTGATGATTTCTTAAAGTTAGGTGCCTTTCTTGCACATATGTTGTTTATGGAGGGAGGCCATGGACAGAAGGGAGCTGTGGAGGGTTGAATGCCCATCATGAGGTAGAAAGGCTACAGTGACTCTGAATAATTGTCTCTGCATTGGGAATACCAATGTAGAAGATCTTTGGAAGTTTCTGGAACCAAAGAGATCTGGCTGTGAGGATCTTCTGCAGCAAGGAACATGAACCACATGGTGGTGGTTCAGTATGAGATGGGAGAGACCTAGTCGCACGCTATTTCAGCCAAATGCCTAGGTATAGGTGTAGGACAAATGCATAATTTTTCCTGAGGTCTGAAAAATGGGGAGATGGACAAAACAGAAACTATGATCTCATTCAGGAGAGGGGGAGGGAAAGGTTTCCTTGAAGAGCCCCTCTATTCTGCTCTGGTGAGACCCCACCTGGAGTACTGTGTCGAGCTCTGGAACCCTCAACATAAGAAAGACATGGACCTGTTGGAGTGGGTCCAGAAGAGGGCCACGAAAATGATCAGGGGGGTGGAACACCTCTCCTGTGAAGAAAGGCTGAGAGAGTTGGGGTTGTTCAACAGTTTCTTTTGGGTTAGGGTTCTTT